>NW_020955253.1:287107-288796 GCF_003031625.1 Empidonax traillii
ATCAGGGATGAGTCTGGAATATGTTGTGGTTCCTTTCTGGTCTTCCTCCTGACAGCGCAGTGTGCAGGAAGAATATGCATTGATATGATCTATGGATGTATGATGTAACCTCAGTACACAACCAGGCCAGAAGTCTGGAGCTGCTCCTGGGTGTCTCAGTTTAGACATAATTTCAGAATGTTTCTAAATCTGATGGACCTTTCTCACTCATTTTCTCTTAGGAAAGGAATAAGCTTTCTTCATTTTTTTTTCATACCTATTCATCTTTAAATAACTTCTATGGAATAGGAAGTTAAAAGAAGCATTTAGGAAAATCTAAGATCTCTCATTAGAATAGCAATGAAGGGGTTTCATTTATGGAATTAACATTTTTACTGGGAATTCATAGCTGGCACAGTGTTATGTTTTGGATTCAGTATGTGAATAATGTTGATAACACGCTGACGTTTGGTTGTTGCTAAGTAGTACTTACCCCAAGACAAGGACTTTTCAGCGTCCCATGCTCTGCCAGCAAGGAAGTGCACAAGAAGCTGTGAGGGAGCATGGCCAGGACAGCTGATCTGAACTGGCCAAAGGGATGTTCCCTACCACAGAATGTCGTGCTCAATATATGAACTGGGGAGGAGTTGGATGGGAGCTGTCGATGGCTGCTCAGGATCAGGCTGGGCAGTGGTCAGCAGGTGGTGAGCAACTGTATTGTGCATTGCGTGTCTGCCTTAGGGTTTATTCCTCTCCCTCTCTTTTTGTTGTCTCCCTTCTCACTGCAATTGTATTTTATTATTACTGTTATTGTTATTAGATTTGTTTTATTTTGTTTTTATTTATTAAATTGTTCTTAACTCATGGGTTTGCTTTTTTTTCTGATTCTCCTTCCCCTCCCACTGTTGTGGATGTGTGTGTGTCTGAGCAAGTAGCTACGTGGTAATTAATTGCTGTCTGCGCTTAAACCATGATACTTAACGACTTGCACTGACTGGAAGCAGAAGATAATTTGTGAGCCTGAGGGAATATAATTAGTAAGGGTTAGAATGGAAACTTTTGTCCACCATTATAGATAAATCATACAGAGGTTTAATGCAGCATGAATGGTAGAATCTAACTTGTTTTTCTATTATTGCATTTCATACTAGTAAGGATGTTAAGTGGATTAATAAATAAAAAAGTTATTAAGAATCTACCATAGGGATATAAGCCATAAGTGAGACATGGTTTCTAAGGAAAGGTAGTATTTTGTACATTACTTTTGAAACATTAGAACAGGCTTATATGCTCAAAGCTGTTCTGTGATCTCTGGCTGTGTCAGCTGACCTAATGAGACATGTCCGTAGACCATGTCATGGTTACCCTCATGCTATAATATGTGTGCATCTGATATTAACCATGGACACTTTAGACTTTATTTTGCCATGTTTGCTATGACCATGTATTGCTCATAGACTCCAAGAGGAGGAAGCTATCCAGAAAGCTAATACATCAGTAGCTTGGCTCCTATTGCGCAATCTACAAATCATAGAATCATAGAATCATAGAATAGATTGGGTTGGAAAAGACCTCCAAGATCATCAAGTCCAACCCCTGATCCAACTCCAATTACTATATCATGGCACTAAGGGCCACATCCAATCTCTGCTTGAAAACCTCCAGGGATGGTGAATCCACCACCTCTCTGGGTAGGCTGTTCCAATGCTT
>NW_020955253.1:289718-293884 GCF_003031625.1 Empidonax traillii
TGCCTGGCTGCTCTCCAGCCACTCTGTGCCCAGCCTGTAGCGCTGCAGGGGGTTGTTGTGGCCAAAGTGCAGGACCCGGCACTTGGCCTTGTTGAACTTCATCCCATTGGAGTCAGCCCATCTCTCCAGTCTATCCAGATCCCTCTGCAGAGCCCTCCTGCCTTCCGGCAGGTCGACACTCCCTCCCAAATTGCTGACTATTGTGGTAGCAGGATGATGCACACACTACATAGAAAGGAGATGTTATGGCAGAATTAAGGCACTGGTTACAGTGTTTCTGCCACCAACCTCATTCCCCTCACAGTATATTCATAGTTCAGTTTTCTTGATTTATCTTTTGATCCCTTGCCTCCTACAGTGGAACTTTGTTGTCACTCTTGCCTTGTGCATTGAACAACTGAAACTGACTCCTTCAGTATCTGAAGGAATATTATGCTGTGTTCATTCCTTGTACAGTACATGCAGGAATAAATTATGTGGGATACGGTTTGAAAGTGTTCATTGTACACCCTGATGTCAGTGAAAAACTGTGGTTAAACCCTCTACCAAACTTCATCTTTTCATATTGAGCAGCTACATAAGAAATGCTTTTGAAAATCCTAAGTAATTTGCCTTGGAAAATGCATTTATTATTATTCTCTAAGAAGAGGAAATTAGAGTGCTAAAATATTATTTGAGCTGTTCTCCCAGCTGACAGCTTCATTAGGGATCACTGACACCAAGTCACTTGGGTGAAAAGCAGGCAGCCGTAGGACACTTCAGAACAGTTACCTGGCCTTGCAGACAACCTTTTCACAAGCTGTATGTTCTTGATCATGCTGGTTGGAAAGTTATAGTGTCACCTATAGACATCAGTGAGCTAGGCCTGGTTCAAACCTACGAAGGTATAATAGTGTGCACTGCAGAGCAAATACATGTTAGCTACACCTGTATAGTTTGCTGTAATGTTTATAGTGTTAAACTGATAGCTACAGCCCGTGCTTGATTTTAGAGACAGTTTGTGACAACAGGCAAGAAAGAGGGTGAAGGCTGAATGTCATCTTTCAGTGCTGCTTCCGATAAGAAGCTAAGAAAAGAGTTTAACTACAAGTTAAAACAGCCCTATCCTTCCAAACGCCTCTGTGCCCTTCCATCTCCCATCCTTTAAAAATAACCTTCTTTTTCGTGTTGTCTCCCCAAGTCCAAACTGTATGTGGGAGGTGAGTGTTCTATTTTTCTGATTGCCAGTCATTCTCTCACAGACAGATTTTTCATTCCAGACACAGCCACCCTGCCACAGTACCCAGTGGGTTGCTGTGCTGTCCTGCACTCCTTGCTGCAGGTCAGCCAGCCTCAATACAGCTTCATTTTGTTTCTTAATTTTCTCTCCTTAGGGCTCTTTTTTTCACCCTAATTGGCTGCCAACAGGCTTGGAAAATAAATACTGTAGTCACAATGTTAAATTGGAAACAAAAGCTGAAGAAGGAAAAGGAATATTTAAATAACTACTTTTTTTAGATGTTATTTAAGTCTTGTGAAGCCTTGATAGAGCAGAAAAGGTCTGGCAGAAAGCCAGACAGCAAAGAAGCTCTCTTACTCACTGGAGAGAGAGAGATTAGCTAGAAGGAATAGGAGAGAAAAATGACAGGTGATGGGAAGAACAGAGAGGTAGGTAGAAAGGCTGGGTCAGAGCAGTGCTGTGTTACTGTCCAAGAAGAGATTTTATTAGAACCTGAGAGCTGAGACATTTGAGGATGAACCCTGTACATCTGCATGTCTTTATTGCCATCAGTTTGAACAGCAGCTCACTCACCACTTAGTAGCTCAGACATGCCTTATCCAGGCCCATCCCTGAAAGGCACAAAGCTTTTCTTTAGTGTGAGAAGTGCCGCCAACCAGCTTCTGCGTGCCTGGGCTATAATTTGTCAGCAGATGGAGATGTCCCCTAGGGGTGGTTCTAAATATACCATGGGGTCTGATGGCCAATTCCCTGCTCACTGCAGAAAGCCGTGCACGTCCTGGTGGGTATCAGATATTGCAGTCTTGCTGCTCTCCAGTTAAACTGAACTGTGGAGTGCAGAGCGAGAGTAGAGATCTGAGATGCTCTATCTGTGAAGGACCGCAGGACGCAAGACCATAAATAATAAGATGACCAATGTGTGCCAGCATCTTCTATTTTTCTTTTTGTGTTCCTTCTTGTTTCTATCTCATCAGGTCCATCTGAAGATTATCTTTCCTTTTCCTGTGTTAGCTTCTCTGCTGCTTACTTTTACCCCCTTTTACTCCCTCCTTTTCTATGCCTATACTCTTTTCTCTTTTTCTCCTCTTTCTCATGTGCATGTCTGCAAGATCTCTTCCAATTAATGATACATGATGCACCTTTTCCCAATCCACTCTTCTTTCTCCACCATCAGATGTTAGTTTGTATGATGGTGTTTCTCACATCCTTTCTCTCAGGAATCTCATGCCTCTTGACATCTCCCCTGAAGACTGTCTCTGCTCCCTCTTTGAAATCCATGCCACCTTTCCACATTTTGTCTGTTTCTGCTTCTCTTCCCTGACTGTTTTTTTCTCTCTGCCTTAAGTGCATCTCTTTCCACCCTTAATAAAGGCTGCTGTTCTGTACTGCAGTAGATTCTGATTTTGTTCTATCTCCATTTGCAAGCAATACTACTAGAGCTGAGTTGGCTATCAAATTCTCCCTTTTTCTTCCCTGCTGACCCTCCTCTGAAGACCACAGGTGTAGAGAAAGGAAGGATTGGTTGTCTTTGGTTGGGCATTTCCCCATTTGCCTCAGCTTCCTCAAGCAGACTCTGGGAGTGTTTTTTCAGTAGAGGATATAACTTGGTAGAGGAAGCAAATGAAGCACAGACTGATGACCAGTGACAGGGAATAACAAACCCTGTTTCCATAGGCTGTGTTTTTTTTAGAAAGGACAGTGAGTGCAAGTGGAGGAATGCGATGGAATACACAGATAAGTTTGCAAAGGTAGGGATAAGCTGCAGCTAAATGCTGCAGACAATGTCTGTGGACTTGGATTCTGTGGCTGGCATCATATGTATGCTAAGACTGAGAGGCAGTCTTCATCCTAAAGAATTTGAAGTCAAGTCAAATGCAGCTGTAGATTAGGCACCTGCTTTTGCTTCTAAGCATTGTTTTTGTGAGCGTGTTGGAGGAATGCATGAAGAATTTTTGGAAATTGGACCTATCTGGCAATATATACCTATGCAGATATGGGAGGGAAATGGATCCATAATCACACTCGCTCAAACCACCTTTTCAAGATGTTCTAGTTCCTTGAAAAATTTAGGCAAATGTATGTTTCCTGAATTACTGCTTCTATATGCAGTTCCACCTTGCACATGGATAATTTTAACAACCGGTGCTTACGCTTCAGGCTCTTCTGGTCATTTGAATACCAAAATACAGACTGTTATAAAATAATGAATATCAATGTATTTTTCTGTGTATCATTAGGACTGCTCTAGGATATGGATATATTTCATCTTTTAGAGAGTGTTATGTGGTAAATCTGAATATTCAAATTAAAGTGACATTAAGAAAGCACTTCTTCTAGTTGTAAAATAACTGCCTATAAATTTTGTGGCTTTGCTGGAAAAAATTAGATCCCCATAACATAATGACCAATGTTATATAATGAGACAAGGGGAAAAATATTTTTTTCCTGAGAAGTGCATGACTTGTCAGTTCACAGACAGTTCTGCAAAAAATTTATTCTTTAATTTCTCTGTCACAAACCACAAGGAAAAATGACCTGTGTTATATTCAGGCTTAAATATCTCTGTTCTTGTTTTTGCCAGTAGACAAACTATCTCCTTTGTTTGCACAACCCACTTTTTTCTTTGCATTATCATGTATTTAGAGGTTGTATAAGTGATGCTTCATAATTTAACCCCAGCTGCTCACTGGGGAAGTTGTTCTGAAGCTAAATTATCTCTTGACACTCTGGAGAGGGTTATGGGAGGACAAATAGCTGTGGGTCGGACATTACTCTTCAGGATTTTGCCTTCACATCAAATCGTTTGCTGCTGGTAGTTGAGCAACAGTAATTAAGGAGTGCTCGTAACTTTAATGACAATTTCTGTAGTGCTCTATGAGCTATCAGGGAGCAAGAGACCAATATTTGCAAGTCAAATGACCAAAGCATCTTTTGTCAGCCAATTAAA
>NW_020955253.1:297228-328998 GCF_003031625.1 Empidonax traillii
GTAATTGTGAGGGCGGGGGGGGACATCAGACTGGTGATCTGTCTCTAGTGGGGTTCTGCAGGGCTCCATCTTAGAACAAATGCACTTCAACATGTCCATAAAAATCTTGGATGCAGGACTCAAATGTAGACTAAGTAAGTTTGCTGACAACACTAAACTGAGAGGAACTGTCAACTCCCTTGAAGGCAGAAAGGCCCTGTAGAGAGACCTTGAAAAATTAGTGGACTGGGCAATCACCAACCATATGAAGTTCAGCAAGGGAAAGTGCTGGATTCTGCACCTGGGGTGGGGCAACCCTGGATGTACGTACACACTGGGGAATGAGATGCTGGAAAGCAGTGCTGGGAAAGGGACCTGGGGGTCCTGGTCACTGGCAAGTAGAATATGAGTCAGCAGTGCCCTGGCAGCCAGGAGGGCCAACCATGTCCTGGGGGGCATCAGGCAAAGCATCACCAGCCGGTTGAGAGAGGGATTGTCCTGCTCTGCTCTGCACTGGGGTGGCCTCACCTTGAATATTGTGTGCAGTTTTGGACACCGTCAGAAAGATATTCAGCTATTAGAGTGTCCAAAGGAGGGCAACAAAGATGATGAAGAGCTTTGAGGGGAAATCATGTGAGGAGCAGCTGAGGTCACTTGGTCTGTTCAGCCTGGAGAAGACTGAAGGGCGATGTCATTGTGGGGAACTTCCTCACAAGGGGAAGCAGAGTCAGGCACTGATCTCTTCTTTCCAGTGACCAGTGCCAAGACCCAAGGGAACAGCATGAAAATGTGTCAGGGGAGGTTTAGGTTGGATATCAGAAAAGGTTTTTCACCCAGAGGGTGGTTGGGCACTGGAACAGGCTCCCCAGGGAAGTGGTCACAGCACCAAGCCTGACAGAGCTCAAGAAGCATTTGGACAACACTCTGAGGCACATGGTGTGATTTTGGGGTTGCCCTGTGCAGAGGTGGGAGTTGGATTTTGATGATCCTTGTGGGTCCCTTCCAACACAAGATATTCTGTGATTCTATGTCTTGCCCAGTAATGACTTGTATAACCAAACAGCTCTGTGAAACACATGGTCTTCAGCTCATGCAGGGAACCTCCTGAGACACCAAGTATTTGAAATCAAGAGATTTCAATTAGCAGAAGTGTCCCAAATGCAGCTCAATCCCAGGCATTACCAGCAAATATAATATTTATTTAGTGGCCTCTGGGGTTTTTTAAGGCTCATAATTTACCCTCTGATTGTTTATAAACTGACTGTGGAGACATTTGGCAGCATTTTCAGTTGCTTAAAACAAGCCAGAAGCGTGCTGATCATGTTCATCACTGGTCCAGTACTTGGAAGTTGTATGTGATTTGATGGAATATTTATTGCTATGGTAGTAATATCTTGGGGTCGAATTCTGCCGGTTTAATGTTGTTATGGACCATTTATGAAGAAAGGCATTATGCAAAGTCAGAAAATATGGCAAAACCTGAAGGGACTACAGGAGTATTTCTGCATCAAAGGAACATGTTGGTGGGGGTAGCATCACGAAACAGCAATGGCACAGGAAGTCATGCCTGCTTAATTGGAACATGTAATTACTTCACTACTTAAAGTCATTCTTCACAGTTTACAAAAGAACTAAAATAAAACCCCATCCCCATATCACATAGTTCATGGATATCAGTGCAAAACCTAGACAGAAAAAAAGTATATAATGCTGGATTTCGGGAAAAAGGCTTTGAAGACAAAAGGAGAAAAAAAATCCAGAACACCAGTATTTACAAGAAATCCAGCTATAGTTTTAGAGCTTCTTTCCTGCCTCTCCCTTCACCTCTGGCAGCACTTTAAAAGTTGACATTGGCTTTTTTTTATGATACCAGGTTTGTCACCACTTCAATGGGATGAGCATAAAGCTGAGGTTAAAACTGTGCAAAATAGTAACTTCTGCAGATTTTTTTGGTAAGGTTGGAGGGGAGACAGCTTCAGTGAAGAGAAAGTTATCTTACAGCCAGAATCCCTCACCAAGTCCAATATGTTTTTACAGACATATCCTTTATTGCCTCCTGTTGCTTAACTCATTCAATGGCCCTCTGCACAGGAGGAGGTCAGTGCTGATCCATTATGAGAAGACCATTTCAGGACATTAGACTGCTAGTGTATAGGATAGCCAAAACCCTAAATGCCCACTGCCTTTTTAGGTATATGGTCACCTTAAAACATTGACATTTCTAAGAAATAAACATTCCTTTTTGTTTTCAAGGAAAGCTCTCTGCAAAGTGCAAATCTCTGCAAGATTTGACAGGTTTTAATAGATTTGGTGGTTTTAATAAGCATTTATCAAAAAGTTCAGCCTGAAGATTTTGTTTTATTTTGCCCTCATCCTTCGCCATCTTAAAGTAATCAGTAGTCTCTCAAGTTACTTCACAGCCATGTTTTTTACAGATGATTTTAGACATAAAGAGCAGGACAGGAGGCACAAAGTGATTGAAATTTCTGAGAGAGGCTCAGAGAGACCAGGAGATTCTTAGAAAACAAAAGAGGAATGACAGTATGGCATGATTTCACAAGATATGATGAAGATATCATATGTCATGTACATCTGTTGATGTTATCTTTGTTTGACCCATCCTGAGATTTCAAAAGAGGAGTTTGCTTTAGTCTTCCCAGCTTTAGCTTTGCTTCTTTTCAGGTTCTGCTCACAGAACCAGCACATTAGTCACACTCCTTCTACACTTCTACACTTCTTCGAAATCTCAAACAAGTTTCCAGTGGAACCTGACTCATCTATGAGCCTTGTGATGATCTTTTGCTAAATAGCTGGAATATTTCTTTCCTGCTAAAATCATAAGATTGTAAAGGGGTGCTGTTGTGTATCGATTTCACTTTAAAAAAAAAAAAAAAGGTACTGAAAGCAAGGGCTAGCAAGCACGAGAGAAAGTTGTCTTCAAGTTATTTTTTGCCTTCTGGCCTTGTGACCTTACTGTGCAGAGTCACTAATATTTTGCCATTTTATTTACTACTGGAGGAAAAAAACCCAAATCCTTTCATGTTCTTGGAATGGCTCCAAAACAAGAACACATATACACTGCTGAAGGTGACCTGTTTTAGGGGGGGTTTATCCCTTCTAGATTCTGGTTTGCCATTATTAAAATGCCACAGTGAAGCATTTACTAGCTTTGTCCCTATATTTACAATACCTTTTGACTGAGATGTCTAAGAGCTTTAAACATATGCTTTAAACAGTGGATGGTTGGCGCTGACATTTGTTGCAAATCTTTTCAGAGGGCCGTGTGGAACCGTTCTAATCCGGGAAGAGCCACTGACTCGCTGTGTGATCTGACAGAGTGACATATCACTTGACCTCAGTCACAGCAGCTGTAAAATGGGCTGGAATACAGAGCCTGACAGAAAAGAGGAGGATGCTTTAGGCAGAGCTTTCTCTGGCAAATAAGTTTCAAATCCATGGCTTGGCTTCTTCCTTATGCCTCCAAAAATTTGTGATGAGTTTTAGATCAGAATTAGGTTTTACAACATTTACTCTGAACTTCTTTTTGGCAGTGGCAGGACGCGTTGTGTAATCACCTTATCCTGAGTACTCGGGGCGGGACGGGACAACGTGGGCTGGGTTGTAGAGAAGGGCTGATAAAGGCGCCTGACGGTCCGCCGGTTTCGCAGGGCAAAAGAAACGTTTCAGGCAAATAAAAAAAAACATTCCTCCCTCGCTGCGGCTCTCGGAAGGGCGGCTCGGCGGCGGCGGCGGGGCAGGCGGGGACGGACAGCCGCCGGACACACGGAGAGAGCGGGGCCTGCAGGGGGCGCGGCGGCTCCGCCCGCACACACACCGACCCGCACCCCGGGACCCGCACCCCCGGAGCCCCCCGCGCCTCAGGGTGTGAGGAGCCAGAGGAGGATAACTTATCACTCCTTTGATAGGTTATTTGCGAAGTCAGAAAGAAATGTTCGAGCTTTTTCCCCCCGAGTGTTTTGGGAGAGGATTCGGCTTTCGTGGGTTTTTTTGTGTTTGGGGGGGTTATGTTTTGTTTGGGGTTTGGGGGTTTTTTGGGAGTTGTTTTGGGGTTTGGTGTTGTTTTTTTTTTTTTCTTTTCTTTTGAGTGAGTTGGATTACTGAGGAGTGTTGGGAAAAGGTTGAAGATCGCATCAGACGCAGAGTGCCGTGTTTTCTGTGAGATGGCTCTGGGTGCCTTAAACAGCAGCTGAAACTCGATCCCGTTCATCCATCTCCAAGTATGGGAGCTCGGTAGAAGTCCTGCACTTGGGGCAACATGGCTCTCCCCGCCAAATTTCCTGACGATGACATTACCAGCATTCAGATTTCATCTAGCTCATGTCTGAGAATAACCTTAAACCAGAGTTTATGTCGCTGCCTGTTCAGCACACTTACTTTTAAGCTTAGGTTTCCTGTTATTTATTCATGTCAAACTTCTTCCCCACCTTAGCTGTTCTGTCATACAGCTGGGTAGATCTTGAATCACTGAACATCTGGAAAGTCACTTGAGTTTGCATATGGATATCCCCCCTCTGCAGACAAATCTTTGGTGGGCAGTGCTTGCGCCGGTGCATCTCTGCACTTCCCAGGAGGAACGGGGCTCTGGTGAGTCTTGTTTTGAAGTGTGACCTGGCAAGGCTGGGAGGTAGAAAAGCAGGAGGGACACCTTTCCAGCTGATAAAACTTTAAAACAGACTGAGGACTGCTGTATAATATTTTAAACTGAAACTGATTTAAATCCAATCTTAATAGGAGATTAGGGCAGACAGAAGGGTCCAGACTCCATTCTCAAGTACGTGATATGCTCAGGTGACATGAGCCAAGCTAAACTGGAAATCAGTGCACAAAAGGAATCTCATTCCAGCCTATAGAAAAGTTACTGTAGCACAGCCTCTACTAGAATCACCTGGCACAGCCACTGGAGCTGACGTCCTGCTTGAACTGTCCTGTCCCACTTGCATTCCCAAGCCATCAACAGCACGTGGATGGGCAGGCAGCAGTCAGCATTGCATGCCTAGCAAGTCTGTTACGAAAATAGAACCACAATAGATTTTTCCATTTGCCAGTGTGTCTTTCCAAGTCCTTACCCTTTTTTACTGTCAGTGAAATGGAGAGGCATGTGAGGTGCTGTGTCCCATCTGGACATGACTTATGCACATCTGAGGGTTTTAGTCCAGGCAAAAGCAAATAATTTTTATTGGAGTCTACCCAAAGGTTTGGAGCAGTCATACTGTAAATGGGATGTTGTAACGAGCCTTTTTCATAAATCTTCTCTTCATAATTTGCTTTGTCATATTCTTATACAAATCAAACGAAATCAGTTTGGAGGGCTGAAGCAATTACAAACGATGGAATCTTAGCAGTGGCAGCCCATGGGAAGATAAGCCTGCCACCACCCTCAGCCATCTTATGGCTGCTCTCATTACCATTAGTGACCTGGCACCTAAGGCACAGACTCACTTGGGTGCCTGACTCTACTAATTTCACCTGCCTCAGCAGCTGGTGTGTGGTAACTGGAATCACCCTGGGCCAAGAGTATGTAAGGTCATTGCTCCCTTCCGATGGTTGCAATAACTTGTACAGTTTAAAATTCAATCTTCAGGAATTGCCTTATTTGTCTGTGAGTGGTAACAATTGGGTTATTATAAATGGACACTTCTTTAAAATAAAAATAAATTTTCATCAGCAAAATAATTAATGTGCCGTGAACAAAGAAGTAAATTAGTTAGTTTCTGTTTCTAATTTTCAGACATTTGCACTTGAATTGCAAATAGACCAAGAGCACTTGAGGTCTATAAAATATTTTTGTCACTTTTACTTCATAGTTGCATGTTGCTCTTTTAATGTGTGTTTGAATTATCACTGTGACTTCCTGTGTTTCTGTAAAGAAGGAGAAAGAACTGTTCTACATCCCAGGGATATGCGATATCTACTGTTTTCTTTTCCTTTATTTTCCTAGGTCTCCTAGATTGAATGTCTTATGAAATAAAGAGTAAAAGATTATGACAGTTCTAGGGAAAACTCTTGAATAATTTACTACAGATTTCTGAATTAGAGAAAACACATTGCTGTATATTTACACTTGACTTTAAGTTAACTCTTGGATGTTTGCAACAACAGCGTCTCAGCAGCCAAGGAGACCTTGTGAAGCTGTTTCCCTTCACTTAGTAGCCTACTGTAAGATTTTAAAAAAAATTATCTGCAAATTTTTTCATGGTTTTTTTTTCCGCCAGTATCTTCTAATCAATATCAAATGTGAAAATGCCCTTTCTTCTAAATAATAAGAAGAGCAGCAGATATTGATCTCTCCTCTGTGGTAGCCAGTGACAGGACCCAAAGGAACAGCCCTGAAGTTGTGCCAGGGGAGGTTTAGACTGAATATTAGAAAAAGGTTCTGCCCCCAGAGGGTGGTTGGGCACTGGAACAGGCTCCCCAGGGAAGTGGTCACAGCACCAAGCCTGAGAGTTCAAGAAGTATTTGGACAATACTCTGAGGCAGCTGGTGTGACTGTTGGGGGTGGTCCTGTGCAGGGCTAAGGATTGGATGGGATGATCCTTGTGGGTCCCTTCTAACTCAACATCTTCTGTGATTCTGTTCTATTTGATAGTAAAAAAATGTATTTTCCTATGCTTATCCCAGATCGAAGTATAAGAAACAATATATATGTTGTATCTGGAAGGAGCAGAGTTTCTGAAGGTTAATACTTCTGTAGACTTCTTAAGGGGATCTGTTCTGGTGGTATCCAGCAAAATGATTTGCTTCTGTGACTTCTTTTCCTCCAGATCTTCCCTTTAAAGTAAACCAAACCAAAATTTGCTGGACATCTTCCTTTGGGAGGAAGGCTGTTTGTGCCAGCGAAACAGCTTTCTAATTCCCTGTTTCATTTCCTGAAAACACTAAATAGGGCTGAGCTGCTGGGTGTCTGAACTTCTCCCTGCTGTCTTTGTCCTATCTGTTATCTCAGACACTGTGGAGAAGACTATATAAAAGAGCACAGAGCAGTTGTAACCAACCACACAGTTATATATTAAAGGTTCATCCTTCCTCCCACAAAACATATGTAAGTTTGTTTAATATTATAGTATTTGAAAGAAGTCTAGAAATAGTGTAATTTTTATGATTAAGCAGAGCAGTGTTTCAAGGAATGGATACATTGCTGGTTCAAAATGCTCCTGGAGTCTTGGACCCTCTGACTTTTGATGCTGGGGACTAATGCAGTGCTTCAGTGAGTAGTACTTGCCCATTCTGAGTGGTAGGGAAAATATAAAGTGCTCTTGGTAACACTCATGTGGTAGCAACCATCATCACAGACCAGACCCCAAAAGACAGATTAGCATTTCACTTGCCACATTGGTCTTTGTCTTGCTGAATGTCTGATCAGCCAAGCCAAAATTCCTGTTCTCTAAGGAGGATTCTTTGGGTAACTAACTGATGTATTTATTAATACAAACTATCTGTTCATCTCTGATGGAATTGTTTTAATAACATATTTCTTAACATTGTTCTGGTTTTGCACATCTTTTTATGATCTGCATTTTTTCCCCTTTAGCCTTCTCTAAAATTAGTTATCATTTAAATGGACTTTGTCTACTTCTTATTAAACAGAAATCTTTGTGTTTCAGTAAAAGCTGTGGATATGTTTGGAAAAGTCTTTTTTTCAAGGAGATAAAATTTTCATCTGAAAAGTAGCATTATTTTTGTCTAACTTATTACTTACCTTTTAATTGCTGTTACTTTTTTTTCTCCCTGCAACAGGTGTAAACATCCTGGCACTTAGCTGAACAGAGAAATAGCATGCTAATTTCACGGTATCTTTACATTTATTTATGTACTGAAGGCTGATATTTTTAAAAAATGCAAACATCCCAGTGATGATTAATCTATAGCTGCTGCACCTTGAACTTGGCAACAGGACTTTCCCATAAACCTACTTGAACCATCTCCTTCTGGCTCAGAGAAAAGTCTGGTTTCCTTATGATACTTCCTGGCTGCTGAAGTTCTACCTTCCTTTTTTATTTTCCTTTTCTGATTTATTTCTAATGTCTGTGGATGTTTAGTTAACTTTACTTACAAACAGGTATCCCCACATGTGACTTCCACTGCCTCTTCCTTGAAGTTTAGTGTGAAATTCAGCTGAGAAAAATCTCTGGTACCATCCTTTAACTTCAGTATTATAAAAATGCAAGGGATTCCAACAGCTTGGCTGCCTGAACTGGGAGGGTGCTAAGAAGGTGTAGGCAGGATGGCTCTGTGGGTTCATGTCTTAAACCAATGACAGTATTATAATTTAAAAAAGAAAAAAAAAGGATGTCATACATCTTAAATACAATAGATGCTCTGGTTACTGATTTACATACATGAAAACAGAAGCAGAAACTGTGCCTACACACATCCTTCAGTGCCATGAAAAATGGCACTAGAGCACAGCCTTAGCTTATCATCCCACGGACTTGTCCACAGTGTCGCTGAAGGGAAAGAGTTCTTTTGACAACAGGATGCTGAAATAAACACAAAATGTTAGAGAAGCCAGAATTCAATAGCAATAAGCAATATGAGATCTGTACTCTCAGCTCAGTCTTGTACTCCACTTGAAAGGCTATGGAAACCTCTGCTAATTTTATATCCTGTAGTTTGCAACCTCATCCAGTAGGACTTGTTAGACAAATTACAAGGGCACTAGCTGATGGGATTGATGGGATACTATTCAAGGCTAAGCCTCAGAATCTTGTGGTTCCTGGGAGAATCTTCTTTTGGGGTTGGGTTGTGTAAACTCGGTCCTTGCCCGTTTAGCTGTGCAGAGCTCCAGAAGCAGCAAGATCTCCCTGTCCTCGTTTGCCCATATTTCATTTATTAGCCCTACCAATCTAGTGTCTTCTTAATCTACTACACTGCTGCTCCATGTAGCAGTCTGGGCTACCAGCTGCCAGAAAACATGAATGGATGCCTGCTGTGCATTCAGAGGGCAATTGCATGTGCATAGAGCAAAGGGGAAGGTCTCCTGGGCATCCCTGGGCAAAGTGTACTGGTGAGCACTGGCCACCTTTTACCCTTCTCCTCCCTCTGCTCGTGCCTGCAGAAGGTCATATTTCCATTCTTCCCTGAGGCACCTCTTTCCACTTATGTAGGTAGCCAGCCTGTTTCCCCAACAGAAGGAGGACTCATAGCCAGTTTGACTCTTTTGAGTAAAACATCAGTGAGGCATTAAGCAAAACATCTTAATTAGCAGCAAAAAAGGAATTTTTATTCTACACAATTTGGGAAGTAAACATGGAAACTGGAAAAATTAGAACATAATACTGAAAGTATTCTACTTTCAATATTAATACTACTAATGGAAATACTAATATTTTATCTAATGACTTTGACACCAAAAGTAGGCAGGTAGCGGTGAAATTTGCCCATGAGATACAGCTATGAAACATTGTCAATATAGCTGAAGTCAGAGAGAACATAGAAGGTGAATTGGATAGTTTTAGGGTCATGAAATTCAGTCATAAAACTAGATCATGCCCTTGCATACTGATAAGAAGTATTTCTCTTATGAGCTGGGACTCCATCCATTTGCAATGATGACCAAGAAAAAGCCTGGCCTGTGCTGCTTGTTCCTGAGGCGGCTGAGCTCCCAGTGCTGTGTAACTCTGCTTTTGGCTCCTGCCATTTCAAAAGGCACCCTGACAGCCCATGGAGTAAGACCGTAGCTCAGCAGGCTCCCTGGCGTGTCACAGCTCTCCCTGGGCTGCAGAAGGTAAGTGGTAGCATGTTGCTGACATGCTGGCAGTCATCTTGACTGAATTCATCCTCACACATTAGCATTCAGGAGAGAAATGAGGACTTTATCACTCCAGGGAGGAAGCAGACTTTCTGCATGACCTGTGGGGCTTTTTGGTATGGCTTGAGAAACTGGCTCATTGAACTTTTAATCTGAGATAATGTTTTAAATTTGGTAATAATAGAGATTTTTTTTTGTCTTTAAAATGCCCTCAATTTTCCTCTTTAGTGTCCCTCTCTCCACAGTGAAGGCTGATTTTGAGAAGAGGGCCTAAGTATGGCTGAGAGGAGGGAAATGCAAAGCAGTAGTTTGGCATGGCATTCTGTGTAAACCTGCCTGTTTGGTTTCAAGATGTGTCTCATGGGGCAGTTTTACTATCCCCAGCACAGCTACTGATACCTGTCCTGAAGTAAAATAACTGGCTCTGATCTGTCCTGCCCTAATAACTACAACCCCTTTCTGGAGTTAGTAAAAAATCTTCCTTACCAGCCAGCCTCCAAGTGTATCTTCAAGAAGGACCAAAACCCAGCAGGACTCCCTTATCACATGGCATTAACTGACATGGCACTGTCATTTTCAATATGTGTGACTTCTTGCCTCCAAGCCCCATGCTGAGATCTCATGTTCCTTTTTTCCCCAGGGTCATGTCGTACACAGAGTCCCCACTGTGTGTTTGCTCTGCTGGGTCAAGGAAAACATGGGATGACAATTTTATCCTGTCCTATTAATGCTTGAATGTACAGAAGAAAAAACAGGGTCTTTGTGGATTTCATCTTCAAGACTGAATTTATAAATCAGGGAAAAACGCAAAGATGGACCCTCCCAGGGCTTTTGACCTCCTGTACCTTTAAGAGAGGAGGAACAGGGTGGCATCTTCCAGGCTCTATAGCTGTCTCAGATTTTAACTGTTTTCTTCTGAATAGCAAGTATTTGATTCAAAGAGGGCCTGGCAAAAGATTCTTGTATTTTTCCAGTGGCAGCATTGGGAAAATTACATATATAAGATCCTGCATCCACATAGGCTGTTGTTTTTTTCTGCAAATTTTTGTAAGTTTGGGGAAAACTTAATAAGTACTGTTTCTCTTTCTTTCTTTAAAAAAGACAAGGAGAGAAAGCCTGCATTTTCTGCCATTTCCCAAGAGGCTTTTTATCTGTTTAAACCAACTAGGGATTTTTCACATATTGACATAAGCATTCATTTGCTAATTTGCTAGACATTAAACTGCACAGCATTCTTGAATGAGACTGGAATACTTGGGTACTTAGTGCTGCTCAGACCCCGCATCATTCCCAGTACACATATGGTTTTCCTCCTCTATCTCCTAGATAAAAGTCACTGTTTGATCGCCTTAAGGAAAAGAATGAGTTAAATGGACCAATATTCTAGCCTTGGCTCTAAAACTGGGCCTTTTCAGAAACTCCTCAGCACCTGCAGCAGCTAGGTCATTTGCACATACATAAATAAATAAATTAACAATGAATAAATAATTTAATCCCACCACACAATGCCACCTTGCAGATCTGATCCTTTGCTCCCAGTGAATTTGTCCATTCCTAATTCTTTTTGATAAAGTCCTCAGATACTTGCTGACTGTCAGTCTAATTTTCTTATTGTTTTCGCTTGATTAGTTCTGTATGACCTAAGGTCGCCCTTAAAATCCACATCTCTCGTGAAGACTCCGAAAGGCCTTCTTTTTTCAAAGGGATGGAAAGTGCCTGCCATTTCTCCGGACAAAAGCCTGGAAGGTTTTCAGTTATTAGCCTCCTGAAGCAGCCCTTTCGCTCACCCAAGCGCAAAAAAAACTCATTAGGGGGCACCTTTCTTTCTGGCTTCTTTATCTGACGCATGTAGGGTTTGCGTGTGTTTCAAGATTTGCAGGTCTTGGATGAATTTGGACAGCCTCGCTTTTAACCCTGCCGGACCGCGGTTATGCCCACCACAGACATTTGCTGCGGCTCCATGCCCTGAACCACCTGGAGATGCTTTGTCTTTTCAAAAGGTGCTTTACACCCCGTTTGTGGTGAGCAGCAGACACTCCAGCGTGCTGCTGCACTTGGAAGCTGCTCTCACATGGGGTGTGGGTGGAAGGGCAGACAAGGCTGCCAACTGACAACAGGCTCCACATTTTATACTTTGTGATTAAAACATGAAATCAAAGTTCCTGTGTCTGCCGTGCAGCCCTTATTACCATTGGAGTGATTTGCAAGACTAAGGCAGTACAGCCCTGAGAGCTGGTCTGCATTATACCCTGGTGTGCTTATTCTGGTGTGCTTGTTCTTTTTCAGGTGGCAAGGTAAATACTCGGTAAATACTCTTCTCACACCTGAGGCATGTCAGGTGGGCTATGGAGAATCCCTAAAGATGCATCCTTATACAAATTATATGTGGGCATCTTGCCCTTCAGAGGGCGTGTGCCAAGTTGCCAGCTCCTGCATTCACTTGAGCTGACAGAGGTTATAAATCAGGACAGCATCTGATCTGCTGTGCTTAAACAGCGCTACCCAGCAGTGCCATACCTGTGGTTACCTTTTAAGAAGAAAAATAACCTGAAATTGTACTGGCAGGTATTACAATAAGGAATGGTGCTCACTTATCCAGAGTCTGGTGTTTTGTTAAGGAGAGACTTAATTTGATTGAAAACAAAGTTATGAACAAACCAGTTGTTTCTCTGTCAGAAAGGGCTGCCTAGTGTCTTTCATGAGAAACCTCAGTTCAGGCTGGGATCTGAGCCTGAAGAGGAGAATGATGCACAGAAATAGAAGGAAAATAAGCAGATCCAAAAAGCCTAGGTGGAAGATATCCTTGGCAGGTGTCTTGCTCCTGCAATACTTCTTTTGGTCCTGAAGATCAGCTTGTCTTCCACTGGGGTAGAACTGACTATGATACGTCTGAGTTAAAATACGATAGAAAAGCTCAGGGCTGCAGCTGAGGTCCTACTTCCAAGCATGCAGGGAAGAGTTTTGTGGCCACCAATCTTTGTCCTGTCCATTTTTAGGGATAGTGTTCTTGTTAATGTATCGTTATGACCCCTATTTTTTTCTGAACTTGCCAGCTCCTCTGAAATCCCTGTGATACTAACACTTCACCTCTGAAATCTGGCTCCTCTGAAATCTGGCTCCTCTGAAATCTGAGTGAAGCAGCACTCAGTGAAGTAAAGGAAGCCATGTGCATAAGGCTGAGCTTACGTGCAAATCCTTGCGGGGTCAACACTGCGAACTGCATTATTTTTTCTGCTGGCATAAATTTTGAGCAGCAGTTAGTTGGATATAATGTCAAATAATGTGGAAACTATGTGCTCTACTCCATAGTACAAATTAAGTTACATTTTGATCTGAAGAATAGCAGAAACAAGAAGTGAGAAATTAGAGGGGAATTTTGGACTACAACCTGGCAGTAATCTAGAATCATAGAATCATGAAATGGTATGGTTTGGAAGGGACCTCAAAGACCATCTAGTTAATCTTGATTTGGTACCCTCTGTCAGTAGGGTCTTGCTTACTGTTACTAATCTGCCAGCTGGGTAGCTGTCAAAATTAGTTCCACTTTGTGTAACCTGGGTGATCTCCTCTCCTGGAAAACTTCAGGACTACAGTTGGTCCTGAAACACATTGTTGGGACCACATAGAAATTGTGATATTGTGATATATCAAATCTGTAGAGGCAGCTGAAAGCACCAGGAAACAAATCACAAGGAGAAATTGAATCAGCACGATAACAGGCAGAGTCTTTTTTATAATTTTTTGCATCAGTTTATTTCCCTGCCTCAAGCTATATGGGGAAATTTGAAGCTTACTGAATAAACACTAAGCAGTGATAAAGAAGGAGTTTGAAGATTGAGATTAAGAACTCCTAGTGTGTCGCTGAGGAGATCATTTATCTTGTGTTGAAGTACTAAGACATAAAAGGTTGGAAATCATGGTAAAAGTAAGGCTGAATCATGATGGATGGTAATGTCCCTGGAGATCCACTTATTATCTCTCATTCAGAGGATTTTCTGTCTGAGCAAGCATCATTTTAGCAGTCTGGTGTCTGTTGGCCTAAAGCAATGCTCCTTAGAAAAATTTCTGAAATCATCAGTGACTTTGCTGGGAGTTTGCTGGTTAAACACATAGTTATTTGGCTAATGATTAGAGTAACTTCCTATTTTTCATACAAACAGTTATTATCTGTTGTTGGGGCTGTCCTGTGCAAGGCCAGGAGCTGGACATTGATGATTCTTGTGGGTCTCTTCAAACCTAGGATGTACTGTGATTCTATAATTTTGAGCCATTATATTTTGTCTTTTAGTATGCTGAAGGAAGGTTTGACAACCAGTCTGTAATAGCCCTGGAACTCTGAAAACTTGAGAAACTTTAGTTATAAACAAGGACAACACATTGGGTTTTCAGGATTTTGTGAGACATAGCTATTCCTTGAGGTCTCCATATTTTCCTAATGTGCCAGGTATTGTCCACATTGAAAATGAGCTGAAAACTTAAGGTTATGTAAAAGCTCAGGTGTGATTCTGACATCCTAGTGGTCAGGTGTGGGCAAATGTAGTTTATTTTGGTGGGGAAAAAAATAGTGGTTGTGAAGCTGTGTTCTAACATGGTATGCTTCCAAAATTGGAAGGAAACTGGATGAGTAGTACATGGTTCAGCACCAAAATAGCACCTTGTCTAAGCATAATCTTTCTTTTTAAAATGCATGAAGCACAAGCTTCAGCAGCAAAACCGGATGCTGATGAATTCTAAAAAAACCCAACTTCTTTTTCTACAGAAGAGTTTAAACTCTGGCTATGCCATAATGTATCTATTTGCAATGAAATTCCAATTCCTAAGTACAGTCATGGGAGAGAACGTGCTGTTATTCTCTTCAGTTGTATTAACAGCCAGAGCTGGTAAAAAAATTTGTGGATTTAATGAAGAGGAAAGGAGAGAGGAAATTATTTCCATTTAAATCAATGGCAAAATTCTTCCCTAGTATGCATGTGCTTAAGAATATAGATTTTCTGATTTTACGTATAGATGTTTTATACGTGGAGTTCCTGAAGCCCTTTGCTTCATGTTAGCAAAGGTGACAGGGGAATAACGTGACTGCAATTACACAGACATCTTGGAGTTAAACCAGTGCCATGGAGAGGCTCAAGCTTCTGAATTTGACATTTTGACAACTAGATTATGGAGGAAGGATGATGGCTTTCAGTGGATGGCTAACAGTTTTGTCCAAAACGATGCTTTCTTGGGGGAAATAGTAAAAAAAAAACATTCTTCCCCACTCAATTTTTTTCCACGTGTTCTGCAGTATGTGGAACTAGTACATTAAAAGTATTTTTCAACTGGGATTTGTCATCAGCTGTTACATTTTAGTGGCTGGACTGGCTATACCTTCAGTTTGTGTAACAGTCACCAAAAAATGGGATTTTTTTTTTTTTTAAGTAAATGTGATATTACAGCATGGTCTAGCCCCTCTGAAATATCTGAGCATATAAATTAGGCTACTTGCCAGGCAGCAATGCAGGTGGGATTCAGCTGCCCTGATTTTTCTCCTACTTGTATATCTGAATCTGACCTATTGATCCTCCATTCCTTAGGGGAGAGATATATATTCCAAGGAAAATCAGCTCATTTTAAAAGGAGAAAATAAAATCTGTCTGATAAATTGTCCTCTGGAGGTGCCTCTTTATCCCTCTTGACTAGAAAGATTGCTTTGAATGATTAATTCATTCTTAGACCTCTACCTTTGAGACAGCTAACAGTTTTAAGTCAGATGGTCATAAATTTCAGTATGTCCTTCTATTATCAGGCCACTGAAAAGATTTTTCTTTTGTGATATGGTGTTGCATTATGACAAAGTACATGAATTTTTCAAAGTACATTAAATAAAATTTATCCAAGTATATGAATGAAGAATTCCCACTGGTCCTCTCCCATCCTTGTATTTTAGTCTGCTAAGGAATGAAACTCACCAGCATTCTGCTTGTGTGTCTGTGGACCTGCAGGCTCTAAAGCATACTATGGCCTGACCTTATGCCCCGGTCAACTGTGATGAGAAGCATTTTGTGCCCTACCAAATCATTGTCATTTTTCTGCAGTAACTTCTTGTCTTTATTTTTTGCTGTTTGCAGTTACAGTGCCTGGAAAACTCTTTGAAAGCCTTAAGGAAGCTGAATGCTGGCAGCAGGGGTTACATCTCTGTTCCAGAACTGCAGTCCCAAAATTCCTGTAACTTCCTGCTAAAAGAGAATGAAGTTTAGCATTCTCTATCTGCATTTGATCTTAAACTGAAAGGCAAATTGATTGCAAATCCTCTTTGGAAGAGGCTCATGAAAAGCTGTCCAAATACAGCCAAAAAACCCCTTTGCAAACCTGGTATAAATTAACATAGCATATTTTCATGACTAGCAGAACAGCGCTTATGTTCTCCCAGTTTCCTATCCTTGTAGCTATGTCATACACTTCTCATAGGGATGGACGTCTTTTACCTACTTGTTGCCTGCCATATCCAGTGGTGTTAGTTGCTTTGTGAAAGGGTGGTAGAAATCCCTTCTGAGAGTATAAAGCAAAGCTGACTATAACACAGTTGCTAACTGCGTGTAACATTCAACAGACTAAAAAAATCAGTGCCAGGATGCTGCCCCTCTACTCCGCTCTGGTGAGACCCCACCTGGAGTGCTGCATCCAGCTCTGGGATCCCCAGCACAGGCGGGACATCAACCTGTTGGAACAAGTCCAGAGGGAGGCCACCAAGACAATTAGAGGGATGGAGGACCTCTCCTATGAGGAAGGGCTACAAGAATTGTGATTGTTTAGCTGGGAGAAGAGAAGGCTTGGGGGTGACCTAGTTGCAGCCTTCCAGTACCTGGAGGGAGCCTACTAGAAAGATGGAGGGAGACTTTGGAAGGGCATATAGTGACAGGACAAGGGGGAATGGCTTCAGACTGAAAGAAAGTAGGTTTAGGTTAGATATTAGATAAAAAGTCTATACTGTGAGGGTAGTGAGGCACTGGAAGAGGTTACCCAGAGAAGGTGTGAATGCTCCATCCCTGGAAGGGTTCAAGACCAGGCTGGGTGGAGACTGGTCTAGTAAAAGGCATTCCGGTCCATGGCAGGGGTTTGGAACTAGATGATCATTCCAACCTAAATCCTTCTATGATTCTATGATTAAAGTTGCATCATGGAGAGTTGCAAATAGCTTTTGAGAAGCTATTTGATGAAAAACAGCATGCCGTGTTGCTGCATGGAATTTCACCACAGAAAGATCATTTGGCTTTACAGAGTTGGATAAACTCCTGCATAAGCACAGAGATCGAGTTTGGCCTTTCTTTCAAGTGTAGATTTTTGTTTGGGTTTTTTCCTTGGAGAAATATTTTATGCACTGAGTACCAGAGGCACTAGAACCTGCTCTGTACATGACTTCACTTTGATGATCAGAGTAACTGTGTGTTTAAAATCAGATTCGGTTATTTGCTTCCCATACATCTTTATAAACATGTGGCTGCATAGCTGAATTAATAAAATGAGAATAAGGAGCCACTGAAACATGTACTGCGTATCTGTTTGGTAAGCTCTCTATGATGCAACTTCGTTGTGTCTTCTCCTGGAAGTAACTATAGCTTCATGCATGCCCAGGAAGCTTGGCCTACCTGCAGTAGCTAAGGATATATGCACAATATATGCACATGGGTAACAAGCATATAGGAGTCTCATTTGCTTTACCATACTGTCTTTTCTGCAAATGGTGACTTGTAACCTGGTGGAAACAGTGGCACCTTTATTCATCATTTAACTGGCTTTCCTAGATCTTTGCTGTCTAATAGGTTTTAGCATTATGCAGTAAATGATGTACTCTTGCTCACACTTTTTTTCCAATTACTTTCTCGTCTTTTCTAGACATCAAAGAGAATTTACAATACTTTCAGTAATAAAACTCCAAGACTTGTTCTTTTTTCATTTCTTTTAGAGAGGAGAAGGTACTATATGAAAAGAAAAGTTTGTAACATAAAACATTATTACTACATCCTATGATAAAAAGGGATTTTGTAGTGGAATATGAAAGACTCAGGTTATATTGATTCTCTTAGAACATTCCAATATATTGTTGTCTTACATGGGATACATATTTTCCTAGTGTTTCCTGAGGTTCTTGAAGTTTTTTAATCTTTGCTAAGTGAAGGTCAGTGATCCCTGTTACACTTTTCTCATTTTGAAATTGAAGCTATATAGGGTTTGCTGAATAGATTTTGCTGTTTATGGTTCCTTCTACTGACCCCAAAACCTCAGCAGTCAATTTAGTAGTATTATTTCCATCCTACCATCTTTGGCAGAAAACTCTGTACCCTAACTTTTACTCACAGCTATAGTGTCATCACCTCTTATAGTAAGTAAGGTTATACAGGTGTATCAAATATCTGTCTGTATCAAAAACCCATCTGCAACAAACCATGAGGTTGTCCTAGGATACCTTAAAGGATATTTTAGTTTGGGGGAAAAGGAAAAAGAAATCCTATATCTTAGTCATAAAAGACTGACTCCTCTTTCTGAATTTTCCCCTTGGAACATCTCTAACATAGCATGCATGGGAAGATACGAGGATCTAATAAAGCCACATTTAAACAAATAGCTAACCAAACCAGATTAGGAAATACTGATAAAAGCTAAACTGAATCCAGCTGTACTATGGAAGAGGGCCTGTATAAGCTTCTTATGTGTGTAATACATAATGGTATACACATGATACACAAAGCACATGGCACCTAGGCCACTTGTGCCTCCAGAGGAGGAGAATGAAGGCAGGTGTGAAAGCCATAGTGTCCACTCCTCCCTAGCATTGAGAGAACACTGAAACTGTGTCACAGCTTTGTGCTCTAAATTGAATGTCTCCTTCAAGTTGATATCTTGACATCAAACCCTCTCTGGACAGGCTACCATCGAATGTCTCCTTTGAAAGGATGAACCAGGGCACAGTGTTTCCTTCAAAGACAAACTGAAGGAAAAGACAAAGAAATCACTTTGTAGGGGCAGAGTAGTTATGAGAAGGTGCTTCCAAAGTGGGACACAGTTTTTAGCCTTCAACCTTGAGACTTCCTAGAAGAATCTGCAAACCTCAGGCTAGGAACTAAGGGCAAGGAGGTGGAGGCACAGGCTACTGAATCACAGTGAAGGCATTTTCTGCCATGATCCTGGTCTTAAGGGTTCCAGTTGGACTTTACCCTACTCTAAATGCCTGCACCCTTTATGGGACTGAAAGACAAATTTATTGCTGGAATTCACAAGAGACAAAGGTGAGCTCAGAGCTCAGGCACTGCCTGGTTTCCACAAAGCTAGCAAGAGACTGTGATTCTCTAAATAATGGACGACAAAGTGAGCTGGTGTAAATCCTTCTACATGCTCTGGGTTAAGCTTTCAGCAGGGATAAAACTAACTTCATAGTGTTCATCAAAAGCATAAGAACTGAGTCACAGACCCTGTAATGAATTCCCTGTTGCCTTGAAGGACTTGCTTTTTCGAAGGACCTCATTTTTTAATGACACAATCAATACATAGACTAGAACTGCACTGGGGGGTGTTGTGTTCCTACAATATTAAAAATTAAATTAATTACCTTTAACTTTTCAGAGCATACATACTGAAGTTTAGATTTCTTGTTATCAAAAGTGGTTTTTTCAGCCTAATTAACTGTATTACTGCTGATGAAGCGTACTGCGTATTTCAATTGCTGTAGCTTGAAGATAAATGTTAAACAATCTATTTCCTAAGTTGAAGTGGACTTAATATTCTGTTTGAATCTTCCAAACTACTCCTCTTTCTTCACATGTGATGTTTACCCAGTCATTCTCAGTGTTGCTTTTTCTCGCCTTTTAAAATGAGTTTTGCTTGTTTAACATGCCAGTTAAAACTGGATGTATGCAGTATGGTATGTGGGCAGGTATCAGAGCTTTAACCTTATATACATATTAAAATGCATTTTTTATATATCTTTCTGTAATCACTTGTTCACTTCAAGAGAATTCAGTGTCCTTTTCCTAAAACAGCCTTTACGTACCATGTGGGCAAGTTTTCTAGGAATAGACATGATGATGTGAGACTCATCCAAGGCAGGAGGCAAATCTGTGAGATCAGATGCTACATCTCAGCAAATATGAAACTGTTGGCAAGAGGGTTTCTTTCCAGAAGCCTGCCTTTGTGAAGGGGTTGCTGGACAAACCTGCAGCTGCTTCAGCAGCTTGTGTGTAATACGCAAACTGTTCCATAGGCAAACAGCAGGTTTCCTCCTCCTCATGCTTGAGTCACTTTATAAAGGAAAAACACATGCTTGGGCTTCAAGACACTAACTCTCTCCAAGAATGTGGTAGCATAATAAGAAGCTGCTCTGGCTGGGGTGATCATTGTCCCCTGGCACCTAAGATGCTCTGCTCTTCTAAGCACTTCTGATATGATCCTGGTCAAATCATGTGGCCTACCCTGGGGTGCCTTAGAGGAACAGCAGCATCCATGGAGCAGTGGGACAGCATGACTTATAAACTGTGAGGATCTTAACCATGGGAAAGGGATCATATCCATACCACTAGGAAGCCAGCTATTCTGTGCATCACTATTGGAACAGATCTGTGATTAAGAGACTTCATCGCTGTTGTTCCTCTTCCTTTCCTCAGTTGCTTCTTCCCAACCCATGGCTCAGCCCCTATAGATGTGCCGATGCAACTGCTTGTGGTGCACTGCAAGCAGGGTCACTGACCCAAAGTACAATAAAAATACTCTTTTCTAGTCAGTTAGTGACCTGATTGCTAAGAGGCCCCAAAAATTACTCTGTTGGCATGAATTTGGGGACTTTGCTCTGTGACATGGGCTCTGTTTCCAAGGCTGGAAACTCCACAGTGTGGCACTGCCACCAAAACCCCCAAGTCTTTGATTAATGCATTCAGACTGGTGCAAAACCATGGGAAGAAAGAAGAGTTCTGATCTGTCCTATATGTGCTCAAAGCCCATAAATATTTTTTACTTATTTAAATAGTAAAAGTGGGACAGTAGCATTTCCTTCCAGGCTTTTGTCTGTTACTTATTGAAAACGTAAAGTTTTAAGATGGAGAATTTATGAA
Source organism: Empidonax traillii (assembly GCF_003031625.1). Classification (NCBI taxonomy): domain Eukaryota; kingdom Metazoa; phylum Chordata; class Aves; order Passeriformes; family Tyrannidae; genus Empidonax; species Empidonax traillii. The sequence goes on from NW_020955253.1 coordinate 318,055, forward strand.
TAGGCTACTTATGTCTCTTTGATCTAATTGATGATGCTTTACTTAAATGATAGTGCAAAAAAATCCTTGTCATAAAATAGGGATTTATAAATGTTTTCAATAAAACAATTTTACAAAGATCAACATAAACTCTTCTACTGTCTGAGTAGATGACAATTGAGAGTCAGTATCAGATGCAAAACTGTAAACTCACAGTTTGCTGTCCTTTTGTTCCAGCATGATTATTTGCCCTCAACACAAAGAAATTACTGAGATGTGACTATGCTGTACAACTGTTTTCTGTGGTAAAAATTGCAGAATTACATGTAGGACATGGAAAGTGTGAGAAAAAGAGAGGAGTTCAGATAGCAGGGAGAAGAAGAGGTGAAAAAGAGGACATGAAAGGCATAGGGAAGGAAGGCAAGGCAAACTGTGTCAAAAGGGATGTGAAGGTTTAAAAGAAGGAGAAAGATGCTAGCTGAAAGAAATAATTAGGACATGACAGAGCCATTCACCATTAGGATTATTAGCCAAGCTGGTGCATAACAGAGAAATTAGTACTTTGAGGGCTTTGGGAATTAGTTTATTTTCAGGAACAAAATGCTGTGCTAGCTGCTGCCAGACATCAGTAAATGGCACTGCTGTGTCAGATGATGAGCATCACCAGGCCAGACAGGCACTCCACCTGGGACCAGGTACAGCCTTTACAGGCCCAGCACAGGTGACATCCTACCTGCTCCCACCAAAGTTGGCAGATGATGCTCATGGCAGAGCTAAAATAAATCCAGGGGAAAAAAGGCTAAAAGTGTCTGCCCTACAGACATGGAAATGTAAAATAAAATAAAGACAAATGATATGAACCTCTGTCAAAAGACTGGGGATGCCAGTCCTGAGGGAGCTCTGTGTTCCACTGCCTATGTGGATCCAGCTGTGGGCACAGAGCAAGGCAACAGGTGTGGATCTGAGCTTGGAAGGCAGCTCAGGTCCCGTGCATGGTACAGCCAACTTTAGCAGAGGCAAAAATAATTTGGGGGGGCAAAAGTCAGGGTCAGCATGACCAGGAGGTGAGCTCAGAGCCCTGAAAGGGTGGAGGGAAGGGAGACTTTTATCCTAAAGTAATTCTAAAGTCAAAGAGAGGTTTATCCTCCACAGCTAAATGAAAACGAAAAGAAAAAGAAAACAAAAAAATGAGGATAGCAACACTGGGGAGACAAAGACTGTCATGGACCACTGCGAGTTTGCAAAATTATATGCAAATGACCCTAGTTTTGACCATGGTGGCCCTCTGCTAATCCCAGACAGAAAATCTACTTAGCAAAGGCAAGTTTTGTTTAATTTGGTTAACAGGGGCCAAAATGCTGAATATATTTATATTTTCAGGGGAAAAAAAAGCGCTGTATCTTTAATGCTTTAGTACCAAAGCAGGATCACAAGAGCTTATGCTCACAGAATAAAAATCGTGTAGTGTTTTCTCCATATTCTGCACCTAGTGCTGGTAAAAATGAGCATTTAACATGTGCTTTCATAATAGGCACCAGCCTCTCTGTTGCTGCTGAATGTGTTTGGTTGATCCCAAATTGCTCTGTGTTCACTGACCAAGAGAGAGATTCCCCCTGGATTTACCATCCTAAAGGTGTCCCGAGGAAATGTCCCGAGTGGTTTTCCCTCCTCCCTGGCTGACTCCTCATGTCATTCCGCCGTGTGACCTTTTCCCCACTAATCTGGGATAGCAGCTTTTCCTGTATTTACAGGTTAAATGGAAGATACACATTCCACTTTTTACTCATTGTAATGAAGATCTTTTTGTCTGTCTCCGAATAAAAGCTCGGGTTGGTTTACAAATTGCGGGTCAACCCACTCCGTGACCTGGGCAAACAGCCCAGGTCAAATCTCCTCAAAGCCTCCCCACCCAAATGGAATAAGTTAATTTACCCCTCGGCGACTCCGGCCCCGCCGGGCATACCCGGGCTGCCGGGAGGCTGGGGATGGCTGGGGTCCCCCTGCCCTGCTGCCAGAGGCTGTGGAGGCACCCGGGAAGCTTGGTTCAGGCGGGGCCGGAGTTGCCTCACGGGGAGGGAGCCGTGCCGCGGCCTCGGGGAGTGGTTGGAAGGACTCACTCGCAGGAGCTTCCATCGGTTTTAATCTCGGGTCTCCGCGTCTCCGCAGCAGCCTCCCCTCCCCGCCCCGCGCCTGCCCAATCTTATTCCTCCTCCTCTGAACAAGCTGCGCCGCGGAGAAGTTCGCTGGCAAAGCACACGGAAGATGCCGGTGCCGTTCGGACACGTGCCCCCGGAGCATCCCTCCACGGGCGCGTGGAAGGGCGGGACTCGCGGGGGTGCAGAGCATCCGCCGCCTCCGGGGCAGCCCAGGACTCCCTCTCAGCCCCCGGTGACCTGGGAACAAAGGCCAGGCGGCACCGAGATCAGTCCTGCCACGCCGTGCCCCCCTGCCCGCAGTGCCACGGCCGGTGCGTGCAGCGGCCACCCTGGGCCGACCACGTCTCGCTCTTGGGGGTTTTTGCCCTAAGTGGGTAGGGAGAGTCCCCGCCACCACCCGAGGAAGCTCCCTCACGGAAACAAGCAGGGGAGCGAGTATAAACGTTTATTCCAAGACATCGCTTGTACAGGCACCGCACCCGCGGCTGGGAAGAGGAGCGGGCGGGGGCAGCTCCAGGACCCCGGAGAGGACGGGCGGGGACAGCTCCAGGACCCCGGAGAGGACGGGCGGGGGCAGAGCCAGGCTCCTGGAGAGGACGGGCGGGGGCAGAGCCAGGCTCCTGGAGAGGACGGGCGGGGACTTCTCGCCCTCCGGGATCCCAGCGTATTTCCCTCTGCCCTGGCAGCCTCCCCGTGCGCCCGGGTGTAACCTGCAGTGTCCGCGGTCATAAATAGCGTTTTCTCAGGCGGGATGAGTCTCTATAGCATGGAGGGGTGCTGGCCCGGGGGCAGCCCGAAGGCGTTGGGGTGGGAATGGCCGAGGAGGTTGAGGTAGTGACGGTCCAGCCCCTGCACGGAGGAGAGGAAGGTGCTGCGCTGCTGGCCGGGGCTGGCGAGGGGCACGGCGGCGCTGGGCAGGTGATAGGGCAGGGAGGGGCTGCGGGCAGTGCCGTGCCAGGGAAATGGCCCCCCCGAGGGCGGCTGGAGCACGGCCTCGGCGGGGCTGTGACCGTGCCCGGAACACTCGGGCCCGGGGTGCAGCTGGTAAGAAAAGTCCGGTTCCGGCAGGGAGCCCAGGGAAGTAAAAAGGGGCTCCGTGACGAAGCGCGCTTTGGACTGGAGGAAGGCCAGGATGCGGGCGTACTTAGTGTCTTTGGTCTCCATCCTCTCCACTGTAGTCAGGTAGTGCACCAGGTTCTTCATGCACTCGTGGTAGCCGTAGTGGAAGTAATTGGCGAACTCGGAGAGCAGCTCTGCTGGAAAGGAAGAGGCAGGGAGCCGAGCTCCTCAGGGTCTGGCCGCGGGAGGAAGGGGAAAGGCCGCCCCCACGCCCCAAGTGACCCGGCGGGGGCCCCGGGAGGCCGCTCCCACCCACCTACCCTTCTCTCGGCCGCGGGGGAAGTCTGCCGAGTGCAGGGCCCGCAGGTACTGCACCGTCATCTCCAGGATTTCCGCTTTCTCCAGCTTCCCCGAGCTCTGCAACGGGCAGGGCAGGTGGGCATCACCTCTCCCTTGCGGCTGCTCTGCGCTCTGCTGGGCCACCCCCAGCCCCCCGCATCGGGGGAGGATGTCGCAGCGCACCGGGGAGAAGGGCGTAGGGGCTGCTCCCCCCCGCCTACCTGCTTGGCCAGAGCCATGGGCACCGTCTTCCCCAGCTCGGTGAGGCAGCGGTTGATGCGGTCCCTCCTCCGCTTCTCAATCACTTTGTGGGAAACCGGCGTCCTCTGCAAAACATACGGGGCGAGTTAGTGGAGAAGGAGAAAGCAGTCGGATCTAGTCTCGCCGGGACAGTGGGCCCCGGCCCCGACCCCTCCAGCCACTGCCCATCCCGCTCTAAGCAGCGGTGCCGGGCGCGGCGCAGCCCCGGCAGGGATGATGCTTCGGCGGCGGGTCCTCCCCGCGCCCCCCCGGTGGCTCCCGTCTGTGCGGACGGTCCTGGCAGGACAGGAACCTTTTGGGGGGCGTGGGGCAGGTTTTCTGTTTTTTTTGGGGGGGAGGGGGAGCTTTTCAAAGGGGAAGGCGGTGAGGGAGCCGGGGCCAGGTCTGCCTGACTGCCCTGCAGAGCCGTGCGCGCAAGACGGGCGACGACTCACCCTCCGCTCCTTAAGCTTGGAGGCCATGGTGGGCACTGCATCCCCGCTCCCTCCGGGCCCCTTATAAAGCCATCACTTCTTGGGGGGGACCCCGGGGGGCCTCCACGGGCCCGCTGATCCCATAGGATTAGGAAGGAGCGGCGCCGGGGGAATGTATGCATTAAAGATCAGGGTGGAAGGGGGCGAGGGGATGAGGGGAGATTTTTTCTTCTCTCTTCTTCCTTTTCCCCCCTCCTCCCCCCCGTCCACGCAGCCGGGGGCGGCCCAGCTGTGTCGCCCCACGTGGACCTCGGGGACACACGTGACGATCCCACAATAGCGGCGGAGATGGGGCCGGGGATGCGGCGAGCGGGGCGCAGGGCGCGATATCGCGCCCTGCGTCCCGTTCGCCGCATCCCCGGCCCCATCGCCCGCCTGCCTGCCTGCAAATCCCCGACACCCCACACCCCTCCCCTTAGCCCCAGCGCTGACTGCATTTTAAAGCCTGTCCAGAGTCATTAAAGTAATTAAGTAAGCCCTTAATAGGCTGTTCCGCCCAGTTCAAGGGAGAACCCTTGGAGACGGAGTGGCCCCGTTTGTTCTCAGGCTTTTCTCACACGACTTGGTGACACGTCCATCTTTATAAGAGATGGCAGCGAGGATTTTTTTGTTTACACCGCTTTATGCGCCGGGGACACCCCGGCAGGTGTGGGACCGGGGGGCTGGCACACGATATCCCCCCATTACCCCTCCTTTCTTTTTTTTTCCGCCGGCCCGGGGAGGCTCTCGCCAGTCTTTGGCACACGACGCTCCTTTTTTGTGTGGTGTGCGCGTCTGTGCGTTGTTGTTTTACCCCCCCTACTCCCCCCCTCTCCTTTGGAGAGGCTCAATTTGTAGCCTATTATCCTATAGGAAAATGTCCCATTGAAAAGTATGAATAGTTTCATTGGGCCTAAATTTTAATAATGCGGGTCAAAGAAAAGAGGGGCAAATAAAGAGGGGATCGCAGCTGGTCCGAGAGTGCATTATTCGGTGTCACCTGCGAGCGGGATCGCCGACAGACCCCCATTCATTTGCCTAATTTTGGTCAATTTAACAAACTTCAGGAGAAATTATTGTGGCATTGTTAAGCAGGGTAAAGCTTTCTGATCGAATTAACAGCATGTTTTGATCCGGTAAATGTCATTAAAAAGAAAGAAACAATCGCGTTTAAAGGGGGGCTCCGAGTTAAACGCGCCAAGTGGAGACGCCGGAGCGCAAAGCTCACAAAGGGAGCAAGTAACTGCCACAGGGGAACTTTTGTACGCTCACATTGCTGAGGTTTTTTACACAAAAAGGCATTATTTCATACTTGAATACGTTTAATCCAACAATTGTCTATTTTCTGCAAACATATTTTCACAGCATTGTTAGCTTTCCTCTCCGCGGCCCTCCGCCCGGGCAGCCGCGCTCCTCGCCTGGCGAGCGCACCGAGCCCCCGGCCCGCCCCGCATCGCCCCGCACCGCCCCGCACCGCCCCCGCCGGGGCCGCCCCGCCGCGCCGGGGGGGCCGCCCGCCCCCGCCGCCCGCCGCCCTCCCGGACAGCGCGGCGGCGGGCGCGGCCCCCCCGGGGCTCTCCACGGCCGGCGGTGCGCCTCCGAGCCCGGCACCGGCCCGGGGCCGCCCGCCCGTGTCCCCCCCCGGCCCTGCCGTCACCTCCCGGCCCGGCGCTGCCGCGGGGCGCCGCGGCCCCCGAGGGCAAGGGAAGGACCCGAGGGCTGCCGGGCCGGCGGCGGGGCCGCCCGGCGCCCGGTTCTGCCCTCCCGGGTGACGCCGCCGAGCCCGGGGCAGGACTGCGGAGACGGCGACATCCCCGCCCTGTGAGCTCGGGGAGCTGTTCTTTCGGATACCTCCACATCTCCTCCCGTGTCCCGCGTTTTTCCACCCGTTCCCCCCTTGCGATTTAAAATGGGAGAATCATCCCCACGGCATCTCTCCGTGTGGGCACGGCTGGCGGCACTGCCGCTCTCGCCCGTTCGCTTCCCCAGAGGCGGACGGGGGAAAGGCGCGGTGCCGGCCCTCACGCCGCACCCCAGGCCGGTCCGCAGCCTCCCCGAGCCGGTCAGGAGCGCTGAGGGCTCCGCGGGAGGAGGTTCTGCGGTGGCCCCGGGGCGCGTCTCCCCCGACCGGCGGGGCGGAGCGGGCCGGGCCGGCTTTCCGCCCGGGCACCCCTGCGTGCCGTGCCGCCGGCCGTATTATTCTTCCAGGAGCCTTGTAGGTTTCGGTATATTCATTCTCGTACAATGGGATTAAACACTAACCGTTATCATCCAAATTAACTAAACTCTGAATAGCAAATGCTGGGCCTTTTATTTTTTTCCTCCTCTTTTGCTCCACTGGCGGAGATGGAGTTGATCCTCTTACTGTCTGTGTTAACCGCCAGCTGCAGGCACCTGCGAGGCAACTTCTTACACGAGGGAAGTTGTTTATTTTCTCGCTGGCTTCTCCCTCCTTGGTTCCCCTTCGGGCCAGGCTGCCCGGGGCAGCAGCGGGCGGGGGGAGCGGGGCGGCCGCAGCATCCCCGCGTGTGCGGTCACCTAACCCTCGGAGAGCAGCGGCGGGGCTCAAGCCAGAGGGAAATCACCCGCCACTACCGCGGTCGGACTGTCAGTCTTGTAGGGAAGCCAGGCGAAGGCGGGTTTGAATACCTTTTAGTTTTAATTCCCCGTGGGCGCTGTTGGCTCTCCTTGCGGGACACGCGTCCACCGTTCTTTGGCAACCCAAGGCGAACACCCGGGTCCCCATCACCCACCACCCGTTCTCTGTTACCGCTCAAGTGCCCCACCGGCGGCAGCCCTCTCCCCGGGAGAGCGTCTGGCCGGGGACCGGGGCACGGCCCCTGCCCCGCTCCGCGCGGAAGGGGGTGAGCCCGCTGGCGCCCCGGGGCCTCAGGGCGGGGGGGGAGGCAGCACGGCCCCGGCCGCCCCTCGCACCCTCCCCGCGGCCGGCCTGGGGGTTCCAGCCCGGCGTGGCTGTAACCCGGGGGAGCGGCCGGGCCGGCCCCGGGATGCGCCTCCGGGATGCGCACGGCTGTGCGGGACAGGCGGCTGCTCCGGGCCCTTCGCCGCGTGGCGGTGGCTTTCGGCCCCTGCCCCGTGGACACTGGCGCTGCCGACCTCTGCCAGCCACGGGCTCTGCCGAGGAGGCGGGGGTCATCTGGAGGTGTCAAGCTACTTTGAAATGGCATCTAGGTTTGCTTTTTTTTATGAAAACGAGTTGTCTCCCCGCAGTTTCTTTCCCCCTTCTTTTCTTTTTTGACTCCTATATAATAACCTTGGGGTTATATGCAATTACTTCACCAAGTAATTGAAGCTGCAGATATTAGGCTTGAAAATCGTTGTCACTGTGCACACGTTAGAGGCCAGCTATTCAATGTCTCATGGAAAGTGTTGCCCATGAAACTGGTGGATCGAGCGCAGAAGTAAAATTCCCAGCATGGCTGGGCTGGAGTTGGCCCTGCCGGCATGGTTCCATACTCACATACCAGATGTCCTGCTGTGTATTGCACAGAGGCAATCACGCCTCTGGATGATCTCATGGCTGATAGGGAATGAGAGAATTCAGTGGGTACAACAGGTCCTATTTGTTGGAGGGCGTATCTTTATTACTTGGCAATCCTGGGTCTGTGAAGAAGCAGTGATCACAAGAGAAGGCATTTAATTTAGTAGTTTAACCCTCAGCTGTACATGCAGCAGTTCATCACACTGTTCTGGCTTTTGCTGTGAGTTTGTTTACTCTTGTGCTCTAGGTGAGGCTAGGTTGGGTCAGCAATTTTGGAACAGTAGTTCCCAGACTTTTCACAGCTCCTAATGCTCTCTGACTCTGTGTCTGGGGCTGCTTCATTGTCATATTGTTCCTCAGCTGCAGAGGTACCCCTTGCCTCAACGTTACTGTTGTTTCCAGCTGTAGTCTGCCTCTGAGTTTTCCTCCTCTGTCACAGTGGAAGGAACATGCTCCTCTATTTGCTAACCTGCCATGAGTGGTAGCATCATCAAGGGTGAGGTGATAACATGATGGTATTTGGGACCCCATTCCAAGGTGGTCCTTCACTGAAGAAGCCATGCTTGTAGCCATGACTCTTTTGTATTGCTGGGTAAATTACAGAGTTCTCTCCTCAAAATCCTAGAGTGCTCTAGGAAGTAATGTTTGTGCTTCTCATGCTGTGAGATGCAGTAATGCCCATAAGCTGAACTTTGATCCTAAAAACTCTAAAACTTTGATCCTTACTGTAGGAAGTTGTCCAGTATCTCTTAGTGCTTGTGGTGGCAGATAGGACTTTCAGGTCAATAGCACTCCCAAGTGTTGCTATGTGCTTGTTGTATTCCACCTCGGAGGAGGTACATTGCATTGTAAGTATGTTTTGTTGAGTAATTTCAATGTACTTTGTTCTTTGTGATTAAAAGCCTTTCAGGAATATAAAATCTGACTGGTTTGGTTTTGTATTACTCTGTTTTGTATGAACTTTTTGGAGTACAGATTATTGAAAGTCATTCTTTTTCATGTGTTCTTGTAGTTTGTAGTGTTGCCTTTGTTGACTGTTTTTTTTCCCCAGACATAAAATTTTAAGCTTATATTTAGGCTTGTATGTAGTACAGCTAATGCATACAGAATGACATAGGGTAAAATGCTTCACTGATTAAAACCAGGTGTAGTTATATCTGTTATAACCATTTATAGAAGCTGATTTACATTGACAGAAGACCCAGTACAGCTTTTGCCCATTAAATATTAGTGCATATCTAGCAAAACTTGAGGATGTCCTCTGTGTGTTTGTACAAGGTGAGTCCTGCAAGACAATGGAGAGACCTCCGCAGTTTTCCTGATGACAGCTATCTTCTCCGCCATGTCACTGTTGAGACAGGATGCATTGCTCTTTAAATCACAGCCTGTCAAATGAGTGCTAAAATTCTTTTCAGTTGGATTTAGATAGCCATGAATCACTGGTGAGGTGTACCTTAGATTACTTGTGACTGAGGTGTTCTAAATAGCTACATAGCTAGACTTAGTGGCTGTCTGGAATTAATAAAGACTGAAAGGTTTGGGAAGTACAAGGGCTTTTTCTGATATGTCTGATGCTGATAAAATGTCTAACCTCTCCTGTCTTAGTAAAAACTAAAAACAAACAAACAAAAAGTAAAAACTTTCATTCAGCATGGCTGCACATAGGGGAAGTCATGCTCGATCCACCAAATAATCTATGATGAAGTGACTGGCTTGGTGGTTGAAGAAAGAGCAGTGGATACTCTGAAGAAGAGGAGGCTTCAGGGTGACTTCGTTGCAGCCTTCCAGTACCTGAAAGGACCCTACCAGAAAGCTGGAGAGGGACTTCTTGGCAAAGCATGTAGTGACAGGACAAAGGCTAATGGCTTTAAACTGAAAGAAAGTAAGTTTACATTAAATATTAGGAAGAAATTCTTTACTGTGAAGGTGGCACTGGAACAGGCTGCCGAAAGAAGTTGTGGATGCCTCACCCCTGAAGTGTTCAAGGCCAGGTTGGATGGGGCTCTGATCAGCCTACTCTAGTGGAAGGTGTCCCTGCACATGGCAGGAGGGTTGGAACTAGATGATTTTTAAGATCCCTTCCAACCCAAGCTATTCTATGACTCAGTGATTCTGCGATACCATCTACCTGGCTTTTGACACTGTCTCCTGTAACATCCATGTAGAGAAGCCAATGATGTGCAGGCTGGATGAAATAGTGAGGTGGATTGAAAACTGACCAAATTGCCAAGCTCAGAGGGGGATGGTCTGCAGCACAAAGTTTAGTGTCCAGTAATGTCCAGTAACTGGCAGCATGCCCAGCAGCTCAGTACTCGGTCTAGTCACATTTAACGTCATTGTTAATAAGCTGGATGGGGGGGCAGAGCATACCCTCAACAAGTTTACAGGTGACACAAAACCATGAGGAGCAACTGATACACCAGAGGGTCATTCTGCCGTCCAGAAAGACCTCAACAGGCCGGAGAAATGGGCTGTCTGGAATCTCATGAAATTCAGCCAGGGGAAGTGTGAAGTGCTGCACCTGAAAAGAAACAACCCTCTGCACCAGTACATGCTGGGGGACTGATTGGCTGGAAAGCTGCTCTGTGGAGAAGTATCTGGGGGTCCTGTTGGACACCGAGTTGAACATGAGCCAGCAGTGTGCCCTTGTGGCCAAGAGGGCCAATAGTATCCTGGGGTATATTAAGAGGACTGTTGCCAGCAAATCGTGGGAGGTGATCCTGCCACTCTACTTAGCACTGGGAAGTCCACTGGACTCCACTGGAGTTCTGGATTCAGTTCTGGGCTCTTCAGTACAAGACAGAGATGGCCATACTGAGGAGAGTCCAGCAAAGAGCCACAAGGATGATCAGGGGGCTGGAACACCTCATGTATGAGGAGAAACTGAGGGAGCTGACACTGTGCAGCCTCAAAAAGAGAATGCTCAGGGGAAGCTTACCGATGTGTAAGGAAGGGTGTAAAGAAGTTGGAGCCAGGCTCTTTTCAGTGGTGCTCAGTCATGAGACCAGAGGCAATGGGCACAAACAGAAATACAGGAGTTTCTGTCTAAACATGGAAAAAACTTTTCTTCTGTGAGGGTGGCTAATCACTGGAACAAGCTGCCCCAAGAGGTTGTGGTGTCTCCAATCCTTAGAGGTGCTCAGAATCTGTCGGGTTGTGGTCTTGGGCAAGTGGCTCTAGGTGGCCATGCTTGAGC
>NW_020955253.1:329336-339166 GCF_003031625.1 Empidonax traillii
GCACAAACAGAAATACAGGAGTTTCTGTCTAAACATGGAAAAAACTTTTCTTCTGTGAGGGTGGCTAATCACTGGAACAAGCTGCCCCAAGAGGTTGTGGTGTCTCCAATCCTTAGAGGTGCTCAGAATCTGTCGGGTTGTGGTCTTGGGCAAGTGGCTCTAGGTGGCCATGCTTGAGCAGGGAGGTCAAACCAGACGACCACCAGAGGTGCCTGCCAACCTCAGCCACCTCATAGTTTGTGCACTTCCTGTGTGAACATTTAGTTTTGATGTAATTCAGTCCCAGTTTGGTTTGGCATAGAAGAAATGTCTTTTCATGTTGTCTTACACTACACAGCAGATTCAACTCTTTTACTCTGTTCTCAACAGGACAATTCATATGGATTCAGGGCTTCTACTCCTGTGTCAAGCAGAATAAATGGGAGGGAAGCAGTCTTTTTGTTTATTGTACTTCACCACGTGTTGCATTGCAACTTGGCTCATTAAAGACTCGTTACATCCATTATACTTACCATTGCTTTGTAAACAATGCTAATTCAATAGGACTTCAGAGCTTAATTCCCTCTAGGGTCCTCTGTAACTCCTAGCCATGACATTCTTTCTAGCTGAAATGGAAAAAGGGACCCCTGTGAGAAATTTACAGACTCTGCAAAACCTACTAATTTAGTAATGCCATAGTTCAAGCATCCTGTTATTATGAACCCTCAGTACTGAGCTTATTGCATGGACTAGGAACTTTAAGGACCTCTTTTCTGTAAAAAAATATCCTTTGGGTCAGTCCAGCTTTGCTCTGACTTCCAAGGACCAAGTGGACCAAACACCACTCCCTGTTACATTGTTTTCCAGAGAATGAATTGTGACCTTTTTGCTAACTCTGAGAGATATAGAATGCTGCATTATGCACAGGCTGTGCCATGCTTCCTAGGTTTAAATGTTGGGCTTGTAACAGTCATGACACAAATGCAGAAAAAGAGTTGGATGATGGGACCTCCATTTCTCTTCCTGTTTAGGAACAGTGAGGTGATATCGATGGTCCTGCATGTTACACTGGTAGCTGGCTTTAGTGAGGTTTTCCAGTGTCAGCATATGGCAAGAAGCATAAATATAAGATCTCAGAGACTTTGTGAAGGCAGCTGATGTAAGCGTTACACTGTGCAATAAAAAAGAGAAAGACACTGATGCCTCGGGGTTGCTGCAGAGTCTGTCGTGCCTTCCAGGCAAGGACTGCAGTCCCAACCAGTTGCCTTTTGCAGCTTCATTATTGTTGGGTGGGTGGGTGGCCAGCATTCCTGCTGGCTCTGCTTCCTGGATGCTGAGCGGTTCTTGTTGCTGAAAGCTGAGTCACCACTTGTTTCTCTGAAACCCAAAGTAGTTTTGAGTTATCTAGTGTCTGTATTCAAAAAGAGGAGGGATGGATACAAGCAGAAAGGGAGATCTGGGACATGCAGCTGGGAGGCACTGCCGTTTGATGCTGGGAAAAGGCATCTTACAAGATATTTAATGGCTTTCCGTTGCTATCTGAGTTTTTATTCTGTGAAAATACTGCCTTTCTGGCTGAGCCCTCTTCTGCTTCTGGAAAGTTTAGGTTGTCGTTCTTCAAGTCAAGTTCTTTGTCTTTGAACACTGCCAGTAGCTCTCTTCTTTTTGTGAACTCACAGCCCAAAGGCAGTCCCAAAGGTGAAGATCCCACAAATTCCTCAAAACCAGGTTGCTTGCACGTCCTGGCTTTAAAATTGTATTTCCTTGCATATGTACACCTTTGGCGGTAGCAAGGTGAGATCTTGTGCTACACAGGCAAAACATGACTGTTAAATGCAAACATCTTATTTAAAAAGGTGTCAAAGTATTTTGGGTAAGCATCACGTTCTTTGATTCTCGCCCTGTTCTTTGATTCTTCCTTGGTGCAATACTATCTAACATCAGAGGGAGGATAACAGAGCTCTTATCCTACTTTGTAAGACCATTCTTCTTCTGACAAAACTTGGTAGATCTGACAGAGGTATCAGATGGTGACCAAATATTTCTGCAATAAGACTCTCTTTATGGACAAAATTAAGAGTATGTTGAAATCCCAGCATTCACAGGTCATGAGCCAAGCCCCCAAACTGTTAAAAGATCAGTTATAAGTCAGGAACTTAAAATTGTCAGCAATAATAAAAAGCCACCAGAAGGTGGGTTATTTCTGTGGTTTTCTGTTGGTGCTTTTTGCTTCTCCAGCTTTTATGGCTTAGGTTCTCAAGTATTCCTTATGACCATTAGAATGGAAAATTATTTTTTATGAAATCCATGGATCCTTAAGCAAAAGTGTAAATCACCAAATATCATTGATTGTTAAATTAAAATAGAATGGTTTGAGGAACACTGGAAAGAGTGTCTGTGCTAGATATGGTGCCACCTGCTTTTCATTTCATCTGGCTTATTTTTTAAACTAATTATAGAAGTCTGGGAAGAAGTACCCATGTCCCCTCTGGCTTTAATGCCATGTCTGTCTCATGGACCATTTGACGGAAGGCTATCCTATATGTCATGAGAGTGTATAACCATCTCATGCATGGTCTCAGATTCCATTCTTCCTTTACCCCCTTAATGGCACAGATAGGAGTGTGCCTGGGCTGCCAACCTGTTGTGGAAATGGGATATGGGATAGGGAAAATAAAGCATAAAAGTGTCAGTGCCAAAAAGGAGAGCTGGGAAGAGTTTGTCAGTGCCAAGCATTGGAATCACTAACTGCACTCAACTGATCTGGCATTGTATCACTGAAGATATATATATTTATATGTGTACATATATATATATATATATATGTATGAAAGTATTATATAAATGGCATTGATACATAAAAAGCACTAATTTCTGCAGTGTTACCTTATATGCATATATGAAGATTCATATTAAAATGCAGATTGGAATGTCATCACTGTGCCCCGTGGCACACGTGGCTGACAAGCTACGAGGGAGTGGAAAATGTGTCCCACAGTTTGCTCCCAGCACTTGCAAGGTAGAAACGTCCCAATTCTTCTTCCAGTGCCTGCCTGTCTGGGGTGCTGAAGGCAGGCACTGTTAGATAAAGCAGTAAAACATGACTTGTACTACTTGTCACTACGAATTTAAAAAAAATAGCTTAATGTCGAGGAGTGTTAACACTCGTGGAGAACAGGAAGGCTTCTTTTTCACCATCCAACACGAACATCGTCGCCGAGGAGGCTGGTCAGCCTTTTCCCCCTGTGGAAGCCTTCAAAGCTTTGTTGGAAACTGTGGGGACATTAGGGGTTGGCTACTGCCCTCTAGTGATCTTCCCCGTCGCCTGAGGTTTTAATTCGCCTTTTATTTTTCTAATCAAGTTGCTAAAAAAAAAAAAAAACAACCAACAAACAAACAAAAAACCCCAAAAAACAAAACACAACAACTTTGCGTGTGAACAGATGCATGAAATTCAGTATCATGAAATAGTGCCTGAATCACCAGATCTCAGGACTTACACGAGGTGATGGACTGTACTTAGAGTGGACACCACTTGAGACAGCTCTAAAAATACAGTTAATGGAATCCAAGCATGATGTGTAAGGCATTTATATTATCACCTAAGTTAGTTATTTCCCAATTCTTTGGAAATTGATATATCTTGGTTTGAATAAGCTTCTTGATAAACTTCTTCTGTAAACAAAACCATTGCTGCATTTTAAATACAACCTTTTAATAATAAGAAACTCACCCTTCTCTCAAAAAAAAAAAACAAAAAAAAAACAAACAAAAAAACCCCAACAACAACAAAAAAAACCACCAAACCAAAACCCAAACAACCAAAACCAAAATAACGACCACAGGAAATGTTATAGCAGATAAATTACTGAGAAATAGAATATTTGTTTCAAAAATAATAATTTAGCTGGATTTTGCGTAGAACTAGAGATTTTTCTCTTTTTTTCTTTTTTTTTGTCCTCTGTGCTAAAATGAGCAAGTACCTCTGTGCTAAAATCAGTTAAGAAGTAGAACGTGTGCTTTTTTGCTCTAGTTATTGAGTTAAAATGCTTGGTTTCCTGCTTAATTTCTCATCAAGTGTTACCTGATGGAAGCGCTATTTGAGCAGAATCTGCTGTTGGCATTAGAGGGCAGCCTTGAGGGTTTATATAATTTTTTTTTTTTTGCATATCAGTCTGGCTAGGATCTAATTTAAAGCAGCTTAAGGCTATTTTTGCTCTAAAAGCAGTACAGTCAATTAAGAAAAACTGTCTCATTAAGTCTAGTGCCCAGCTGTGTTGCTCATTCATGAACATCAGCAACTGCGGGTTGGAGACAGCCAAGCTGCTCTGCAGGTAGAATGGCTGCAATTACGAGATCCTCAGAGCGACAAGTGTGTTGATTTAATTGGCCTATGTATTAAGCACACAAGACAAGAGAGCCACCTTTGCTTTTATCCTGGAAAAATAATTGAGTGAAAAATTGGTTCACAGCTCTGACTTGTTTTCACAACTTAGTGAAATGAAGATGCTTAATTTCTCTGCAGAGTCACAAAGGCTGCTCCGTGTTTTGAGTCCAGGGCATGATATCATCACACACATGAACAGTGCAGCTTATCTGCTCTATCGCGCCTTTTGTGCTCTTGCTTCTAGGCCAATGAACTTTGTTTGCCATCATCTGTAGGTACAATGTCTTTGTATTTCATCACTTATCCTTGAGACTTATGTAGGGCAAAGGTTACAAAAGTTCTTGGCATCTGCCATATGATGTAGGAGGAAACCAGCATCAGCAGAGAGTCTCTTGTGTAATCTACTGATATTTTTGGAGATATGTTTGGGTAACAAAATGTTCACTTCGTATGATCAGACTGCTTCCTATAGAGTAAAGATTGTCTGCTGTAAAAAAATGTTTTTGCGGCAACTTTATAAAATGAAACCTTACAAAGGCATGAGAATAATGAGGAAAGCCCAGATTTATATGACTTACAAGGAAGAGTTCTAGAGCAAACAGAAAGCAAATGATCTTTCATAAACACGGGATTGTCAAATTATAGTGATTCATCATTCAGCTGCGGGCAGGGGAAGGTTAAAACAAACGTGGAAAAAATGATGAGCTAGGTGAGAATGTAAACCTAAACCACCTCTCCATAAGCCATGCTGATAGCTACTCTGTTTCTTGATGATTATTCCAAATTCAACATCAGTTGTCTTGAAATGATCTTGAACGGTCCTAAAAATATCTCGGTACTGGAGATGCCAATTATTCTAGTAATTTCCCTAATATATCAGCAGAATTATTTGCTATGAGAAGCAATGCCCTATCCTCATCTGCACAGGAAGATGATGTTTGTCTGCTGCAATACAGGACTTTAAAAAATTTCTATGGTTTTCAGTGTGTCCTAGATACCTTTGAAGATAACCCCATTTATGGCTGAGCAACTGCAGAGGCAGGAAGGTCTCATGTCCCCTAACCTGATAGTTGGGCCATTCAGAAAGGCAATCAGGGATCTCGCCAGGTGCTGTGCTAACAGAGCAGATTTTTCCAGGTAATGGGGTAAATGAGGACCTTTAAGGTAACCAGGTTCCCTATCAACTGGCTAGACCTGAGTCAGGCTGTTTTTTCTCCCCCCTTCTCCTAGCAACCTCTTTCCTCTGCTTTCCCACTCTTATCAGAGCCATACCAATTCCAGCAAAAGCCAGGAATCTGGAAAAACTTGATTTCCACTAAAATCAGGCCACAGCAATGCCTTTTGGTACTAGGTACAGAGGAATCTCTTAAGTATCTTTAGGAGTGCAGCATTTGAAATATGAAAATCTTGGTCACATACAGTTAGTTGCTCCAGATGTATCAGTCAGCCTGCAGTAAGCATAACAGCTCTGAGAGTGACCAGAAAGTCCATAGGACTGTCCCAAAGCCTTGGAAACCGAATAAACAGTGGCAATAAACTCTGCTGCTGCCTGAGTACATCCCATGCTGTTGTTTCTGTGGAGGCATTTGCATATGTTTGGCATACAAATTAAGCATACATGACAACATACTGTACTTCAGCATAGAATCACAGAATATCCTGAGTTGGAAGGGACCCACAAGGATCATCAAGTCCAGCTCCTGATATTGCACTGGACATCTCCAAGAGTCACACCACGTGGCTGAGAGCATTGTCCAAATGGTTCTTGAACTCTCTCAGGCTTGGTGCTGTGATCACTTCCTGGGGAGCCTGTTCCAGTGCCCAACTACCTTTTTCTAATATCTAACCTAAACCTCCACTGGCACAGTTTCATGCCATTCTCTTGGGTCCTATCACTGGTCACCACAGAGAAACATGAGTGCCTGACCCTGCTCTTCCCCCTCATGAGGAAGCTGAGGCCACAATGAAGTCTCCCTTCAGTCTTCTCCAGGCTAAACAGATGATGTGACTTCAGCCACTCCTCACACAGCTCACTCTCAAGACTCTTCAACATCTTCATAGCCCTTGACTGGACACTCTCTGGTATCTTTATATCCTTCTTATGCTGTGGCACCCAAAAATGCACCCAGGACTTAGGTGAGGCCTCCTCAGTGCAGAGCAGAGCAGGACAATCCCCTCCCTTGACTGGCTGGTGATGCTTTGCCTGATGCCCTCCAGGCCATGGTTGGCCCTCCTGGCTGCCAGGGCACTGCTGACTCATATTCAACTTGCCAGTGATCAGGAAGGACCCCCAGGTCTCTTTCTGTAGCACTGCTTTCCAGCCTCTCATTCCCCAGTCTGTACATACACCTGGGGTTGCACCATCCCAGGTGCAGAATCTGGCATTTTCCCTTATTAAACTTGAAATGGCTGGTGATTGCTCAGCCCTCTAATTGGTCAAGGTATCTCTGCAGGGCCTCTCTGCCTTCACAGGAGTCAACAGCTCCTCCCATTTTCTTGTCATCTGCAAACTTAGTCCACCTTTCAGCCCTGTGTTTAAGTTGTTTATGAAGATACTGAAGAGAACTTGTCCTAAAATGGAGCCCTGTGGAACCCCACTAGTGACTGATCACCAGCCAGAACAGTGCTGTCACCTAAAACCACACAGTGGAAAGGAAGAGTTCATCCCATGGGACAGCATTTTAGTAGCTTTCTTCAGTGTTATAACTGGCCTTTT
The DNA here is from genome assembly GCF_003031625.1 of Empidonax traillii. Lineage (NCBI taxonomy): Eukaryota > Metazoa > Chordata > Aves > Passeriformes > Tyrannidae > Empidonax > Empidonax traillii. Next base: position 336,419 of record NW_020955253.1, read on the forward strand.
CCTCCATTTGGAGATAGTGGTCTGCAGAGCCCCACGTTTCTTCAGGCTGTCTCTAGATGGTCTTCCCTCTGCCCTGCTCCTGGTTGCCAACATGCACCTCCTGGGAAGACAGAACCTTATAATTATTAACAAGCGATAAAAAATTAATTTACTTTAATCCCTGCACCTGAATCGTCACAAGTTATCCTATCCGTCTGGCAATCCCATGTGAAGAAACCAGGTGAGGACAGAGTCCTGTCACTGCAGATCTGACTTACAGGGCTGGGCTGGCTTGCACAAGCTCCCACTTCACCAGAGGGGCCAAGGGGAGCTGCCAGCAGCTCACCCCACTGCTCCGGCTAGCAGGCTCCTCTGCTCAGCTAACTGAATAAGGAGGGAGAAGGGTGATGAGAGATAAGAATTAAATCTTAGGGAGTGACTGGTGTTCAAACAGTGAAAGTTTTTTTCTGGTGTCTGCTGCACAGGGCTGAGTACCAGTAACAGCTGTTTGTGTGTAAATGGTGAACTTGCCTATGCTAACTGCTTGCCAGGTTAGCTTAGCACAGAGGCCCAGTCTGAGGAAGCTTCTAAAATACTGCAGATCAGCAGGAAGGAAATATTGCATTTTATTAACAAGGCATCCTGGAAGATTTTGACAACAATTTTATATTGAAGGAGTAAATCATGTTTAGCACTACTCACATGTGTATAGGATACCCAGTGGCAATTGTATAAGAGGTAGATTGGGAGGGGAAGATCCTCAAGTTTCCCATGAAGACTGTTTTCCCAGCATTTTTCTGTTATTTTCCATTCCCTTTCTGTCCTCTCTTTTGTGATTTGCAAAGCCTTACTCCAACTTCTTCATTTGCTTACCCGTGGCTAGGATGTACACAATCAGTCTTCTGCATATTGTCATTTCCTCTCACTAGTGTTTTTGTGGAGACCAAAGTCGAAAACCTGTGGCAAACATATATTTGCTTGATGATTTGGGATGCAGACTGTTCCGAGGTGATCTCATAGAATCGGGTTATTAATTCAGTATGCACCTTTGCAGGTTGTTTTTACTTAGAGTGTGTTATGTTGTATCTGTCTGAGGAGAATTTGGTTGAAATAATGTTGGGAAAACAAGTGGCTGTCTGCTGTGGTGGTACTCAAGAGCAAAGGCACAGAGAAAAGCACAGGCGAGCAGCACAGACAGCACTGCGAGAGATGCATTTCAGTGCATTTGCTGTGTAAAACAGGGCACTGCTTGTACCTTCAGTCCTGCTTTTAATACCCATGCATCAGTATAAAGTCAACTGCAAATTAGACAGGTTTTGATATAAAATCAGAAGGAGGATATGAAATGATGTTGACGTGTTGTACCTTTTTGAGATATTTTTGTAGCATGCATCAGCTGATTGTTCTCATAACACTTCAAACTGCCCTGAAAGCTAAAAGCATTAATGAATCTGCAAGTAATATTAGGAGAGCTTTTTTTTTTTTCCCTTTTGTTGCCTCCATCTGTAAAAAAAAAGACTTTTTATTTAAAAAATCATGTTAGCCAGGTGAGATTGTTCTGCAAGATGGGAAGGAGACTATCAAGAAATATGTTGATGAACTAGTAGACTGACGAACACTAAGGGGCTGTTTTAATATTCATTTTATATTACCACTAAGAAAAAAAATTATGTAGTGTCCTCTTGACCATTATGGCAGAAATGGGGGACAGGAGAAGTTGGTTCAGGATGTACATGAGAGGCTGGATGGACACAACTGTGGCTGATGACTCTTGGAACAGAGCCATGTAATTCTAAGTTACAACTGTGCTAATTTTATTAAGCAATGATTTTCATCCACAGTTTTGTACGTCCCTGCATTATGAGTTCTGTTACTTGGATCCTCACTTAACCTTGGCCTATAGGTATTTTCCTGTTTATATGATAAACACAAATTACATCTTTTCATTATGTGTAGGCTACATACACCAGCCAAGTCATTCTGCTACTGATGTCAGCACTGGAGCCCTTAGGCACACTTTCTGGTTCTTTATTTATGGTCTTTCTTACTCTTTTTGCATGAGCTGGCATTGCTACCTCTTGCCTCTCAAACCACTACCACTCTGTTGCAGAGGTGGTCTTAGGAATCACCCTAGCCATGGCATTCACTTGTGTGATGTAAATGTGTGTGTGGTATTATTATATTATTACTTTAGATTTTCTCTGTGTGGGGATGTTGCCTGGGTGCCTCTCTACTGTCTGCAGAGGAGTGCTGAGGTTTGGCAGCTGATGCTGCAGGTGCTGGTGCTGCACGGCACAGGGCAATGAGCAGAAGGAGGAAAGGGGCCATGGCTACTGTCACTCTTGGTCCCAGATGTTCTCTTTCACAGCAAAACTACTTTCACAGCCACTGGACCTTTTAACTCCAAAACAGTCCATGAGAATCTATTGGGGTCATTGCATTAGCACCAGAGAGCATTAAATTGTGTCTCTGATGGCACTGAACACCTCTGTTTTCACTTGTTGGCAGTTTCAGCCTATTTAATGTTTTTATTTACACTTTCATGTTCATCTTGATTTTGTAAACATGGAATTAAAACACTGAAATGTCAGTACAAACTTTCTCTGTTGATGATACTACTGATTTTTTGCACTGAATATTTATTTCCATAAAAATACAACTTTATTTTTAAGACCACTACTGTCTGAAGAGTAGTGGTCTTCAGATATGTGAGGAATCAACAGTTTAAAGTCACCTCCGCTGTATTGCTTCTGAACTTAGTGAATTTAC
>NW_020955253.1:340163-343280 GCF_003031625.1 Empidonax traillii
GTACAAACTTTCTCTGTTGATGATACTACTGATTTTTTGCACTGAATATTTATTTCCATAAAAATACAACTTTATTTTTAAGACCACTACTGTCTGAAGAGTAGTGGTCTTCAGATATGTGAGGAATCAACAGTTTAAAGTCACCTCCGCTGTATTGCTTCTGAACTTAGTGAATTTACATAAGGGATACATCTGAGCAAACATTTTCAGACAGCTATCAATCTGCTCTGGTCTTTAACCTCACTATTACAAAAAACTCTAAAATAGGTTTTAGAGATCTGTTCAGTTAAGAGCGAGAGGGAGTACCTGAAAGACTACTTGAGCTGTAAAAATGTCTTCTAATGCTGATGTTCAAGCACAAGCAATTACCAAAGGGGTGCCAGGAGGAGAAAGATCTGAAAGGAAACAAAAAGCCTGGGAATGTATCCCATGGAGCAGGGCATGGTGCAGGGAGCCCACAGCTAGCACTAGTAAAAGCTATGGGAGTTCAGAAAAGCAAAAAAAGAGACCTTCCTTCGTAGTTTTTATATAGACTTTACTGGAAGTTGTCATGTTTATCAGACCATGCTACATACCTTTTCTTTCCTTCAAAGGGTTTTTTTCTGTGCTACTATTGTGTTATCAGGTAGCTGGAGAGGGAGATAAAGAGCAGCCTCAGGCAAAACAGTTAAAGGGAGAAGGAGGAAGACATTAAAACAAAATTTAGGAAGAAAACCAGACTAATTTTCTTGATTTGATCTGTTATACTAAGGCATAATCTTCCAAAGAAGCTGCATTAGCAGAGTCATCTTTAAACACCCTGGGCAGAAAGCGCAGGGGAGCACTACTGTAGGGAGTTGTCCAACCATGGTAAAAGGGAGAAGTAAATTGCTTAATAAGCAATTCTGCATTTGTAATCCTTATTACATTTCACCCTAATCACTGAGCATTAACAGCAGCGGCTGTCATAGCAAAAATCATAATTTTTTTTTGGATCAGACAGTTCTCCCTCTTTTTCTGGGAACTTCATTTTCTAGTACTATTTTGGGAGTTCGGGGACCTGTATTTAGCAGTGTAAATTTTAGTTTTCAGATGCACAGAAGCATATTTTGTAATAAGCTTGCTGAAGGCAAATTGCTGGTATTCAGTAACTATGAGATGCATCGTCAGAAAGTTTAAGATTTTTAGAAATTTAAAGCACCAGATAAGCTCAGGTACCTGTTTAAGTATTTTGCTAAATAAGATTGCATGTAAGACTGCTTCTTTTCCAATGGAATTTGTACCCTTCAATCAGTGTGAAAGGTTTGTCAATGGAGTGCTTAACCCAATAGGCAAACAGCCAAATACCTAAATAAGCTCCTACTGAGGTGGTTTTGTTTTCTTGTCGTTCTCGGAAAACAATATGCATGAAAGGTGATACAATTTGACCTCTAAACTGCTGTGAAAATGGATAAAAAATCCAGAGTATGTATGTCCTACAGATTGAGGAAAGCCCTTCCAACAGACATAGGTTTATTGCAGCAATACTAGATTCAGATTAAACAGTGGATTTTAGGTTTTCTACTGTTTGCCCTAATTTGTACTGTCTTTTTGGTAGAAAAGTGTTTTCGCTATCTGACCTTTTCGGTATTTGTGAGCTGCATTTGGGAATGAGCCTTGAGCCCCACCCCAGGTGTCCCACTGGAGAAGTGGACACCTGACCCTTCAGTTAACTACAGGAATGCCCTGCACAATGCTTGAGGTAACCTACATGCCTCAAAGCAGAATCCAGAGTTGAGGCAGTCTGGTGGTTATTCTTGCCAGGCACATAGGAGACATTGGCTACCTGCCTTTTGTCTCCAATGCACTGGTGACTGCTTTTCTTTGGGAGGCTTTTCCCGAATTTTCCTTTTGTTTTCTTGGGGTTTTTTTGTTTGCTTTCTAGAGCACCATTAGTGTTGCTTTTCAGATGAGGCATTTAACTGAGGTTTTGTAAGTTCTGCACAGTTGCCATTCATCTTTTCTAATGCATTGTGCTAGGAACTAGCCTGCTAGTGCCCCTAAAGGGAACCTGGTTTGATTTTTAGAGTTCTTCTTTAGATCCATAACAAGGCCCCCAAAATGCTGGCCTGACTATCCCATGCTAGGAGATTTGACATCTTTCTTCTGAGTTTGGTCCATCTGACAGGTGCAGTTCACAGTCCATTGAGAGACCAAACACTCTGTATTTGTCTTGGATTGACATGTCAGCTCAGCTCTGGACTTTGTCCTTCATCAGTCTTTCATTCTGCATGTTACACAAGTTTGCAGTTGGAATCACAAGTCATCAATTTGGGGATTAAAAAAGTCAACATTTTTTCAAGGGAGCAGAGGGAGAGAGAGGCCCTTTCAGCAACAGCTTGGTGTGATAAGAGAAGAGCAATACTGACATGTTTAAATATCTGGAGACATTTAAAGCCCACACAGATGTGATCCTGTGCAACCCGCTCTAGGTGAACCTGCTTTAGCAGAGGTGTTGGACCAGATGATCTCCAGAGGTCCCTCCTAACCCAACCATTCTGAGATTCTGTGATTAAGTATAGAAAAAGCTTTGCCACTGTCCATCTTTCCAGAGTATTCTCTGACTTCCTGTGGACTTTGGCACTTCTGTCCTTCATGTCTCTGATTCACATCTGCTTTTCTCTGCTGCTTTAGATTCTCATCTGAGTTCACAGTATCGGAGTACTGCCATGTGCTGTAGAGGAGCTCAGTATCAGTATGATGGGTGTGCCTTTCTTTCGTGGGCAAATTCTCTCTGCTTTTTCCCAAGTTAATTCTAAATCTCACAATAGTATTTTGCTAAATTCTTCCTGTCCCAGATTGGAGTTATGTCTCTTGTTAGAAGTTCACCAAGTTTCTCAAAGGTAGCTCTTTGCCTCCCACAAGTCACAGATTCTCTTGCTATTTCTCCTTTCTTTTTGTGCTTATAATCATACTGCTTATAGGTCTCAATTTTATGAGGCATCTTACTCTTCATTCTTTTGTGGAATGTTTCATAGTTGACTCCATCTGCCTTGGTCAGCTGGAAGCTCCTATAAGGTGATTTTGAGCTGCCTTTTACTAGAAGCTAGGCTGATTTCTGATTGCCTTTTTTTTTTTTTTTTTTTTTTTTTTTTTTTT
>NW_020955253.1:343301-346430 GCF_003031625.1 Empidonax traillii
GTACAAACTTTCTCTGTTGATGATACTACTGATTTTTTGCACTGAATATTTATTTCCATAAAAATACAACTTTATTTTTAAGACCACTACTGTCTGAAGAGTAGTGGTCTTCAGATATGTGAGGAATCAACAGTTTAAAGTCACCTCCGCTGTATTGCTTCTGAACTTAGTGAATTTACATAAGGGATAAATCTGAGCAAACATTTTCAGACAGCTATCAATCTGCTCTGGTCTTTAACCTCATTATTACAAAAAACTCTACAATAGGTTTTAGAGATCTGTTCAGTTAAGAGCGAGAGGGAATACATGAAAGACTACTTGAGCTGTAAAAATGTCTTCTAATGCTGATGTTCAAGCACAAGCAATTACCAAAGGGGTGCCAGGAGGAGAAAGATCTGAAAGGAAACAAAAAGCCTGGGAATGTATCCCATGGAGCAGGGCATGGTGCAGGGAGCCCACAGCTAGCACTAGTAAAAGCTATGAGAGTTCAGAAAAGCAAAAAAAGAGACTTTCCTTCGTAGTTTTTATATAGACTTTACTGGAAGTTGTCATGTTTATCAGACCATGCTACATACCTTTTCTTTCCTTCAAAGGGTTTTTTTCTGTGCTACTATTGTGTTATCAGGTAGCTGGAGAGGGAGATAAAGAGCAGCCTCAGGCAAAACAGTTAAAGGGAGAAGGAGGAAGACATTAAAACAAAATTTAGGAAGAAAACCAGACTAATTTTCTTGATTTGATCTGTTATACTAAGGCATAATCTTCCAAAGAAGCTGCATTAGCAGAGTCATCTTTAAACACCCTGGGCAGAAAGCGCAGGGGAGCACTACTGTAGGGAGTTGTCTAACCCTGGTAAAAGGGAGAAGTAAATTGCTTAATAAGCAATTCTCCATTTGTAATCCTTATTACATTTCACCCTAATCACTGAGCATTAACAGCAGTGGCTGTCATAGCAAAAGTCATAAATTTTTTTTGGATCAGACAGTTCTCCCTCTTTTTCTGGGAACTTCATTTTCTAGTACTATTTTGGGAGTTCGGGGACCTTTATTTAGCAGTGTAAATTTTAGTTTTCAGACGCACAGAAGCTTATTTTGTAATAAGCTTGCTGAAGGCAAATTGCTGGTATTCGGTAACTATGAGATGATTCGTCAGAAAGTTTAAGATTTTTAGAAATTTAAAGCACCAGATAAGCTCAGGTACCTGTTTAAGTATTTTGCTAAATAAGATTGCATGTAAGACTGCTTCTTTTCCAATGGAATTTGTACCCTTCAATCAGTGTGAAAGGTTTGTCAATGGAGTGCTTAACCCAATAAGCAAACAGCCAAATACCTAAATAAGCTCCTACTGAGGTGGTTTTGTTTTCTTGTGTTCTCGGAAAACAACATGCATGAAAGGTGATACAATTTGACCTCTAAACTGCTGTGAAAATGGATAAAAAATCCAGAGTATGTATGTCCTATATATTGAGGAAAGCCCTTCCAACAGACATAGGTTTATTGCAGCAATACTAGATTCAGATTAAACAGTGGATTTTAGGTTTTCTACTGTTTGCCCTAATTTGTACTGTCTTTTTGGTAGAAAAGTGTTTTCGCTATCTGACCTTTTTGGTATTTGTAAGCTGCATTTGGGAATGAGCCTTGAGCCTCACCCCAGGTGTCCCACTGGAGAAGTGGACACCTGACCCTTCAGTTAACCACAGGAATGCCCTGCACAATGCTTGAGGTAACCTACATGCCTCAAAGCAGAATCCAGAGTTGAGGCAGTCTGGTGGTTATTCTTGCCAGGCACATAGGAGACATTGGCTACCTGCCTTTTGTCTCCAATACACTGGTGACTGCTTTTCTTTGGGAGGCTTTTCCCGAATTTTCCTTTTGTTTTCTTGGGGTTTTTTTGTTTGCTTTCTAGAGCACCATTAGTGTTGCTTTTCAGATGAGGCATTTAACTGAGGTTTTGTAAGTTCTGCACAGTTGCCATTCATCTTTTCTAATGCATTGTGCTAGGAACTAGCCTGCTAGTGCCCCTAAAGGGAACCTGGTTTGATTTTTAGAGTTCTTCTTTAGATCCATAACAAGGCCCCCAAAATGCTGGCCTGACTATCCCATGCTAGGAGATTTGACGTCTTTCTTCTGAGTTTGGTCCATCTGACAGGTGCAGTTCACAGTCCACTGAGAGACCAAACACTCTGTATTTGTCTTGGATTGACATGTCAGCTCAGCTCTGGACTTTGTCCTTCATCAGTCTTTCATTCTGCATGTTACACAAGTTTGCAGTTGGAATCACAAGTCATCAATTTGGGGATTAAAAAAGTCAACATTTTTTCAAGGGAGCAGAGGGAGAGAGAGGCCCTTTCAGCAACAGCTTGGTGTGATAAGAGAAGAGCAATACTGACATGTTTAAATATCTGGAGACATTTAAAGCCCACACAGATGTGATCCTGTGCAACCCGCTCTAGGTGAACCTGCTTTAGCAGAGGTGTTGGACCAGATGATCTCCAGAGGTCCCTCCTAACCCAACCATTCTGAGATTCTGTGATTAAGTATAGAAAAAGCTTTGGCACTGTCCATCTTTCCAGAGTATTCTCTGACTTCCTGTGGACTTTGGCACTTCTGTCCTTCATGTCTCTGATTCACATCTGCTTTTCTCTGCTGCTTTAGATTCTCATCTGAGTTCACAGTATCGGAGTACTGCCATGTGCTGTAGAGGAGCTCAGTATCAGTATGATGGGTGTGCCTTTCTTTGGTGGGCAAATTCTCTCTGCTTTTTCCCAAGTTAATTCTAAATCTCACAATAGTATTTTGCTAAATTCTTCCTGTCCCAGATTGGAGTTATGTCTCTTGTTAGAAGTTCACCAAGTTTCTCAAAGGTAGCTCTTTGCCTCCCACAAGTCACAGATTCTCTTGCTATTTCTCCTTTCTTTTTGTGCTTATAACCATACTGCTTATAGGTCTCAATTTTATGAGGCATCTTACTCTTCATTCTTTTGTGGAATGTTTCATAGCTGACTCCATCTGCCTTGGTCAGCTGGAAGCTCCTATAAGGTGATTTTGAGCTGCCTTTTACTAGAAGCTAGGCTGATTTCTGATTGCCTTTTTTTTTTTTTTTTTTTTTTTTTTTTTTTTTTTTTTTTTTTTT
>NW_020955253.1:346518-604423 GCF_003031625.1 Empidonax traillii
TTTGTTTTTTTTTTTTTTTTTTTTTTTTTTTTTTTTTTTTTTTTTTTTTTTTTTTTTTTTTTTTTTTTTTTTTTTTTTTTTTTTTTTTTTTTTTTTTTTTTTTTTTTTTTTTTTTTTTTTTTTTTTTTTTTTTTTTTTTTTTTTTTTTTTTTTTTTTTTTTTTTTTTTTTTTTTTTTTTTTTTTTTTTTGGCTGGGTCTCAGGGCTTGTAGGTAAAACATAGTCTTCTCCAAGACTATCCTCCTGATTTCTTTTCTTGGGTTCCATAAACAGTAAGAATTGTGACTGATGTGGATCTAAGTCTTTTGGTGTCTGAGCTCTACCTGCACAGCACTAGGACTAATTTTGCAGCAGTCTTATAGAGGTCTGTTCCTTCCTTCCCTCTGATATTACCTTACCTCTGCACATGGATGTGATGGGCAGATCAGTGGGGAACAGAGAAAAGAAAGGTGGTGTGATGGCTCAAGAGGAAATGATCTGTGAAGAAGGTGTGGCTGGACTGATGTATTTTTTTTTGGTAACACAATGACCAATCCCTGGAAGACATGGATGGAACTGGTAGATGTTTTTAGTGGGGCAGCCTTTTGTATTCAGAAGGACCTCAAGGAGCAAACCTGGATTATTTTGACATTTCAGCACTGAAAAATAATATTGATCCACTTACAATCATACCTCCTTGTATTGTTTCTCTTGTGCCTCGGGTAGTTCTTTTCCCTTTTGAGGGTGTGAAAAGAAAGAACACCAACCCAAAATGTAGTGCAAGTGTAATGCCTTAGGAATTACTTGAGGTGCAATGCCTAGAAGTATTGCCATTTTTTAATTTTCTGACTGGTGTTTCTTTTGAATTATACCTTTCAGCTAAGAGACTCCCTAGTAAGAAAGATGTGGTGACCTTCAGACTGCTTTGTTTACTTGATTTGAAAGTGGCTTTTAAACTAGGTACTTAATCCTCTCCTTTTACTCAAGAATCTGTCACTGAAATCAGGAGTTTAGGCTGAAGACACATTGCCTTGATTGAATCTGTCTGCACCTTGCATTTTAGATAAAAAAGAAGCATTTTAAGGTAAAATTTTCACTAATAAGTCTTTTATGTAGCAAGGTTTATGAAAATAGTGGATGTTTTTAACACCTTAAATGTGTTTAAGAAAGAAGTAGTTTCAAAATGTCATGATATGGTTCAAAAACAGCTTCAGAGCACCTCTGCCTGCATAACGTGTGAATCTCTGTTTTATATGGAAGGGCAGCGTTGTTTACAGAGCTTTTACAAATTATAAAAGAAAAATAAGCTTTACAAGCGGTAGACCTGTATGATGTATTGCAAAACGATAATTGAGTTAAAATTGTATAAACTGGCATGACATGAACAGCTTTCCTCAGCAACACACTGAGAACATTTTGTGACTGGGGATAAAGGCTGCTAGAAGCATTTGAGTGGGACCGAGGAGTTACTTTAGCTGCCAGACAGCAGTGCAGGGGCTCCTCCAATCTTTGAGGAGGGGCTCCTCCAAGTTGTGTAAACCCGGTCTGATCTGGGTTGATGCAAAAATGGGAATACCTATATGCAAGATCATTAAATTTTTTGGTGTTTCTTCTTCATTAAAAACTGGGCTGATTGTATTCTGGGAGACAGGATTTTTTAGGTTTTATCAATGCAGAATTATTTGATGGGCATACTGTGCAGGACCTACAATTGTTGTGAAAATAAGAGTCACCTTTTGTAACCTCCTGACTTCCTTATTAGGTTATCTTTTGCCTGCTGATCGCCTCCCCAATGAATTCTAATTCTCTGTACCAAACCCTCAGGGCACCGCAGCATTTGTGAATGGTTAACTCTGATCTCAGATAGCTGGTTGCATTCTTTCGGGAAGCCCAAGCCTGTGACATTATTTTAACCTTTTACCTACTTAACTTTTCCCATAATAACTACAGTTCCCTCTGCTCTATCTACCTTACATGCCCAGCAAAAGGTTGAGGTGTTCACAGCAAATACATAACATATTATACATAAAACATGCAAAGGACATATGCTTGGTCCTGCAAAATACTTAATCTTTCCCTGCCATATTGTTCTCCAGTCTTTGCTGCTTGAGAAACCACAGAGATGACCATTTTAAATACTTCTGCAGCATATGGAATGGTGCGTGTTGCTCCAACATGCAGTGTCACAACGGGGTTGGCAAAGGCAGCCCGAAAGAGAGCATGGACCCCGATTGCTGCAACAGTCTGATGAAAGGCTGTGGAAAATGCAGTGTTGTAAGTCAGGCAGAGGTGAGCAGCAGGCACAGCGCTGGGAGTTTGGAAAGGACAAGTCCAGACCCCAGGAAACTCAAATCTGCTGGAGCCTCAGAAGATGCAAAGGTGCATCCAGTCTACCCCTAGTTCAGGGAGCCACCTTTTGCCCATGTGTCACCGTGGTGCTGGTGACCCTGAGGAAGGAGCCCAGCTCAGCCTATCTGTGCAGATTTAATGTGATCTACAAGGTCAGGATGCACCTTAAATGTCTTCTACTGCATGGTGTGTTTAAAATACAACTTGCATCCATACCAAGCTTCATGGACCTGGTCTTGTCTGCTCACAGAAACCCTGTGGTGGCTGATGGATGGTCATGGGAATGGTGCTGGGAATATCTTGGCTGCTGCACACATAGGTGTGTGGCCATAGGGATGTGGCCACAGAGTTTGCAAGGACATTCCCCAAGCAATCTGCCTGAACAACTCGGTGCAGGAACAGTTTGGGCACACAGCCCAAGCCTGTGCTTTGATGGGGCACTGTGTCCTCAAGGTGTGCTTGGATGGGTCTGGGGACTGAAGAGGTAGAGGGACATCAGATGGCACTCAGTAATCTGCAGTGGAGTTCCTGTGTTGATGGCACCATAGTGTTGGTGGAAAAATAACATTAAAATCTGTTCATTTTTTTTCAGCACTGGAAACCAAGAGAAGTACTATCCAGACCAAAGCAGTTGCTTGCTAACTATGGTTTTGCTAATAACTATTTTTGGGTGGTAAGAATGAGAAAAAATTGGAGAGACACAAGTAATTTGGCTTTCTATTTTCCTATTTTTTTATTTTGCCCTGAAACATCCCCCAAATCTGCACTGGCTTACAAATAAAAAACCCCAAACATTCCTTTTTGGTTTTGGTTTATTTTAAAATTAAATTTGGTTTGAGAGAGCAGTTTGAAATGACAGGCTGAACTTTTGTACTGAAAATGTCAAAAGGAAAAAGGAAAATGCAGTGGTGAGTAAATGGTGAGGTGGATGCCTGAAACTGTTGATACTGATATAAATTTATGACTATCTTTACTGAGCTGCAGGGAAAACCACAGAGACCTACAGATCATGGTTTTGAAATCTCTGTGTACCAGGACAGGGATTAAAACAATAATTGTTCAGACAAAATTATTCTCATATGAAGGCTGTTGCCTTCCAGAAATACTGCCATTCTGCTTATCCATCTTGAGATTTCTGTGCAAGTGTCCTCCTTTTCTCCCACTTTGCCTGAGGTCCAGTAAGACGGTTGAGCAAAACAGATACTTAAAAACAAAATAGGAAAGAAATACCTTCTTAAGTAAAGCTGTCAAGCTGTGAAATGTTCTACCCTAGGTGTCTGAATTGTTGTTATTAATTACTGTAGTGCACAGAAGGTTGCTCTTGGGCTGGGTGCTAACAGTTCTGAGCAAACAAATATTCCCACCCCGAGGAGCTCAGTCCTGGTCAAAGGCGATTCTGCATTTTGGCAGAGTAGGAGGAAACTGAGAAGCTGCAGCACAGCCTGCAGATGATGGTCCAGGCAGACCTTTTCTAAAGGTCTTCCTGAAGGTCTTCTTAGCATAGCAATGCTTTAAGAAAGCATTAAGATGGAAGGCAAGTATGGAAGCACCTAAAGAAGTCAATGGCTACAGAGGCTTTTAGCTCTGCGCTGGGAGGGGAGAATGGTAGGTTAGGACCAGGGTGAGGGGAGGGGATGGGAGCAGGAGTGAGCTACATCCATCTGAGCTACATCCATCTCTCAGATGGAACAGGGTCACCAGTGCACATGAGGAGTTAGAGAAAAGAGGAGTGTAAGACAGAGAAAAGGCTTTTAAGGATTTAGGGGAGCAGCTGGTCCTATGCCAAACAGGTGTTGGGAGTTAGTCCAGGAACATTAAGCCCAGTACAAGAGGAGCACTGGACCCCAGTGCAAGAAGAGCAGGTAGGGTTTGAAGCTCCTCTCAGAACTGCTTGCATGCCCAAGGAAGGACACTGCAGAAGAACTGCTTTTGTAGCTAGTGGTTCCCCTCTGGATTATTTTGAGGGAAGCACTGATGCTTGCTCTGAAAGGATGCTGAGGTATTTTTCTCAGGAATCTGAATGCCCTTTTTCCTCTCTTGTTTATGTAATAAGCTCTGGCTGACAGATTTTGTTTGTTTTGGTTTGGGCTTCTTTTGTTTTATTGGGGGGGGCGGTTGGGTTTTCTTGGGGGGGCATGTTTTTGTTTGTTAGTTTGATTGATTTTTGGCAGTGTGGAGGTGGTGATGGGATTATTAGAGGGGGGATGTGGTTTTTTTGTTTGTTTTGTTCTTTTGTAGTAGCTGTGGCATTTGGTGTCCTAGGCTGGAAGCAAGAACAGCCCCTGTGAGCATGAAAAAATTCAAATCTGGTGACATGAGAGGATAAAGTTATGGGAAAATTCATATGGTCAGTTTATCCTCAGATTAAATCAGCAACATCTTGTGCAAAGAGAACTGGTGGAAGGGTGTAACATGAGAAGCAGAGGCCAAACTGGGGTGAATGGTGTTTCTGGAAGAGGAGAGAATACTGTTGTGTTAAGGAAGACCATCCTTCCTACAAGATTTCTCTCAGAGATGATCTGTAGTATCAGTCCAGGTGACAGGTCTTGATGAATTCATAGAACAAGGTGAGGTGGAGAGAAGTTGTAATGGGAGGGATAGGGAAAGGAATCAAACACAGAAGAGTATACAGAATGGTGAGAAATAGCACTGTACTAATGGATAAGAGAAGGTGAAGCCAAGAAGAAAGGGCAAAAGCCTAACGATTCCTTGTAAACCACATCTCATAGGATGGAGTATCTTAGGAAAATGCTTAGGTAGCTGGTGGCCAAAGAACAGCCATACATTAGATGAGGAGTTGGAGGTGAACTGTTTGCAAAGAACAGTTTGCCCTTCTTTTGAACGGAAGAAAAAAAGGGCTATGAGTTGGAAGAAGTTGTGATGACAATAAAACATACAACTGAGGGATGGAGTGGTTCCTTGAGCAGAAAATGGAATTGCTGTGGATGATTGATTGTGACAAATTGAGAAGGCAGAGAGGCAGAGGGAGAAAAGTCTTCAATCAGAAGGCTGTTGGGAAATAGTTAGTTGAAGTTCAGGTAATAACATGGCAGAGAAGAGACTGCAGGGCTGCATTAGGATAATAGAGAGAGTGGAAATTGCAAGCAGCAGTAATATAGCAGACACTACCCACCTCCTTAAGTCTGTTCTCCTCCCTTTCTTGGGTTTCACCGAGATGAGAATGGTGAGAAAAATTAGATACTGTACCGGATTTTCAGGTCAGGGTATATTTGCCTGTGTAAATCTAGCTGCAGTGCTTGAAGGCAGAAGCCTTGAGTGTGGTTGAGCATCCCTTTCTTGACTCATTTTCAAATACAGTGATTGTCTTTCAGCCAAAGTGGGTTGGGTCTTGGCATAGTTTGGGATCACTTTGAACTACAAACAAAACAATGTGTGTTTTCCATTTTGACCTCACAATTCATAGGATAGTTTTACTCACTCCTAAGTTTATCCTGCTCACTTTTGGATCGTAAACACTACAAATATTTGGTCTTTGTCTCTCTGAAACCATTCTCTTACAATTGTTTGTGGAACAAAATAAGCATCTAGATGCCAGCTGTGAGATAAAACGTATCTGTGGTGACATGTAAGAGAGTCCTAGTGTTGAGAACACATGCACTGTAGGATTATGCAGTGAATTAGAATTTGTTTTGCAAGAATACCCATGTAACCATTCCATAAACAAACTTAACAATGTAAAAAAGATGCAGAGAATGATAATAACCAGCACTACCCTGCCCTTCTCTTTCCCAACTTCTCTTGATATGAAATACGATTTAATAAATAGTATCTGTGAATACGTAACAGATCAACAAGCACTGTTCCTTTGCGTGAATGTTCTGCTGTTGGTGTGTGTGATGCCATCCTAAGTGTTCTTAAACTTTTAATAATATCCATACAGGAAATTTGTACAAATTTATCAAATGAAACCAATTTGAAAACCATGGTGGTATAAATAATTTGAATTCTTTGTGCATGCAAACTTTCAGTTTTCATGCAGTGACATGTCTGTTTGCACCATACTATGTCAAAATGCTCTGAGAGGGGTAAGTACAAACACATGTAAGCATTAAATTAGTGTCACACCAAGTCAACTAGAAAGCCAATCAATAAATCATGGAAGGTGATCCCTTTTGAAGACCAGACTAAAAACAAGGTATTTCTGTGGGCATTGATACCAGTTTATCAGAGTACCTCAGTCGCTGTTAGGTAGTACCAGCACAGTGGTCTGCAGAGGAGAACTTGCTTGTTACTCGATTTTAGAGAAGGGGAAAACTGAGTGTCTAGGTCAGGAGTTCTGAGATAACCCTAGGTCTCATGGTCTTGCCCAAATTTCTGTGTCTTTATAGTATGCTAAACTACCTGGTAGCATCTAAATCTGGCATTAGATGCAAACAAAGTTGACAGTTGCCCAAGGGTAGGCAGACGTGACTGAAAAAATGATGTCCTGGAAAAGAAGTTGAGTTGACCAAAACACACCAAGTTTTTCTCTTCTCTCTTCTCCCCAGGTCAGCAGCACCATATATATGTATTTTGAAGGTGATGGGGAGAGGTACAAGAATAGTCTGACTACTGTGGGCATTTATGTGTGCAAAGAGCTGAACTAGACTGTGACCTCCTGTTCCTGGGATAAGGGAGCTCACTTAACTATTGTACCATGAGCTTGTCTGAGGCAGTAGAGTCTGGCAGAGCCCTTCTGCAACTGCTCAGTTGAATTTTGACCCCTCCAAAGAGAGAGAAAAGTTTGCCATTCTGCTTGACCCTCAGAGCAACTATAGTTCAACTTTGCCTAGACTGCTGAAAAATGCTGAGCATGCAGGTCTGACTGTGTGGGATTGGTACAATGGGGCTGCCAGAGCAAAGTCAAATCTCTAGCTATATATAACAAGGGAACAGAAATCTTTGGACTTGCAACAGTGGACTTCTCACTATACTTAGGGATAATAGTTGGGCTACAGACAGAAGCAGACAGAAAATCGATGACTCAGAAAACCTTAGTTAGCGGAGCTTAGAGGAAATAAACTATGCTTTGAGGCATTGCATTTAAGAATGCTTGCAATGGCTTATTTTGCATGTTTCAAAAGAAAGTCAAGGCATTTAAATGGAATATTTGTTTTCTGAGGATATTCGGGATCAAAAAGAAGTCATGAAGCAGTAAAACATCTTCATAAACAAAAATATTCCTAAGAAGTATGCAATGTAATATAAAAGCATATCATCCTGTGTAACATAAAATTATCAGTAACTGACCATCTTCAGAAGGTCTTCTTGAAATAGAAAGAATGCCTTTCAGTAGAAACTTTCAGACTTCAGTACAATGTAAACAAGTTTCATGACAGCAGTAGATCAAGAATAGAGACAATTTAACGTATTCCTCTCAGAATGTTACAACACGCTGAGGATGCAGAAGCTCATGTCTTTGGAAGTGGTCCATGCCTCATTTTATCTAACATTAGTTGATCACTGCCATCCATGGATAAATCTGTGCCACCCTAATGCAGAGAGGATCTGGACAGCCAGGTATCCCATGGTAGCTGAGATCTTCTAGACTACAGAGTGGTGTGGCCACCCCACCCTTTTCACTTGCTTTCCTGGATCTGATGGCAGAAGAGTTTGAAAAATCAACACAGCGGATTTGATGACGTGGATGAAGTAGAGTATAGGATGCATAGGCATATGCTGTGTGACTGCTTCAGTATTACTGTAGTAGCTGCAAGTGATTCAAGGGACAGCTGGGTAAAACTGTAACTATGAGTTGCTAAGTACAGACTAGCACAGAACAAAGGCTTCAGAGTAATGCCTAAATGTCTCTCAGTGGTGCCTAACCTTTGGTGACTAAAACTTACATGTTCCCTTCCAGATGTGTGCATGACAATTTTCAGGGCCTCCAAGCTTCGAACAAAAGTAATTTGGAGGAAAACCATATCTCTGTGTTAATTTGGAATTATTTTCTCTAAACCTGCTGGTCTAAAAGAGGTACTTTGGTCATGTAAATTACACCAAGAGATCTTTGAACAAAGTAGATTTTCTACAACAAGTGGCTAAAACAACACTTGTGGGGAGGTGAGGAAAGAGTGGCTTACTTGAAATTCAGAGTTAAGAAACCTATGTGTCAGATAACAATATGTGATGATTGAAAGGCAACTGCAGATCAAGGCTGCAGTCCAGACAGACAGAGGAAAAAGCAGGCAGAGCCTCTTTGTAATGCCTTTATCTTTAGGAGCCAGGAGATTAGAATCACAAGTAATACTGGCAAATAACTTATTTTAAAGGGCAGCTCTCTCTGTGACCTGCACTAAGTGAATGCTTACTCAAATGGCAAATCAGCAGTATAATTTTGAATTAACTATTAAGCAGTTTTATCAGAAATAAAGTCCAAGAGCATGTTAGAGGCGTGGTGAGTAGTGTAGTGTGTGGGGTACACTTGTATGCATGGACATGCCTGTTCTGGGGATGGAGAGGGCAGCGAGGAGCAGGGAGGGGCAGGCTTGATTGGATGTGAATAATGGGCTTGATTTCCAAGCTTTTCATCATGAAGCCTCTTCCAGACTGAAAACTTTCCTGTTCTTCCTGTCTTAAAGCAGATTTCATGGCAAAACAATTCCAAGACTTTGGCTGTCATCCAAACGTACTTGGAACTGTAGTATTTTAGCTGATCAGCAGGCTCCTTTAATTTTTCTGTCATGCAGCCAAGATCTTGCTGTATAAAGATAATCCTCAGTTCAGCTTTACCATCTGAAATTACTTTTCCTTAGGAAACAGTGTTGTAGGAAAAACGGTATTTGGCCTTAGTGAATCTGGGATATTTCAGTAGACTGTTAATGGATATTACAGAAACATCAGTTTGATTTTTTATATATATCAGATATGTGTATGTATGACTCTTAATGGGAGTTTAACAAACTGATAATAAGTGCTGCCTGAAAACTGATAATTGCATCTATTTCTGTAGGCAGCAAGTAGAGATGCTCTTCCTTGTATTTTTAAAAATTCTTGTTTACTAAACTGCAGATTATTATATGCGTTCATCGTAGGCAATAAGAATTTTGGAATGGGAAAAAAAGTTATGTGGGAAGAAAAGTTATGTGATGACAAACTGTGTGAAGTTAAGTTGCAAACTGTACTGTCACTATTTAACTTTTTGATGTAGACTGCATGAGTCTTGAATTGTTTTCTGCTTAAGGGCAAGATCCTGAAACCCTTATTCATAAAAGTAAACTGACTGCAGGCAACAGGATTGCTCTCCGTAAGCTATATTGTTTGCAAGAGCAGGATGCACATACCCTGAAATTACTACACTGCTCAGAATCTCAGTGAGCTTTATGTGTCTGTTTTGCTCACTGGTTATTTTGCAAGGCTTTGGGCTTTGATTGTCAATGTATGTTGCTTCCAAAAAGTGATCTGCATTTTGACAACTACTTTGTTGTGTAAGTTCCTATACAGTGTCTGTCCTTTTCAACGACTGGCTATGGAGACACTGCTTTGCCTTCAACAGGGTGGCTTTGTTTTCTGCAAAGCAATAAAATTGAAATACATGTGTGTCCAAAATTCCTTTGGACTATCTTTGTTTGAATCCTAGGATTATTGTGTGCTTGCACTAATATTTCCTGATGGATTGTACCAAAATGGCCTTATCAATGACACTCAGAAGGTACAGCTTCTTTTTTTTTCCCTCCATCCAGCCATAACTGTATCACGTTAAAAAGAGGACTGCTGGCTTCCAATGACAGCCAGGTTCCCACTGTGCACACTTAACTGCATGAAATTTCAGTGCTTACTTTTAAGCACTGTTGTTACTTTGCAGATTTTTGTAAACCATGAATGTCAGCTATGTGAGGAACTGCCAACAGTTGCATTCTAGTAACCTGGGGGATTTTTTACCATCTTCTGAAGAATACAGACTTTCAGTTCATGATCTTCTTTTTATTCCTAAGGCATTTTGTATGTTTTTAGAAAAATAATATTTCTGTTCAAATTGAACATGACTCCTATTCTGCTTGTGGGAAAACAAGTTCAGGAAGCATCGATGTGTGTATAAACTGAGTTTACATTTACTTACTTTTCCTTCATATCCTGTGGGTCTGTATTTGGCTTCCTTCCCACTTTCCTGCACATCCTCCCCCCATATTTTTCAGGTAAATCTCAAATATGACACGTTTTTCCCAGGATCCTGTTGTTCCTGTGATAATCTCTGCTGTTCTAACAGTGTGCAGCCTAGTAAAGTCTCAGGCCAGTTCCAGCTGTTAAGGAATCCTCAACACAGCAGTTGGGACAGTTGTCTAGGGAATGCCATGGAAGGTCTTGAGAACCTCTTATCACGCAAGAGATACCTGAGTTTTTACCCAAACCTTGCATTTAGGAGGGAGTCCTTTCACTGCTGTTTTCACCTGAACTTTTTACAGTCTCCACTACATCTTCTCGCAGCACTGTGTCATTTTTAGTGGGTCATTAAAGGAAAATGATGCTGCTTTATGCTCTGACTCCTTCTGTAACTTACTCCCCCTGAAACTCCAGAAAGTCTTCACGCTGACGAAGAGGTTTGTCCAAAGTGAATCAGTGTCATATGGACGCTTTACCCTGGAAAGAGACTAATTTGGACAAGTTTCCAATATATCTCAAGAGTGTTCAAGTGAGCTTAAATTCATTTAAAAAAACCCCAATCAGCACAAGTGACACTCCCTAATTCACCATAGAAGTAGTTTATGGAAGGACAAAAATAAATGTCACCACTGGAACTCCAGATTTCTGTTCACCGGTTTGAAGGGAGAATATTTTCTGGAGCTCAGTGCTACTATCCAGGTGTCTTGTAGTCACAGGGGGTAGGCTGAGTCTGAACTCCAAAACATACATCTCATCACTCAATTTTCATTGCCTCTGGGGAGTTTTTATGCCAGTGCATCTGACAGATCCTAACACTAGTTCTTATTTTTGCAACTTCATGGACCCCGATTTTCTCTTCCCCACCACTGTGCAAGCAGAAAGCAGAAAAAAGTCCCTCCCCTCTCAGATAAACTTTGACCCCATTCAGGCCAATCTTGGGAAAGGCGAGTGCCATCAAAAGCTGCTGGGGAGCTTCAAGAGGAAGAGGACACTGAAGAGCTTCATGTGACAGTCCAGTGTTAAGTCAAAGCTTAGTCATGTATTAGCTCAGCATTGATGACACACACCACCCTACATTCAGTCTTAGCTTCATTTCTTCATATGTTTCATTGTTACAGAGGGTTTTTTAAATGGAGAAAGATATGATAAGACATAAGCTTCAACACATAATTGTGCTTAAAGTAACCAAAAATAACCAGAGCATAAATTTTTGTCATAAATTTTTGCCTGAGCATTGATATTGCAGACCTTTTTCTTGACAATTAGAAAAAAAGAATCTTTTTTTGGTTGCTTTTGTTATGATCACCATACAGAGGTGAATGAGGGCATTTTGTGCTCTGGCTCCAAATATACTGTGGGAATCTTAAAGGTTATGGAGGGCACAAAGGACCAAGTGTCGTTTGGAAATAAGAGGTCTCAATGCTGATGTATTTTCCTGCTTACTAAAGTAGGGAAATTTCCCTACTTACTAAAGCAGGGAAAGCTCAAGGGTTAAGTTCATGACTTTGTCGTGCTCTTGAATGTGAGACCTGCTAGCTTTGATGCTGTCGACAGTGACAGTGTGATTAAACTTATGGTGTCCCTACATAATTTCTGAGGATGTCTGCGAGAAAAGAAATTCAGGAGTTTGTCAAAGTGTGAGCAACAAGGGAATAAAAAAAGTTAGGGTTGTGGTTGTTGACTCCTATTGCAATAATCTTAGATATCAAATACATTTCATACAATGAAAAAGGTCAAAGCTGACAGTTACAAAGTAAACTTGAGTACTGATATTATTCTGCTTTGAAAAACATTTTACCACTTTTTATGTTCTTTAAGAAAAATACTTGATATTGGGAAACGTGTAAAAGAGAATGTACAGAGAATGGGCAGGGGTTTTCTTTTTTCTTTAGCTACTACTCAAGAAGTGACTTTAGTACTAAAAGGGAATTATGAAAACAGCAGCTGCAGCAGTCCATCCTGGGTGGAGCAGCAGAGCCAAGTCTGGTGAAGGAGTGTTTTGCCAGGGCATTTAATAACCAGTGGAGACATGGCAAGACTCCCTATTTTTCTGAGTGAAATAAGCTATGCCAGCTCTTTCGAGTGTCGACATGTTGACACCAGGGGCCCTTGCCAAGCTGTGTTGATATGGGACTGTATCTTTTGCCACCTTTCCCTAATTTACATCAGGGAAATTTTGCAACTTGTATCTGACCTGTTTAATTCAAAAAAGAATAAGTAGGCACTGGAGTAACAGAGAACAAATACATGCTTTTGTCCCACCACTCTTTGTTGAAGTCCGAGTAGTAGGTGTAGAGGCAGAAACGTTTTGGAGTTTTGCTCTTATTCTTGATGTTCATTTTGTTCCGTGGGCAAATCAGTGTACTTCTCTTTGCCCTTCTTTCTCAATCTGTGAAATGGAGATAATGTTGCTCTGAGATTTGAGATGGCTGGGCAGTGCCATTGCGGGCTAAATCCCACGGCAGTTTCAGAAACCTGAAGAGGTCAGCATCACTGGGACTTAGTTGGGAACAGTCCTGGTTTGGTCTGGGTATGTGTCAGCAGAAAAATTGACCTCAGGAGGATAAGACTGAAACTGTGACTTTTCTATTAGTGATGTAATGCTGCGAAATGCAAGGCAAGAGCTGCACTGATCTGTACTAAAGGAGACGTGCTTTTTGGTGTAATCAAAGATGTACGTGTCTTGTGGCTGGTTCTACAGTAGCTGTAGATCTGGAAGGAAATTAGGAAATGTGGTTGTGAAAGAAAAAAATATGTTGACCAGAGCATTAGGAGACAATTTCCCCCTTTTCTATAGGAAACCAGGAATTGACTGTTTTCTTTAATGACTGGAAATAAGATATATTCTATTTCAAAGAGACTTTTGAAAGACTGGCTCAGTTATACCAACCTCTCCTCAATCGCACTCCAGCTTGCCCTCTGGGTAGCCCTGTAAACTTGCCCATGGTTTGTTTATAGCCTCACTATCTGCTGTCTAAGGCTCACAGGATGTGCAGGGAAAATGGCAGGCAGGCAGTAGCTGCACTGTGGGAAATTGTCTTTCTGCCAGAATGGAGGCTCTTAAACTCCTATACTATTGCTCTTGTTCCTCTCTGCTTTGAGGAGAACAGAGAACTCCAGGTTATATGCAGATTGTAATTTTTTTCCAAAACTACCTTAGCAGCAAAAAGAGATCAAACAAAATCCCTGCAGGGGAGATTTAACGTACTGCAGGGCTCTTGTCTAATGTGACATGTTACCTGAAAAGTAAAATCTCAGAGAGCATTTATTGGAGTGACAGAAGCCTGGTGTCCTCACAAATCCTTATTTCTAGCTCTCCATTCCCCACGCATGCCCTGCACGGAGTCTGTGCCAGAGCTTTTGCTGCATTGCTGCTGGCTGATGTAGCTGGTATGCTCTCAGTTTCTCTCTGAATGGTGTTTGGGTAGGAAAAGGTCATCAGAGAACCAACACATACAAAGAGTAAAATTATAGCTGAAAATGGTCTCCTTTCAGTTTTATGCCACCAGGATTAGCAGGATCCCACTGACCACTGCTGTCTGGCTGCTCGGCTCCCAGGAAGTTTCTTAACATACCAGAAAATTGCGCTAACCCAGAGCGGGTCAGGACTTCCTCTCCTCTCTTGCTGTATCACATGTGTAAGAGGTTGATGATCCATTGCACCATGCAATGGAAGTGAGTGGCTCTCCTGGCAGCAGCTGCTGCAGATCTGTCTCCGTAAATCAGTCCCAAAGATACTCCTGTGTTGCACCTCTGTGCTGATATGAAGAGAGAAGGGAATTAGGGACCTTTTCTTTAGATGTTTCCTCTCCACTCTGTATGTTTGGACTGCTACTTAGGGTAGGGGAAAAAGGGTGATGGCAAGATTGTGTGTTGCCTTCTTGAAGGTGGGGTGTGTAAACCATTCTGATGCTGTGCTTGTGAGAAGAGCTGGATGTGGGAAGGGAAGCTAGGGTATGAGATGACTGCAGTTTCAGAGGGAGAGCAAGCAAGAAAAGTGCTGCCAGGAGAGAGGAAGGGTATGCCATGGGATAAATGACAAGGAAGAGGGAATATTTGCAAATATATTGCAGGGAGAGCTTGGTGTCGAAATTATATTTGTGATCACTGATCCATCATAGCACCTGGGAGTAAGGGAACAAAAGGCTCTCTGCTGACAGAGAGGCTGCTTGGAAAAATGTGTGCAGGTCCACAGTGAAGTGGTTTGTGCTCACAGACATGGTGGGGCTGAGGGATAAGACAGACTATTTCTCCAGTTCTATCTGACCATTGGCCAAACTATATATTTAAAACAAATAATATTTAAGTCTGTAACAAAGTCTTATAGTCCAGAATTGTGCAAGGGTCAGGTACTACTCCATTCCCCAAATTCCTGACCTCTGCATCAGGTGTTATTTCTGTTCCTTTTTCAGAATTGTGATCAATACTTTAAGAAACAGAGTCCAGGCGCTTGTTTTTCGGGTGTGTCCAAAATTTCTGACCTTACTGCAGTGCCTACGTGTCTTTTCCTTTTTACTCTGTTTGTGCTTCTCTCAAGGCTTTGGAAAATTTCTCCCTTCTTTCCCCACTCATGTAAATTAGCTGAGCTTATCAGAGTGCTCAAAGCCTAGGCAGGGCAGTTTGGGCTCAGGATTGCGGTAGCACAGCTTGAACCAGTCAAACCTCAGATTCCCCCCACCTTGCAGCACACAAGAGCTCTCTGAAGCAAAAGCAGTTCCTCCTTAAAGGCAGCTGTGATATTAGGATAGCTCTGTATGGCAGAGGACAGCTCAGGACTTCTTGTTTCTTTGACACATCCTTGAACAAACATGCCAATGTGTGTATAAACCTGAACAAATACTGTTTCTCTCGGACTTCCACGGGGAGTACGGATGAATGCGTGGCTTAAGCACTCGCTGTTCTGCCGTACAGTGAGTCCCAGCAGCATGACTGTAGACCAGCCAAGCTGTAAAACACCACTGCAGAGAGAGGTTGTGAATTCAGAATTCAGCTGCTCCATCCTTTCTGAAGAGGTGCCATCTCTACAAGCAAACCTTTCAGTGCTAAATTCCTCTCTCCAGGCAGGAAAGGGAAGGAATAGCCCACCTGGAAACAAATTGACCCTAAGAACTTTCTCCCCTCTCAATTTATTAGCATATAAAATCCTTGAACTGACCCTAGAGCAGATTTTTATGCAGAAATGAAGGCAGGTACCAAGGGTTTAGTGGACTTTTACCACTATTGTTGAATTAATGTGGAAGATCACCTGGTTTTGATGGCAGTGATCAGCAGTGCCGAAATGTGAAACAGCTGCCTTTGGATGTAGTGGGTTTGGAGTCGTGGGCTGATAGAGCTCCTACTACCATGTGCTCCTGTCTTAAAGAGAAAGGATGAAAGAGTTATTTACTCACCAGCCAGTTCCACTTAGAAAATAATTTCCACCCCATCATCTTTAAATTGCTTTGTAAGCCTTGCAGGTTCCCAACTCCGCTGTCTGTAGACACCACACCTGTGCAGTGTGGATGTGAGTGGGTAACCATACAAATCAAGCATTAGCAATCCACACTGAATAAGCTGATAAAGCTAATCCAGGGAAGCAGAAGCTACTTGAATACCTTCTTTCAAGGTATTATTGTAGCTAACATTTGGTTTGGGTAGTCATGGAGTTTTTCCTCCTAGCTGGCCTAGTTAGAAGGAAAGAGAGAGACCTCTATTTTGACTTGCCATGAAAAGGAGGTCCTAAATAACTGTTAAGGTAGTTGATGGTTTGCTTAAATGTAACACTGCTGGAACAACCCTTCCAGTCAGTCAGAAGTATCTGGGGCCATCTGTCTTCAGGTCCAGCCTAGCACTGTATTACCCACTCCTGTCTCACTGAGGGTTTATTACTGATGCTTGCAAAGAGCTCTGATGATAAAAGACCCGACGTTTGAGATACTGCCATACTCAGAATTCATCAGTCACCTATCTGTAGATGCTTTGCACTACTTATTTCCTAATGAAAATGGAAGCTCTTTTCCCGGAAAATGGAAGCGTGACTGGTAGGGGAGTAGAAAAGAAATGAGGAAGCTTGCCAGAAAACCTTGTGAGTCTGGGGGTTGTTGAGCCTTGTATTGTGTAATGGCAGTAGATGCTGGGTTTGGACGTGCAACTGAATGTGACATTCCACAAACAGATGTGACAAACATGAGGTAGCAAAATAAAAATATTTGGATAAGCTACTATTACAGCATTTGCACCAAAATAACACTCAGACACTTGGTCTTTCAACAGGTGATGTGTGCAAGCAGCACAGTGTGCTTGTGCATGTATGAAGTTTCAAAAATTAAGTTGCTGTGTAAGTGAAGCTGGGTAGGGGGCTGGGGAAGAGGACTTTGTTACAGCAAAGGTTCAGTCTAATTTCATATGTCTAGAGGCCTGGAGGTGACTGAGCTTTGCTTTGGGCTCAGCTTGTTACAAAGAAGCGAGGATTGCTGAAAAGAACAATTTTCGATCTTAATTTCTTCCAGAACTTAAAGGTTAAAGGAGAAGTTTAGTCTGTCATCACATGAATGTAGCTTCTAAGCCTTTTAAGAAGAAAACCGTGTGCCTTTTTGAAGGAATTGTGGAGGAGTCAAATGCACTGACACACAAATTTGGCATTTGACTACTCCTGCAGGCACTGCAAGGTGTGTAATGCTGTAGAGGGTGGACAAAGTTGGAAGAATTCCCTGTACTTGGAGCTACATGTGCTTTTCCCTTACTGCAGAATGATAGGAATATCACTAACCAACTTTCTCATTTTCGAATGGCCACAAATGATATTAAACAGCCTTCTACAGCTGTGCAGTGGCACTGGCTTGAAACTCTAAGTGTTCCTTTTGTTGCTGCTGTTGTTCCCTTGCAGGTGATCCATGCTGAGTTCTGTGCAGCCTGCTATGATCTTGGATCTGTATTGGAGGGGAATCAAGCTAAAGCATGGTCTGGGGCACAGGGACTGTCTGAAGAGCTGCACTGTGCCATTTTCTGCTGTGGCAAGGAGATGAATGTCCACAGAAGGCTGAGCCTCTCCAGCTCTTAGTGACTGCAGAGAGGGAGCTGCATTTATTGAGCTCCTCAGGTAATGTTTATTCAATGCAACGATGCCAGATAATCAGCTATTCAAAGCCATTTGGACTCATTTGTCTAAGCAGAGTGTCAGCTCTGGGCTAATCTCGTCAATTATTTAATCATCTTGTACCGCCTGAGAGCACTAGTGTGGAGATGTCTCTGAAGCACTTATTCATTTGGGTTGTTTTATACTCCATTTATACCTATGCTTCCATTATTTTGCTGCACCATGGGAAGATGCACATGGGAAGGCTTGGGAAGGCTTCGCTGCATTGGGGTTTTGTACCCAAGGCACGGGGTGGAGGCTTCATCATGAGAGTGATGACTTTCTCCTAGCTTGAGCAAAAGCTTCTTGGTTTTCTTTCCTTTTAACCAGGCTTAACCCAGCAGGTGCTCATGAAGGTTTTAATTCCTGATTTGTCTCTCATGGCTCACACCCATGCTCCTGAGAGCCAAACTGGGGCTGATTTCCAGTCCAGATGTGACAGTAGCTCTCCAGGGCACCCTGCTGCCCTGCTGCAAAGAGAGGGGTGAAGTATATAGATGGTTCTAAGTAACGCTGTGACGCTGGTTTCGCAAGTCCTTGCTGGTTTGCCCTTTTTATTTGGCCTAGGATTTGGATTACCCAGCAGTGGGTGTGTCAGCTCAACTGTTACTGGTTACACACCGTAGTCCTCTACAGGAACCTCAGATAAATGTTGTTTTAAACACTGCATCTTTCAACTTGGTCCACAATTTACCAATGTGATAACACAGCCTGTATAAGACTGTTCATTTCTAAGCCTATAAAATAATTATTGATGAGTGAGCCATTTTCCTGGTGTGGGAGACAGGGAACAACTGTGCCGGGGTAGCAGTGCAGCAGAGGAAAGGGAAAATGCAGTCAGGGTGTGGTACCAGCATGCTGACTATCAGTGCACAGACTCTCACCTGAACAAAAATTTAGCAAGTAATGATTAAGATATTAAAACAAATTTTCATCAAGTAATGGTTTTACCCTGAGTATGAAAAAAACAGATAAAGGAAACTGAAAGTCTACAAGGTAGCATCATGTTAAAAATTAATGTTTCATAACCATCCTGAAACACAGCGTATGAGTTCTAGACTTATGACTTATTTCTAATACTTGCAAACAGGAAAGAGAATTACTAATCCTGACTAATTTACCCCAAGCAAGTGCTTTTCTATGACCTAAAGGACCGAAATAAAATCTTTTTTTTTTTTTTTTTTTTTTTTTTCCTGCGTGGAAGGAAGTAGGACAGAAATGTGGCTCCTGGGGAAGAAAGGGGAATTTATCAGTGGTGAAATTCCTCTGGTTCTCCCCATTGATCACAACTTCTCACTCTTGGTCCTCTTCCCATTTAGTACAAACAAACAAAAAAAAAAAGGCTCCTAATATATGATTTTATAAAAATCCCCTCTCACTTTCCCTAACTGAAAAGCTGAAACACTTTCATGCCAGAAAGTTATTGAAAGAAGGAGCAAGCAGGTGCACAGTGAGCTAAGCAAGAAAGTCTGAGGAAGAAGAACAAACTCTTTTTACTTTTTTTTTTTTTAATTAGGGATTTATGTCTGATTTTGGAGTTGCTGGTCCAAAGAGGAAACATTAAGCAAATTGGAGATGACCTTCTTTTTACCAGACCTTACCATATGAGAAGCCCGGGGAATCTTGTCCTGGATTTCAGTGGAAGTAGGGCTGAGAGAGTCACACTAACCTGTAAATCCCTCAGCACCAAGAGGTAACTTATTTCTGTTGGACTGGGAGTCATTAGTAAAGAATTTTGATGTACACAAATAATCACAGTCTTAAAACTGGGGTGTCATCTGAAGGATACAAATATCTTCCTATAAACTGGAAACAGAATTTTTGACCTTCCACTTGGAATTTGTTTCATGTTTTTATTTCTGAAGGATAATTAACTCATTACTTTTATAATTGTGGTCTCAAATGACTGAAAACCAAGACACTCCCTCCAAAAAACCCTACCTAGAGTTCTGCAGTATAAATGTTCAAAACATTTATACTGCATTTTTCCTAACCAGAGGTGCTGTGCAGCTGCAATTTAGTGAGGGGGCCTTTCCACATTTGCATGTCCTGCAGAGAAGGCCCTGTTTGGTGGGAGGGTGCTGCTGCTCTGCCAACACACCTCCTGCTCTCTCAGTGGAAAACCTCTTAAAGGTCCTTTATTGAGAAATATTTTTGTTACACGAAGAGTTTGGATACTTGAAGTTTTTAGGTTTTCAGAGACATTTTGGTCAAACCCCTTTGCTTTGGTGCTGGAAAACTCTTCAGGAATCCTTCACGGATTCTGAAGGGAATTTTTTTATTTGCTGGAGAACTTGCATTGTAAGACATACAAATTCTTAAACTGTATGTGTCTTTAAAATCTGATCATACCAAGGGTAAATACAACTGTGTGAAACCAGTGCCATTTTACTGTAGATAAAAACTCGCTAAGCAGCAATAGATCTTTTAGGCAGTACACTTCACCCACTGTGTATTATTAATATCCTAATTTAGATTCTCTTGAAGTTAGGTGAAAGATTGTCATCAACTCCAGAAGAAGTTGAGTGAGATTATTAGCTGACCCCAGTGTTCATGTGCTCACATAATCACATAAAGGACTTCTAAAAATTCAGTGGTGCTTTGTTAGTTACTATGGTGATAAGGAGGAGACCATTACTGTATATGGCCTGTTTGGACTGGTTAAAAAAAAGGCTGAAGATGATCTCTGCATTCCTTCCGCTCCCTTTGTATTTCTATTTCACAATCCTTATTGAATTAACCTGTCAGAAATGTCCCTGTGGTTCATCACCCTATGCTACAGTAGGTGATAACAGATGTCAGGAAACATCTGTTGATGGCTTCAGTTGGGTAGCTTTTCCTGAAGTTTAGAATTATATAATTTTCACTGTGTTCTGAATGACAGCACCATGCTGCTGGACACTGACACACTTTCCTGGCATTCCAGGAAAGCTCAAACCACCCTCTCACAGGAGGGAGAACTCCTTTTGCAAGGGGCAAAGCCATGCCCTCCACTACTTTCTGGTAATATGATAAAGGTCCTTTCATCCCTGTGAGAGCAAGATCTCTGATAACTCGGCATAGTTTGTGACTGTGGCTGCTCCAGGGTTTTGTAGGCTTTGAAGGGTTTTTCGTGCTTGGTGGGGTAGATAACAGTTGAAAGAAAGTTGCATTCTACAAGCCTTTGAAGGCAAAAAGAGAATATTGAGTTTACTGAACTTGTATTTTTACAAAGCTAGAAGCTACTTTTCGGCTTCATCACTTACCACTGATGATTCAAGATGAGCCTATGCTTACCGAAAGGGACATGCTACAGGATGCACCTGGTGTAATGTTGCTTCTTTCCAAAGTGGGTACAGAACACAGGGATCACGTGCCCTGCAGCCTCAGAGGCCATGGGCCAGCTGCAGGAAGAGCAGAGCTGTGCCATTACAGAGGGCAAAGCAGCTGCCATGAGGGCGAAAATATTATCCCACTTTCTGGAAAGGTCACTAGGTCTTGGATTTTTTTTTAAATATTTTTTATTAACAGCTAATTTTAAATTTCTAATTTTTCTGATTTGTTAGCAGCTAATCTCTAAATTGTTACCTTAAGGTTACCTCTGCTTTATATTGCCTGTTAAGGTGTGTTAGCTGAAGAGAGCAGAGGGAAGTTTGCATTTGCTTTGGGAAAGAACCTGTGCAAGCTGCACATTTGCAATTTTTTTTTTTATGTCCAAACTTGAAAGGGAAGTGTAGGATACTGAAATTTTTACCACATTTGATATTTGCTCAGGAGTTCTGAAGTTTGTGGTTTCACTCTAAGATGCCATGGGTTTAGTGAGAAGAGAAGCAACTGTATTTAACCTTGTAGGTGTGCAGTTAATAATGTAAGAAAAAAAACAAGTAAGCAAAAGCTTCCTCGTCTGGGCTTATAGGATAATTTTCAGCTTGTCATTAACTCAGAGAAGCCAAACTGATGTCTTTTGCATTCTTCAATGATTTGTGCCAAATCATGTTTCAACCTTTAGTAATTTCAGCCAGAAGTGTATTTTAATCTTACTTTCATTTTTTTATGTGCTCAGCGCTCCATACTAAACCCCTGGGTCCTCATTCTCCATGGTCACCTCAAGAAAGAAAAGTTAAAAAAAACCCCTGCCCTAAATGTGTGCTTTATTAAAATTCTGTCAGCAAATGCTCATGTAATGGAAACTTCATGTGTAACTACAGCAGTACCTGGTGCCACACAGGTGGAGTGGGAATGCAAAGGCAGATTTTGTTCCCGGGCAGTTGGGAGCCACAGGCTTCTCCATGACCTTGGAGTGAGCCTTGCCACCTGTTGCCCTTTTTACATGAAAGTAGCCTGTGCCAACCAGCATGAGTGAGTGCTGACCTCTCCGGGGAGAAGCAAGCAGGGCACAGGAGGGCAGTGAAGCAGCCTGGCGGAGCTTCACTTGGTTTGGAGCACATGAAGTGCTTGTGACCAGCACAAGAGCCCCAGGCTCCACACGCTGCCAGCACTGCTCCTGCCTGCTGGCACTGCCAGCACCTGCACCTCGTACTGCTGTTACCATGTCTGGATACACGAGGCAGTGCTGGCTGCTGGTGTTGCAGGGAGCCCAGAATAAAATTGCTCTCCCAAATTGATTGACTGTGTGATTTCTCTTTAAGCGTTGTTGTACTATTAGTAACTTCAAAACACAAATAATGAATGGGGGATCAAATAGGAAAAGAAACTGCAAAATGTTTATACAACTTGAAATAACATAACTGCTTTCAGTTTAGCTAATCTAAACTTAAGGTTGGCTCAATCAACTCAATTTTTATTTAACATTAAACTATTTTGTGTAGACAACTGGATACATACTCATAATAATAATAATTTGATTAATAGTGGTTCCTTCTAACATAGACATAGACAAACAAGCTTATTTTCCTCTTACAATCAATGTTTTACCAAGCAGAGGCATATTTAGCCTGGTTTTCATGTCTATTTCCCATAAACTCAAGTTTGCATAGGCAGCTTTGTTAGTCACAAGCCAGACCTATTTGTTTTCCTGTGCAACGCTGTGAATTACCCCATCACAGTGGAGGAAGGAGGGTGGAATTGTTTCCACCCATTTCCAGAGACAGGTGATTTATGATGAAGGGCCTTGACAGGTTGTTCAGTTAATCCCTGGATTGGCTTTTATCCCAAATGAAGATGTAGTTTACTGACATACCTTGCTGTGGAATATTTTAATGAGCTGTACGTTAGCCATGCTGATCTTATCCATGTCCTTCAAGCCTTTTATTTAAAGTATTCCCAGGACTCGTCTTTACCACAACCTTAACTTGTGAGTTGGCTCTAGCTCTCTCCCTGTCTAAACACAGGAGAGAGTGCAGGAAGGAGTGCACCAACTGCCAACCTGAGCTCCGTGCACTTATTCCCTCTTTCCCCCAGAAGCCAAGCACTGGAACAGGGCTTGCCACATGTGGGAATTGTAAGTCTTGTCCAGAAGCCTGTGCTTTGGCATCTTTTTTTTGCTTACATGCATGGCTCCTGTGGATCTTCTCCCTTTGTTTAAGGAAGGCAGTTGATAATTTCCAACACCTGCTCACCCATTGTTTTGGTCTGGCATCTTCAGGCTCGACTTGTTTGGCATTTGATGGCCTTGGGCAGATGAGATGCGGGGCCAACCTTTGAAAGCAGAGTTCTGTTTACACACATGGTTCAAGCTGTTGTGACATAAGTGTTGTATGAAAATGCAACCAACAGAATTAATGTACGTGTTCAGTCTGCAGATATGTTTTGTAAGAAATAAGGTTTGTAGAAGCTTTTTTGAATGCTAGGCACTAATTTAAAATCAGAGTATCAAAATCACTACACACAAGCTTTTAGGCCTTGGGAAAGAGAGCTAATTCTTTCTGTTTTCCCTTTCTGAGTCCAAATGAACCCTTGCAGTGCTGCAGCATGCTTTTTAGCTGACAGCTTTGGGGAAATGAGCACACAACTTGAGATATCCTTGAAAAGCAGATGTTCCTTGCCATGACATCTAGCCTGCTCCTGGGGCTGAACTTGCGCTTGTGCATCAATTCTCATTCGAAACAGTTGCAAGGAGGTGTGGGTATGTGAAGAATGTGAGAACATGCTGTGCATTTAGAGGTCATTGCTGGCAAGGGACATTCAGTATACTGTGGGCTGGCAATACCTGGGGTTCTGCTATTAATTTGTGTGTTAAACATGTACCAGTGAACTGTAAATTCTACCAGATAAAACAACTTACTCCTTTTGGGAGCCAGAAAAGGTTGTGATCAGGATATGTTCCAGCAGTAGAGATAATATTTTATTTTTTGATGTGGACACTTTGCTTCTTAGCTGCAGTTTAACCATAATAAATATTTAACTTCTAAACTTTCTTGCTCTGATTATCTCTGTGTAATATTTTGCCTGATATTCAGTTAAGCAGATGGAACATTATTGTTGGTTTATATATTTCAGTAATATAGCTTTACACATTGTAGCTGCTGTTCTCAAATAGATTTTTAGAAGTAAAGAACTTAAACTTTATCTTTTTTTTTGTGATGCCTTCGACCCTCAAAAAGATGTATATACAGAGGAATGATGGTTGGGGAAAATACTTTACAAGTGAAAAAGCGAACAAGTTGTCTTGTTCTGTCAGCAGAACATTCTTCTTATGTTTGTGGTTTCACTTAAATAACTCTCAAATTTGAAAAGCTTTATATTGATAATTTTGATTAAGCAAGTAGTAAACTTGCACACGTACAGCTCAGGGGAGGAAGGAGGTGGAAATGCAATCTGTGAACCAAAGTTCAGAAAATAAAGGACTAGTGGCAAATGAGCTGACACAATTTGATCTGTTGCTGTTTTAGGCTGTTTTTCTAGTCTTGTGTCATTACACAGGTACCTTATCACATGAGGAAATAACATTTTTGTTAGCCTGACATAAGCAAGCTGAATCAGTTATGGCCAGGTTGTCTTGTTTTTACTGGACAGAATACTATTTCCATACATCTCCTCTATCTTCTTCATATCTTCTGGGGTTCAAACTGACACCTCAATGCTGTGAGAAGGGCAGTTTCTGTGTGCTGAGTATGAACTAAACAGAGACTTCGTCAGTTCATACAGAAGTTCATCAGAAGATCCTAAACCATAAGCTACACATTCATCTTATAGGCGGTAGGGTAGCAGGAGAAGGAGAACTGTTTCATAAACAGAGACGGTAATAGAAAGTGGAAGGAATAGTAAGTATAGCCAAAAAATCCTTCCTGTATTTTAAACCCCCACAAAATCATCAAAACACAACAAAGTCATTACATGCTTATAAACTTGGAATTGCTATTTAAGTTGGCTTTCTCGTTTTGTTTCTATTTTTTTTTAACCTCTTTAGATATATTTGTTTATGTATGTGTGTAGATCTATCTATCTATCTATCTATCTATCTATCTATCTATCTATCTATCTATCTATCTATCTATCTATCATCATCTCCTGTCTCTTTTCTGGTGTGCAATAGAAGTTTCACAATTTTTTTTCTGTGCTTTTATACAGAGGATTTTGTAAACATTTTTTTTTTTCCTGATTAGGTATCTCAAGACCTGTGTTTCATGGAACTCAATGCACTCATGAATTCCTTACTTCCATCTTTCTAAGCTGAAGGACTATTTAAGGTCACATATGGAGGGTGACTGAAGCATGGTTTAGGCTGGCTCTGCGCAGACCTTTATGCAGAGTGCCCTGCCAGTCCAGCTCATTCATGACCTCAGTATGTTTGAGTTTGTGTTCATCCGTGTGTAAGGAAGGCAGATGACTGCAGTCTGCAGGAATCCTCCTGCATATATTTTTCCTCTCTGACCTAGGACAGAGTTTCTTACTTCTGGGTGTCTCTTACCTTTGGGTTATTTGCTGCAGTGCCCAACATGATGTGTTGTTTCTTAGAGGAAAATGCACTTGTAAAATGACACAGACTTGTGGGAAAAAAATGCATAGAGATAACCAGATTCAGTTGTCCTCAATAAACCAGTTTATCTATTACAAGCCTACAATATCTTATTCTAGTATCTTCTTCACACAGTACCTTTTTGTCCCATTTAGGTTGGAAAAGACCTCTAAGATCAAGTCCAACCATGCTATAACTGTCATATAACTTCAAGAAACTTAGGTCCCCGTGTCACCATTGTCTTTAGTGTGTGGCAGGAATATGTGCACTTGTAGCCCAGAAAGCCAACTGCATCCTGGGCTGCATCAAAAGAAGTGTGGCCAGCAAGTCAAGGGAGGTGACATACGTCCTAGCCTTGTCTTCCCTGGTGCTGGCTCCTGCTGTTCTCCACCGGGTCTCCACATGGCCCCAAACCTGACTTACCACCTCAAATTACCCAAGGCTGTTGGTCCTGGAGAAGAGCATTGCTTCTACTGGAGTTGTCCTCAGCTCGTTGCTGGTCCCTGACTATGGAGGTACCCCACTCCTCTTTCCTCCTCCCTGTCCTCCCATCAGGACAGACATTCCCTTTCTCCAAGTGTATGAAAGTTACAAATGCAAAATAAACATTATTCCATTTCCTACTAGGAAGAGCATTGAAAAGACGTAAGTAACTTCCTGCTCCATGGACTGGTGTAGATGCTTATGTTTTTTAATTGCTATATATGCTAGACATTTTGAAGTGCTTATTTACATAACATTTCTTTGTTTTTCTTCTTTTGAGATTGAACACAAGTGTTAGCAGATGCAGATACAGAATGGTAGGCTAGACAATCTGTTTTGTATAAAAATGATACACTTGAGATGGTTCTGAAATGATACACTTGGAACTGCCATATTCAGTAAAGTCATGTGCAAACCCTGTAAATAAAAATAAAAGGAACACAGCTAAGAGATTTTTTTCCGTCAGATGCTTAATTTATTTTGTCAATGACCACCAGTACATTTATATAAGAACAGTACTTTGATATCAACATTACTGGGAAAAGCAAATAACAGTGCTGAAAATTCTATAATGTCCATTTATTGCTGAAATGGAAATCTTTTGTTTTGGGTAATCTATTTACGGGATAATTGCCCTGTTAACATCGTGGTCCTGGAGAGAAGAGGGGTCCAAGAAAGCTGATTGATTTTTTAAGGATCACCTTCTCCAAGCTCAAGAGTAGTCCACCCCCCCATGCGGTCAAGCAGACATGATCCTTCCCCTCTGCTCAGCGCTGGGGAGGCCGCACCCGGAGCACTGTGTCCACTCTGGGCTCCTCCATACAAAAGAGACATGGACATACTGGAGAGAGCCCATGAATATGGTAAAGGACTGGAGCTTTTGTCATACAAGGTGAGGCTGAGCAAAAAGGGCTTATTCAGCCTCAAGAAGGAAAAACTTGGGGCTGTGGGGTGGATCTTGTTGATGTGTGTAAATACCTGGTTTGGGGGCAAAGATGGAGGCAGACCCTTCTCAGTGATACTCAGGGAAAGCACAAGAGGCTATGGACATAGGCTGGAATACAGGGAATTCGCTTTAAACAAGAAAGCCAGAATCTCCTTTTGGATGTCTTTATTAACTTAATTTGGTTTATCAGACATATTTTATGAGTGGATTTCCCTAATTAAATGGGTTTAGAGTCTGTATGCCATGTACACCAATAAAAAGAGTTGCTTACACCTCAAATATAATTAAAAATGTATATGTAGTTGCTAAAGGGTCCTAGACCTTGCTGGTCCACAAGAACACCAGATTCCTTAGTACCCCTGTGTAAGTCATTCAATATTGTTACTGTAGACCTTGTTTATGTACAGCTCCTACTTCCACTTGGTCTCAACACAGTTTCTAGAAACACTATGTTTCTCAGCACAGTTTGGTTGAGACTGGGTCCCTATCTTTTCTGCTCAACTGGAAAAAAGCCAGTCTCAGAGAGTAATGTAGTCCCTGGATGTATAATGTGGTGTCAAGGAGCATCAGAGACGATACCTGGCATTAGTGAGATAGCTATTTAAATAGCATGCAGCTGGGACTTCTGCAATTTCATGTTGCTGACAGAATTCATGAAAAGGTATATATGAGAGAGAGAGAGAGAGAGAGATTTTTTAGAAACTCTCTTTCTGGTGAAAGACAAGAGAAAGTCAGTTCACTGAAGTTTCTCGGAAAAAGCACTAAAATGTGGTTTATGGCCTGTGGAAGCCCAGGTGTGGAGAAAGGATTAATTAGCATACTAGCTAACATAATAATAAGTTTTGGCATTTGGCAGATGGAACCTAGATGCATTCAAGACAAAACATGAAATCACCAGTGCCTGAAATGGTGTATGTATTTCTTCATCACTTGTTTCCTTCATCCAAAACCCTGGAAAAAATGCAAAAATCACTTGGCAGAGTCCAGCTGTGTCTACATGAGGACAAAATGTGGTGCAACAGGAGCAAAGCAGCAGATCCTACCCGTGGGAGAGCAGCTGATGTCCATGCTGCCTGTGCTCTGGGGCCTTACTCAACTAGCTTTAACATAGTGCTATGGACTCCATGCCCATGAGCAGCTGCAGTCAGTCAAATGCACTCCTGGATCACATGTTTCCACCTCCTTTCCTGAGAAAGGAATTTATTTTGCATTTCTAAGCCACTCCACAGTGTGAACCCAAGTGAAGTTAAGTGGGGCCTATCACCAGCTTCACAAGTGCCTTCCTCCTTTGTGCTAAAAAGTGAACACAGGTTCCTTCTTTTGATAAAACTCTGTTCTGCAGGAAATCTTTTGCCTGGTATATTCTGGTATAAACTGAAGCATCAGCAAATAGCAGTTGCTTTTATGTAAAATAAAAGTACCTTAGGTAATTTATAAAATATTATATATATATATATGTATATATATATATGAAAGTGCACAGCCTTAACCTCCCCACATTAGACTCTTAAAATAACCCAAACAATACCCATGGGACACAGGAAAATTATGAAAATGCAGAATGTGCAACATTGTGGAACTTTGGCATGTGGGTTGGTGATTTACAGGTCTAATAGACTGATGCAGCAGATGGCCAAACCAAGACCAGGTGAGGTAACAACTGCCACCCGAAGGCACCTAGACAGAGTTGAGAGGTGGGCCTGTGTGGACCTCAAGGCCAAGTGCAAGCTGGGTTGGGGCAATCCCAAGCATGAATATAAACTGGGCAGGGAATGGATTGAGAGCAGCCCTAGGGAGAAGGATTTGGGGGTGTTGGTGGATGATAGGCTGGACATAAGCTGGCAATGTGTGCTTGCAGCCCAGAAACCCAATTGTGTCCTGGGTAGCATCAAAATGAGAGAGGCCGGCAGGTCAAGAGAGGTGATTCTGACCTTCTTCCCCGCTCTGGTGAGACCTCACCTGGAGCACTGCATCCAGCTCTAGGGTCCCCAGCATAAGGACATGGATCTCTTCAAGCAGGTCCAGAGGAGGTCCATGAAGATGATCAGGGGGCTGGAGCACCTCTCCTGTGAAGGCAAGCTGAGAGAGTTGGGATTGCTTAGCTTAGAGAAGGCTCCGGGAAGACCTTACAGCAGTCTTCCAATATCTGAAGGGGGTCTCTGCAGGACAGCTGGAGAGAGACTTTTTGGAACGGCATGTAGGAATAGAACAAGGGGTAATGGCTTTAAACTGAAAGACGGTAGGTTTTGATTAGATATGAGGAAGAATTTCTTTACTGTGAGGGTGGTGAGACTGGAACAGGTTGCCCAGAGAAGTGAATGCCCCGTTCCTGCAAATGCTCAAGGCTAGGTTTGATAGGGCTTTGAGCAACCTGATCTAGTGGAAGGTGCCCCTGCCCATGTCAGGGGAATTGGAATGAGATGATCTTTAAAGTCCCTTCCAACCCAAACCATTCTATGGTTCTGTGACAACTATCAGGGGCTGCTGACATGGCCCCAGCTGCTTCAAGATGCCCCTCAAACCCACAGCCCCTCACAAAATTTAGCATAGATAAGGAGATGACCACTCAAATTTCAACAAGGCCCTTGTCTTCTTCCAACACTTTCATACTGAAACATGCGTTCTTTTAGGATATTTATACGAGATGCAGATGTCCTTTTGGAAGCCGTAAGAAAACCGTCCCTTGACAAGCTGTCACCTCAGACCTGTAAGATGTTAAGCGAGGCACCCTGCAAGTGCCAACGCTCCCCCTGAGCTCCCTGAGCATCCCTATCATTCGTGCCCGCACAGCACAGCACTCCCACAGCCTCCGTGTGGGTTCGTGGGCGCTCCCGTGGGCAGGAGCCGGGGCCGGGACCGGGGCGGGGGCAAGGGCAGGCGGGCGGTGCGGGGCAGGCAGGGCCCCAGCGCCCGCCGGGCGGCGCGGCGGGCAGTGGAGGCGGAGTGGGAGGAGGCGGAGGAGGTGGAGGAGGAGGGCTCGGCAACGCACACGGCGCTCCCGCCGTGCTCGGCTTAAATAGGGCGGCGCCGGGGGAAGCCGCGCATAGTCGTGGTCGCCGCCGCTGCCGCCGGGAGGTGAGCGGGGTTCGGGGGCGCCGCTGCCGGCGGGGCCCGGGGCTGCGGACCTGGCCGCGCTGAGGGGCCGTGGGCTGTCGGGGACGCGCCGCCGGGAGAGCCGGGCTGGGCCTGCCGGGGCCGCCGCCGCGGGGCCGGGGTGGCCTGCGCGGCCGCTGTCACCCGCGGGGCAGTCCTGTCCCGCCGCCGATGCCCGCAGGCTGCCGCTTTCCTTCTCGTCCCGCAGTGGGATCAGCGTCCCGTGGAGCCGGCTCGGCGTCCCCTCGCACGAAGGCGTTCAGAGGAGCGTAGCCGGCCGCCTCCGGCCTCCCCCCGGCGCTGCGGCAGCTCGGGCTGGCCGGGCATTGTTCGGGCCGGCGCTGCCCCCGCGCCCGGCACGGCCCGGCCCGGCCCGGCCCGGCGGGGAACGGCTCGGGCGGGCCGAGCAGCAGGTAGCGGCGCTGACCCCGGGGCTCGGTCTGGTCAGCTGCCGGACCTTGCCTTTAGTGAGGTTGTTCTTTCGGGCACGAATGCAGCATGTACTTGAAGCAGCTTCTTTCTTTTTTTCTTCTTTTTAAGCAGTTTAGGGTGCGTATGGAAACGCAGCGTGAGGCAAACTGGCCTAAAATGGAAGGTTGAGTGGCTTTGACTTTGCAGGCCTCCTCTGCTGTTAGGTAGGACTTGCAGTGCTACAGCGCAGGGATTTTAGCCTGGTTACACGACGCTTTTGTTCTAGGATGCATACATTTCTTGTTCCTGTTGAACAGGAATTGCAACACTTGAAGCCTTCTAAATTTCTAAATGGCATCTCTGTGAGCTCTGTGGGGTATTATGGACACGTTCTTGGACTAAGTAATCCATCTAAACATGCCTCACTTGGGTTAGTGTCTGAGATGTGATGGTCGGGTCCTGTGATAGGAAAGAGCAACTTCTAAAGCAACTGCTGCCAATAGCCCATGGTTCTCTGTCTGTACCCGGACCACAGAACTGTTCCACGTTAGCAGATTTCCTTTTTCATCCACGTTGCTTTACAGGGAATCATGCAGTCTCCTGAGCCTGCTCAGGAGTGTTTACGTTTGCCCTTCTGCTTTGGAACATGCTCTCAAACTCACAAGCTGAGATTTCTCAGCTCAAGGATTTGGATCAGACTTCTTGGATCAAGAAATTCTGAGTGTAAGAGGGCATCACGGTTACTGAAAAATACCTTTCTTTTTCTCCTGCAACAATAGCAGTATTAATAATGCAAAAACTGATACACAAAGTTCCTCCTGGAACCTTGCTGTTACTCCCTGACTTTTTAAAGTTTAAGGATATGTAGCTTGCTTGTATTGGTATATGGACATATTTGAAGGATGGCTGATGGTAAAAACCTTAAGCTTGTCATTACGACTAACTGTTGTGTGTAGTGTACTCAATTCAAGGTCTTGAGCAAACGGCCTTAGCCTAGTCTGAGGACTGCAGGATTATAATGAATTTACAAAGGCAGCTTCTAAATTTGGTAGATGTTGTTTTACAACTACCAATTGGCCAACATGAGGTTTGAAGTAAGTCTTCCTTCTTGAGAAGGAAACCCCCAAATACCCTTTTGCTTCAAGGGCAAGTACAAGGTTGGTATCGGTGGAAAAACAGCCAGCAGTTTGAAATGGAAGGAAAGACAACTTTGAAATAGTTATCTGGGTGAGTGACTATTCTTCTTTTTCTTGAGCAAACTCTGTGTAGCTGCTTGTCCTATCTCATCACTCCACTAGAAGTGAATACTGCATGGAATTTTCTGGAGGAGACAGAGGTGGGTTATGCCTTCCCTGTCCTGTGGATGTTGCTCTCCAGTGGGGAAGAGTAAACAGTTCATTCTCTCTCTTTCCCCTCCAAGAAAACAACACTTGGACTAATGAGAGCAACATAAGGTAATAGTAGGTTTCTGTACTTCGTTTTGTTTTTCTAGATCTTAGTAATATTTCTGATTGAATTAACTAATGGCATGAAGTTTTTTGAATGTGCAGCAGGAGGAGAGAGATATTCTGGCCCAAGGAATACATTGTTTGATAAAGTGGGTTTCTGGTGGTATTATTAATAGACTGCCTGCCATATCCTGCTTCTCTGCAGTGCTAAATTACAAGTTCAGATACGTTAAATATCTTAGTCTGGTAAATACGACCAGTAGTAACTCCAGAGAAATCCTCACAAGTAAGAGGGACAAGGGTTTGTTCATTGGCAAATGGTTTTGCATGGGAGTTTACAGTGCTGTGTGGCTCAGGGAAACTTTGCTGTACAGCACTGACCTTTACAGGCTGTAGAGGGGACCCTGGCTGCAGATAGGGGGCTTGCATTTGTGCAGGTCCTCCCTGACTCCTGAAACAAGGACACTTTATAATAACATAAGGCTTCTGGTCTCTTTCTGCCTTTCATGTTGGGGGTTATTCATTTACATAGGGTATAAGATGGTTCCCTGCCCATGGCAGGGAGCTGGGAACTAAATAATCTTTAAGCTGCTTTCTAACCCAAACCATTCTGTGACAGTAAAATTCTTCTTTTTGATTAGGATTTGAATCTTAGTATTACTGGTAGTTTTTTGGCTGAAAACAGCTTGCATGATTTTATAGAGATGTAGAGGAAAAATGGTCTTTACTTTTGTAGTTGGACCATTTAAGGATTATAGCAGAACAGTTTAATGTCCTGTTTTCAGCAGAGAACTTCTGTATTTTTGTATGAATGACTGTTCTTGAACCCAGAACTCTCAAGCTTTAGTTTGATACTGCTCATGCCATGTTTGGAAAACTTGGCCTCTGCAGTTGGACTGCAATAATGGGCTGGTAAGGTTGAATTGGTTTCCTAGGAAAGCTAGAAGAAAATGCTTACTATCATTGACTCAGAGTAAATGCAGGCATACCTTAATACCCGAGGTCAGAAGGTTGCTTGGTTTGTTATGTTCCTTGTGCTGCTGGTGTTGGGAGGTCACTCAGTGAACCAGTTGCTTTTCATAACTTATTGATTTGTCCGGTCTCATAGGGTTAAGGGATACGTCTTTAAAACAGCCTTCTGAATGTAAACACTATCTAGTGTGATGCAGTGGGGCTTAGTGTGCCTGACCCAGGTTGTCTTCTGCAAGACTTCAGGTGTCATAAGTATGAGTAAGAAACTCATTCTCATGAAGTCTCAGGTGAGCACTTGAAGCGTGTGTTAACTTGATGTTGCATACTGGGTTTTCTGAAGTAGTAGCCTTTTCCTGGGAGGAGCAGAATGAATAAGTTGGTATGATCTACTCAAGCTGTTAAGCCATGAGAAAGCTTCTGGCTTGTAGCAATTTGCTTCTGTAGGGTGGTTTTCATCTCTACTGTATTTGGATTGACGTTGCATTAACAGGGCAGTACCGTGATGTACTTGCAAATTAGAGTTGTAGGGATGTAATTCTGATGGATAGCAGTTGGGGTTGCAAAATAAGTATTTGTAAGCATCTTCTCTGGTTCTTGAAGA
The DNA here is from genome assembly GCF_003031625.1 of Empidonax traillii. NCBI lineage: Eukaryota > Metazoa > Chordata > Aves > Passeriformes > Tyrannidae > Empidonax > Empidonax traillii. The sequence goes on from NW_020955253.1 coordinate 379,911, forward strand.
TGAGAAACCGGTAAGACTGCACAGTGGTATTGTGTGTGTGTTTGGGCATGTATTAAAGTAACTTAAATCAATCACTGTCTGAAAGGTTTTAGTGGTAAGTATTGGTTTTCCTTAATACACAGGGTTACCAAGTGCTGCTGGAGTACTGTAATTGCACAAAAGGCACTGAGCAGGTTCTTGTCATGTGATTCTGCTCCTGAACTTGAATAAACTCCAGTGACCTCACTAGTGTGCACTCAGATTACTTATTGGACATCATTAAGAGGCAAGATTCCAGGTGATGTTCCACTTGATTGCAAGAGGATTGCAGTCAAATGTCTGAAGACAGGGCTGTGACTTTCCTTGGAGATGTGAACAAAGCGTTGAGGCATCACTATCAGATGCAGTGCTCCGTAAAGGTTGCAGCAGGAGCCTTAACTTCAGTTGCAGTTTATGAAGTAAATCACTGTGGCCAACTGATGGGTCTGAGTCCAGCTTCTAGGGTGTTTCACTGCAGGTCTGCCTTGTACCAAACGCAGAAACAGAAGCTGAACCTGCAGAGGCACCTGAACCCCACTGCATGATGCCCTGTGGTTGCTTGGAGCCAGACTGAGGGGGCTGAAGAGGAGTTGCATGAGGGGGATGAATATTAAGGACCTGATGGTTCTTCTCTGAGCGTGGGATGTGTTCTTTACTAATAGCTTTTTAGTTCCTCCCTTTTTACTCCTGCAGGAAAGTAAATTTGTCAGTTACTGCTTTAAAAGGAGGGTTTATAGCTCTGATGGTTGGCTTGGTGAACTTGCTAATTCTGGATGAGATATTTGATTTTTTTTTTTATTTTAGTTGGGGACAGGGCAGGGAGTGAGGTATATGTGGAGATGGAGGGCAGAGTAGGGAATCAGACAGTTCAACAGTTCTTGGTTTGTTCAGGAAAGTCTTCTGTGGCTGAGGAGAGACTGTCACATCATGCATGATATGAGAGGCTGCACCAGAGGAGGCTTCTTGCTGGCCTATTTGCATTATACAGGACTTAAACTGGGATTTCTCCTTCACATCTCATACTGGAGCTCCTTTGCTGTATCTCGAGGGTGATTGTGGTTTGCTCGCTGGCTGCAGTTTGGCAAACAGGTGTTTGCAAGACCTCAGTGAAGTTACTGCCTTGGCTGCAGGGCAGAGGCAGAAAATCCTGGGAGGACTTGCATGCAGTGTTTGGAGTTGCATGGCTTAATGTGTGTTATTGCAACAGTCTGTCACTTTCCCTGGCTGTGATGTTTGCATCTGGGAGCTAATGGTTGTCTGGCCATCAAGACAAGAGTTGATCTAATTGAGAACTAGCATCTCAGCTAATCCAGGAAAACGGTGTTTGCCAGATCACCTCCCTAGTGATGCAACCAGATGACTGCCTGGCCAGCATGGAGAGGGTTGTGGGAACCTTTATCTAGGACAGGTTGGGTTGACTCAAATTTAAGCTAATTGTAAATGTACTCTGATACTAGGATTATGTATTCTATTTGGACAAAAGGATTTTTCTGGTTAATAGCCAAAGCCATTTGTTGTATTTGTTGTACCCTTTCTGATATGTAATATAAGAGCTAGAACATGATCGTTCACTTGCTCTTTCAAAGGTTGAGTGGAAAAAGGCTTAAGTAGAACAGATATATGGGAGCTGTACGGTGTAACCTGTAAGAGTAAGAAAACAATAAACTGCAGTGGCAGGTATCTGGCAGAACGCAAAGGTATATGGGTGGCTGGCTCCTTGTTCCACCATGTCATAGTAAAACATCTTATTGCTCCCAATAAGAGGTAGACAAATTGTCTTGTAGCTTTCTCCTGCCTGCAAGAGGCTGTAGAAATAACACAGCCCCTTCTACACCATGTGGTGGACCTGCCCTTAGGGCAGGCAACTGCAGTGCTCTGGGCCGTTCATCTAAATACAAGAATAGAAAGGAAGAGAGGCCATTGGTCCTTGGGGTTGTTTTCTTTGCTGTGCAGAAGCTGACAGCCGCTCCTGTTCTCTTCCGTTGCACTCGAACGATGTCTGGCTATGGATAGACAATGGGCAGGCTGCTGCCGCCTGTAAATAGACCATTGTACGCCGAGAGTAGGAGCAGCAAAGAACGGCACAGTCCTGCCAACTTGGGTCGTTGCCTTGAGATACTGGCTCTGCTGTAAAGAATGAGTCTTGGGTGCTGCAGGGTGTGCGTGTGTGAGCAGAGAGAGCCGGCATTGTCTGAGTCTTACATATCAATTCGGTTAAGGAGTTCTGTGAGTTCAGAGGGATGCCTTCTTGGGCTGGATTTTGGGAACTGTTTCTGTGGACGTGCTCAGGACAGGTAGCTATCTCTGAGGTAGTTTTGCCTGGTTATCAAAACCATTCTCCCATATCTGTCTGGTTGTGTTTCTAAGAGACCAAGGTCTCCCGCTTGCATTGAGAAAAAGGTACTTTTGACCTCAAATATAGTCAATTCTCTGGGGTTTGATGTTGGTTTTGTTTTGGGTTTTTTTGTTGTTGGTGGGTTTTTTTGTTGGTTTTGTTGTTGGGTTTTTGTTTGTGTTTTTTGGTTGGTTGTGTTTTTTTCCTGCATGTAGCAACCTGAGGATAACAGACTATTACTTTTCATTTGGGATCTTCTTCCTTTGTGTCTCCAGCTGTGTTTCAAACCGGGGCAGAGCTTCTGAGTCCACCTTGTGGTCCAGATCCTGTCTGGTGAGAAGCAATTGCAGGACCTGAATTTGTGAAGAGAGCATGGCTTTTTTGCTTGTCTTGAGTGAGCAAATTTAGCTGGGCCCTTCCTTGAGGATAAAGACTGAAATCCAGATCCAAGCTCCACTGTGATCTTTGTTTCTCAGTCTAAAGGCTCTAAACCCACTACCACTGTCCTTGGTCATGGTGAAAACCTGGGATGTCTGATGTGGTTGGAGTATGAGCCAAGTAAATATAGAGATGGCTCAAAGAAGGTTGGGAGGCACTGATGGGCCATATTTGGATGCCCCATTAAGAATGTGAATTTATTCTCCCTGTTCCATCCAGCTTTGCCTTAAATATAGAAAACAAGAGCTGATGCGATTTAACAGGTAGTGTTAAAACCAGGAATTGCTTAGTCTTGCAGAAAACTCTGCCCTCACCTTGTTTTTTGTGCTGATTAGGCAGAAGGTATAATAAAATATAATCGGTATAAACATAAGCAGCAAACTGTATTACTACATAACAGATAACCTGTGGTATAACTGCTCAAGAAGGGTTTTTTTGTCACAGGCTGCTCTATAAACAGCTGGTCAAGGAAATGAAGAGCAGTGGTGTGCAGCCCTTGTCTTCACCTAGGCTGAAATCTTAGCAGCTCCTTGACTACAGTGAGACTCTTCCATGAATGAAATATGTTTACTTCAGTTCTTGTTGGCTGTAATGGCACCACAGCCTTTTTAAGGAGTAATAAGAATTACATTGCATTCCTAAATCATAACGTGTGTGCAGGGCACTTCAGGACTAATGCAGATAGGAAAGCAATTTTAAAAGTCCAAGGTGCTCACTGTGGAGCTTGAAGAAGCAGCTATGCTTGCTTTTAGCCCTTACACACATCAGAGCCCCCTTTTTTGAGTTTCATGGCATGGTGTCTAAAATATATGCAAAACTTAACTTGTAAGTGGAGACTTCATTGTTGCTGTGATTTTTTTTTTAATTCTTTTTTTTGTCTTACTGTTCATCTGTGTATATTAAAACTTGAATAGTTTTCATATGTGCAATGCTAGTGAACATTATTTGATGCATAAAAAGCAACAGCATGATATTCTAACTATTAAACCAGTAACTGATTTTTTTTTCCAATAAAAATTTAATGCCAAGGGAAGATGTTGTTAATATGTTCAGGTTTTTTTCTACCTTCCATCACTACAACCTGATGTGTCGTGAATTTTGAGTATAGTTTGCTGTGTATCACAGTGCAAATAGCCAAAAGGCATCTCTGTAGTGGCCCTGCACTGCATATCTAGGTGATGCAGTTCTGTGCTGTACAGCTATGCCAGGAAAGAAAGGGAGGTGGGGGGAGGGCAGTGTGTGCAGGCTGGGGAGTACTCCATGGGTCCAGGACTGTTCCAGGGGTGGAACTTGACTCCATTCTGACACTACCCCCCATCCATGACCTTACTTCAGCCTGTCATGTTAACATTGTGAAACCATGAGCCCTTTGAACTAATTTTATGCTTTTCTGCTGTCTCCAGCAAATCCTTGTCCAAATACTGATTAGACTTTTTGTGAACTAGACTGATTTTATGTTGCCTGGTTGAATAACTGATTGTAGCAGTAAAGATTTCAAGGTTGGACTGTGAACTAGAGATTTTCCTGTACAATTATGAAATCTTAACCTGATATGGTGGGTTTTAAAACTAATAAACATATAATTATGCCTATTTGGATTTCAGAGCCTCCTATGCTGCCATCCTGAAGCAGTGCATTGATACACACAGGGTTTCGTAGCTGTTTAAACACATCTTCTGACATTCTTTAGGGCCTTTGTTTAATTTTATCGTCCATAGGAAATAGCTAGGACCTAAATTGCCTGAGTAAATACATCCCTGCTCTTCAAGCAAGCAGGGAAGCGCTGCTCGCTGACAGTGGCCATTGCTAGCCGTCCGTGGGAGTGAGTGCCCGTGATTCCCGGTGCCAGCCGCGCTGCCCGCGGGGGTGCCCTGCGGCCGGCGGTGGGGTGACAGGCTGCGGTTCCCATTGGCCCCAGGCGGGCCTCCTGCTTACCTCTCACCTAGTGGGCACAGGCTGGTGGGTTTGGCATGTGACAAACGTCCCGGGAGACCTTGGCTGTAGAGGAGAGCATCAGCTGAGCTGACTGCAGTCCCTTTTTTTTCCTGCAGCTGGTTCTTGCTGTGGAATATCCGTGTCAGTGAGTGCTGGCGGGGAGCAGCCTCTTGCAGCTCTTCCTTCTGTGTGAACGTGACAAATTAAATGTGCTTCCTGTGCTTGATTATATTGCTGTGTGCTGCTGCCTTGGGCCTCTTTTGACGCTGCTTTAGTCTGCCTCATGACCAGAGATAAATTGCTGGCATGGTGCTGGGAGAAATCGGAAACTTGCTAGTAGCATAGAGGAGCTATGGGAGGATATTGGCTTTGAAGGCAGCTTGCTGTACTGACCTTTCTGTGTGTGACTGAAGGGAGAGTAGGAAAGAGTTTATTTTACTGGACTTAAATGAGTAAAAATCCTGCAACGCTACTCTAGGATTAGGGTGCTCTCTGTTATATGCAGGCAAGATAACCTATGTCCCTGTCTTTCCTCTCCCAGACTTCCCTGTTTGACGCTTAACTGTTTAAACAATCTTACAGTACAGCTACTCTAAAAATAACTATTTCACATTTGTGAAATGCTCTCCTTTACCAGAACTTCTGGGGTTTAATTTTAATGCAGTCTCTGTTAAAAGCAATATTAAAACCCTGAAGAAATTTCCTCCTTTCATCCTCACCTGTTTTTCTAGAGTATGAACCAATAATTGCTTGCATACTTAGTTGCAGCACAGAAGTCTAAAGATACTGCCTGCCTACTTGCAGATCAAGTTATTTTGGTAGTGGGAAGCCAGTAGGACAAAGTGTTTATTGCACTCCTACAGCAGCAGGGAATCAGAAGGGGATTTCAGATTTTTTTTTTTTCTGTACAACTTTCTTTTATACCAACAGATTCCAGCACTGGAACAACTGCACTGAACTGCAATGCAAGCACATGAGTTGTTTAGATACCTACGAATGCCAGAACTCGGGGATGTCAGACAGTATGTGCGCACCCTGCCGACAAATACGCTGATGGGCTTCGGTGCTTTTGCTGCTCTCACGACCTACTGGTATGCAACAAGACCAAAAGCACTAAAACCACCATGTGATTTAGCAATGCAGTCTGTGGAAGTCGAGGTAAGTGTTGCTTGATGGATTCTGTAGTTCACTGAAGTTTGAAGCTTAAATGCAGCATTGACAGAGACCAAACAGTTGATTTGCATAAGTGTTTCTAAACTTACAGTGTGTGGGCAATACATTTCTGAAATATGGCTTGAACTCATTATTTTGCCTTTCTGGGTTTGAAAACCAGCTTGAGGGTTGAGGTCATGGTGGCAATAACTGGTATGGGAGAAAAAGACTGTGCTGAGACAAAGCTTCTGATCTGACTGGTGGCAGGGAGCTTGTTAATGTTAGAATTAGCACAATGTAGTTTTCAGTTCCTTGCCATGTGTGTAGGTGATGACCTATTAAATTAGGTCTGGGGGTTATAGTATATATGGTAGTATATTACTGATTAGGTTAATACTTTACTGTTATTTTTGGTGTATAATAGCTGACACATGAGACTTTATATTGGGTTACAAGCATGAAGAGGGTACTAATTGTCCTCAGATGATCTACGGAAAGAAATATTAGTCTGCCAAGAGATCCCAGCCATAGAGTAGATTGAAATGAAACCAACCACCCGATGAACTCTGCATATGCCAGCTTAGCTTTTGTCTTATGCATTTTAGAGGCAGACAGAGTTACTGGTAGGTGGTGGCTTTTTAAAAGTGAAGTTAAACGTGCAGACAGTCTGACTGGGAGAAACTTGCAAATACAAAAGCAAATACAGAGGACTTATTACAAGGCTGAGGTTTCTTGAGCAGTGGTTATATTGATTCCCCTTTTTCACTACAGCATCAAGACTACTTATTCTTTCAAGACTACTTCTGTATTTCTTCAGGGTAGACAAAGTGTCTTCTCCTTTTGAAGGAAGGGAGACAGCTTTGAGAGGTTGTGATCTTCAAGGGAGATACTTTTAAAATGTAGGATTTGAAAGCTGACAACTTTTTGCAGTAGTCCTTAACGTTAGAAACTGTAGATTTTTTATATATATACTTCCAACTGTAAATTTTTCAACTTTCAACTACTACTTTCAAATGTAGTTTCCCTTTACAGCACATTCTTCTGCATGGATAGACAGCCTCTAGTTGTCCTATATCAAATGCAAATCACAAGACTCTTGTGCTTAGAGTAGATGTGACTACAAACTGATGTAAACAAATGTGTTGGAGCAGTTTGAAATTTACAGTAGGTCAACTTTAGCAAAGCAAACTCCTGTCATAGCCTCAGATTGGGCATTGGTTTTGATGTTTCATGATACTGAGACTGAAGAATGACACATTACTTGGCCCTTCCATTCAGAAGCTTAGTAAGTACCATTTATTTCCTAATCTTCTCAGTAAGCATGCAGTAAGCTTACTGACACAGCAGTCATGCTACTATAGCAAGTAACGGTCTGCCTCTAGAAGTACACAAATACAAAAATATGCTCTGGCAATGTGATAACTGCCAAAATTCCTCTTTTCAAGCAACATATGTAGAGTAAGGATTTAGATGTTAGATCTTACTTCTCTTGGTGAGCTTTTCCCATCCTGACAGCAGCCACTTAGACAGTGGGCCGAATTGTCTTGTAAAGCACCATGTCTTGGTTGCTGGAATAAACTAGCAGTGAAAAGTTTCCACTAAGCATGGCCTCATTGGTCAGTACAGACCTCAGCAGATTTTGGGGGGGGCACTGCATTTTAAGATGGTAAAACAATGGCTCTTAACTGTCCATAAAACCAGTGACAAATGCTTATTTGTTTGAAACTCTTGACAGCAGTCTCAGTTCACTGCCTTTATCTCTTCAAGCTAAATTACTTGTCACTGCTGGATTCTGAGATTGAAATCATTGTCTGGTGGTATGAAACTTCACCAAACTACTTAATGCATCATTGATCCATATTACACTAATTAACATTGGCTCTCTGATCAGAGCAAGATAGGTATAACAGCATTATTTTTCATTGCCTCTTTAGAGAATAAATTTTAATAGGAAGACTGAATAGTAATAAAAAAATGTAAAACAGCTGGTGTGCTAGCAGATGATAAGAGTTCAGACTTGGAGAACATGTTGAAATGAGCAAGATCTATCCAGTTTTGTTCACTTTAAGGGCTACATCTGAAGTATTAATAATTTGTGAACTGTACCAAACTGATCAAATGAGAACATATGTTTTGAAGCAAATTTCAAGTGTCTGTTGGAATTGGTACTTTTATAACAGTAATAAGACTGTAATACAGTGCTTGGTTTCAGTTTCTCACTACATTTTGCTTATAATTTAGTTTCACGTATTTAATTTTCTTATGTATATGTTAAGATGTCACTTCCACGGGAAAAAAAATAACCAAATTGTCTTAACATTTTTTTCCTGCCTAAGCAATACAATGTTAAAAGGTCTGAGGAGTAAAATGTGCTCCAAAAAAGATGTGGCAGAAGGCAATGCCTCTTCTCTACCATTTTAATATTTAATCTACCTGTTCACTAACAGTAACAATTCTGAACTAGAAAAAAAACTTCTATGTAATTCTAACTTGTGGTTAATGCATATTGGTGATCTAAGTACCACTTGCTAGTATACCTTCCCTCTCAGGTAATGAGAAATTCAGTCTCCTTCCTCTGAGGCATGGTGGAGTCCACAGTGTGTTTTGACATTACTGCTAATCCTAAACAGTGTATCATCCTGTGTCAATGAGAGGCAAACCTGTGGCTTGAACAAAAGCAGCTATCTTATATGACCTGAGTAGGAATTGATAGAGTAATATACACCTCTGTTCTAGACTAAATCTGTTTCCTTCAGCTGCTGCTATTCTGAACCAATGCCAAGGTTTTACTTAATGTCCAGCACTTGATGTCTAATGGGGTTAATTTCCTGCAACAACCTGAGCTGCTGCAATGGCTGCTCTACACAAGTAACCAGAAACTGCCCTTGGATTAATCAGATTTTATTGCTTGGTCCCTTAAGAACACTTTGTTAAAACTGGCAACCCTTTTGGACAGTTCTCTTAGATCCCATTCAGATAACTGGTGTGAAGTCCACCATGTATTCCAGTCCTGAGGTTCAGATGTTTGGTGGTTGTAACTACCAGTGATTCTTAGGCAAGTTTGCTGCAAAGAGAACTTGATATTGCACAAATATTCTGGATAAGGACCATAAGCTCTTAAAATAGTAGTTCTTGCTGCTCTGAAGCAAAATGTAGACCAATTCTGTTTTCTAGTAGATGAGTTAATTTAAATCTTGCCTTATGTTCGTGGTTTGACCTTCAGCAAATCTGGAAGTATTTTGCTGCATCAGTAACATTGAACTCCTTATGGTCTTCACACAAGGAACTGTGTGTTTTTCAGCAAAATTCTAAGACTGTTGAAAATCCAGTTAATTCTACCTTACTATGGGGGGAAAAAGAACAAAGTAAACAAAACTTTAAAAGGTTATATTTCCCTTTACTGAAAACTCCTAAGAGCTGATAGGATCTTTTCGATAGTAGTCTGTTATAATTTCTCTTTTTTTGAGACAGTGCCATCAGTCCTGTATCTATGCAGTGTGCTGCCTGACAACTCTCATCCTCAAATTTGGTTAGTGACCCAGGACTGGCAAAAACTGCTTTTGTGGTGCTGTGTAATAGGGCTTGTAAACAAAACAGTACTAGCTCACATGAAGAGAAAGAAATACCTCTTGACTGTTGCTAAGGAATAGCAACTTAGGGTATTGCATTTCACCTGATGCAGAAATTACAGCACCTCAAACGTGTGATACAATGCACTTGTTGATGTTACCTGTGACTGTGGTAACAAACCGCTTTGTGTGATCTTCCTCAGTTTGATTCCACAGGTGGCAAAACAGGGAAAATCTGACCAAGCTGACCTTGGTTATCCAACATCTGAGAAACCAGTGCAAAAGTCTTCCTTTTCTTTCCAGGCAGAGACATATACTAATGATCTGTTAATTTCCTCTAGAGTAGATGTTGGTGTGAGAGCAAGTATACTCTTGGATTTCTAATGTTACAAACTTTTAGAGGTGAGACGCTTATTAACTTGTTCTGGGTCACGTTCACACGTACGTTTCTGCGCACTGTCAAAGGAGTGGCAAGCACTGCATTACGCATAGTGTTTTGCTAGAACAAGTTAGACTTGTTTTAGTGTAAAAATATTTTTTTTCCTCTCTCTGTGCCATTAATGTACCAGTTCGTTTCTGTGGACATGGGCAATATGGTGTCTTCTGCAGATAAAACTGTGTTTATGTAACTTATACATGCAGATGATGTCTGGCCTTGCAGGATACTTTGAAAACAGGAAAAGAAACCAGTGGCCATGAAGAACCTATGACTGCATATGAAAAGTTTTTTTGATGTTGTGAATGATAGAGAATCCAGGCACAGATTTAGTAAGCCCAGGGCTTGACTTTATGCAAGGGCCAGCTGTTGACTACAACCACTGATAGAGAGTAAAATCTTATGCACTGTTTACTCAAGACCCTCTGTTTAACCAGCTGGGCTGTTTTGATAAGAACTTGCTTGTAGGTGTCTGTCATCATAACAGGGCTAATAACTGTGGCCCAATAGTAATTGCATAACTGCAATTTGTGAAACTTGATTGCTATAGATTGCTATAAAATGAGATTGTTTAATCAGTCACTCTAAAAAAGCGTTAAAACTGAACTGTTAGATTCTTGTATTGACTTCCAATTACAGCCTATGTTAAATGTTCACCTGCTGCAAAATTATGTTAATTCTCAAGGTAGCATTGTCTTGACTGCATTTAAATAGATCACGAAGAAACCTTTTTTTTCCAGATTGAACTTAAATTGGATTAAAGGGCTTTATTTTTATCTGGAACGAAATATTTTACTTATGACAACACTTGTTTAGGGTGTTGGTGACCACCCTTAAAATCATTTAGGTTTTGAAACCGCAGATTCAAATGTGATTGTGTTCTATAATCTTAAATGGAAGAGGAGATCAGGATTGTAGCATTAATATTCTGTATAGAATATTAATACAATACACACTGAGGCTGGAGTGATCTTTAGAAAGCTTGATGAAATTAATTATGCTATATACTGCAGTAATAGAGTAAAACATTTCTTAAGAAAAACTGTCTGACAAAATGCCCTTTGACAGTCTTTAGTATTCTCCTTTGTTCTGTCCTATCATAGGTAGCTGAGGAATAAGATTTTTCCTGACAGGTTTTTGGTAATGCAGGGAGCAGTCTGACTCTTGAAACAATGTCCTGGGAAACCTTGCATATCTCTCAAGTTCTCTCAAGAAGAATATGCCAAGGCTCATAACGAAACTTAATGAATGAAGTATTTTTATTCCTCGAAGAAATTCCTGTTCACTTACAGACAATAAGTGTGTCTAACCTTTCTAATTGATTTTCTTAGGGTGGTGAACATGCTCGAAGGTCCGCTCTTCTTAACAGTGATGAACCGCTGGTTTACTACTATGATGATGTGAGAACAGCTTATGATATTTTCCAGAGGGGTTTACAAGTATCAAGTAAGTTTAATTTTAAAGATAATATTTTCAATATGTCAGGAACTAGGTATTTGAGCTCTTCTGAAATGCAGTTGGGAATAGGGGATCTCTATCTAGAGATATGAAAAAATGTTTTGGATGTGAGGTTTATTTTGAAGGCAAATTTAACTGACCTCTTGTGAAGAAGAGTTGTGTGAATAAAGGCCATGCTGTGTTCTTAGCCTAAATGAGCATCTGTGTCTCTGTCCTTCCCTAGTATCCCTCCCTACACCCCTGAAAAAACCTCACCTTTGTTATCTGAAGGTGCCTGCAGAGAATGTAGAGGCTTAAGACTGAGAGTGGTGTCAGGGCGGAGGAGTCAGGGGTAAATTCTGAGTAACTTTTTTTTTTTTTTTTAGGTAATGGTCCATGTCTAGGTTTTAGAAAACCAAACCAGCCATATGAGTGGATCTCCTATAAAGAGGTAAGTGGTCTCTAACTTGGTGTTAGACCTGCTTTTGCTTGCTGAGATCGTTGATACAACGTCCAGTAATGTGATATAACAAATATGAATTATTTATAAATGTTTTAAAGTAGTAGCAGAATATTGCAGAAAGGTTCTAGTTCAAATAAATGCAAGGGAGAGAAAAGAGCATCTCCTGCACTTGGATTAGTACAGTTCTATTTCAGAATTTTTTGGGTCATCTTGGCAGTCTTAAGCATCTCGATGCTGGATTGTTTAGAACTTGGACACTACCTCTGAAGGGCTGCAGCTTTGAAGTAGTGTTCAGAAGCTCAGACTGCTACTACTTTAGGTGGTTGCTTCCAAGAGGCTCACTTTACGTTAGAAGTCCTATCTACAGGTGTTGCTTGGGCTTCTTGACAGCTTTTCTCCCTAGTGCTGAATGGTGGTTGTGTAGAGTGCTAACAGACACGCTTCTAACTAGCAGCATGCTGCTTCACAATCCCTGAAAATATCTGTATGTAAATCTAACAGCTGTGTTTTTAGCTTGCTCCGGCTTAATCACTTGGTCTTCAAATTTGCATAAACCTTGGCTATTGCGTACTGTTAAGGTCATTAAACACGTGTATGTAGCAGGCCTCACTTTTTCCCAAGGTGACTTTGCTAGGAACTTGTTAGGTACAACCTCCCTTCTAGTCAAGCTTTGCTGTTTGAGTCATGTGACTTACCATATGACTTGAATCCACGCTACGTGGAAAGAATTTAGAAAATCACCTTCTCAAGCTTTGTTTATAGAACTAACTGGGTTTTGCCTCCTTGTTCTCCTGCATTTTGAAGGGAGAAATGCTATCCCCATAGACACTGAATGAAGCAGCAGGATGGCATATGTAGTGCTTGTGATTTGAGCAGAAATAAAATGTTGAATCATTCCAGGGTCACTTCTTGAGTTTAACATAGATATAACAAAACAGCCTTTTCTGTTTAATACTTTCAAGTCTGACTGAATTACCTGTCTCCTCTGCTGCATATTGAGTGCAAGTGTAGTAAGTATAATCAGTGCAATGTTTAGGGTGTCAGAGTCACAGAGGACATTCAAAATAGCCTAGAAAACTTCTGTCTTATTCATACCAAATTTTGGTCTTTTTTTGCAAGGCATAGTAAAATAATGTTGAGAGGATTTTGCAATTATAAGCTTGCTCTTACCTTTTTTTTTTGTCTTCTCTCTCTCTTTTACCCCTCCAGGTTTCAGACAGAGCTGAGTGTGTGGGCTCTGCATTACTCCACCGAGGCTTCAAACCATCTCACATTCAGTATATAGGAATCTTTTCACAAAACAGACCTGAGGTAATTTAATTGAGTGTTTACATTTGTGGTCTAGCTGTTATTGAAATGGCCCGCTCCTGTATCTCTTGGCAGTGTACTGAATTTCCCCACTGAGATCCCCTTTGGTGTTGGAAAAAGGCTAAAGGCTGTCACTGTAGACCTACAAGCCATAGGCATGGCATCTTCAGCTAATAACCAAAACTGGTAATTGGCACAGCTGTTAGCGCCTTATATTTTTGTGGGTTTTTTGCTCCCAGAGCTAAATAGAGAAGGCTGGAAGAAACAGGGAATCCAGAAGAACTTAATTGATTATCTTCTACTTTCTGGTTATAGAGGAGGCTTGTTTAATAGGAAGCAAATGTAGTACTTAATGAATGTAAACACTGCTTGCTTTCTCTTAAAAAGTGACATTGGAGTACAAGGTAATTTAAAGTGGTTGGAAGTCACAAGTTCAATCTAAACCTGTATTAAGACAGGAGACTTGTTCTTCTGTTTTGTCAAAAGGATTCTGTCCCTCTTCATTAAACACTGCCGGCTGGGTGCCATTATCAAGGGCCATCTACAATGCTGACAGGGTTAGAAGCTCTGTCAATGTCTTGGTCTCTTGCTGTCACTGAAATACAAGCTGTGTGACAAATGACTTTGGCTTCCTTCTTCCTCTCACAACCTACACCACAAGAAAACCCCTAACTCTAGTCTTGTACGGATGAAAAAAAACCACAACAAAAAACCAACAATTTTTCCAGAGTCTTCAGGCTTCAGTAGTTTGCCACTCAGATTTTCCTGCTGGAATTCTGATTCTAACAGCTACCATTTTATTTCGGTGGTCAAAAAGGCTAGAATATATACAACTAGGAAACTGTTAAATTATATGGTGTTAGAGACACTACAGTTCAGTCTCCTGTGCATATAACATGATTAACTGGAAGTGAAAAAGGGAGATGGATGTTTATCTTGTGCCTGTTTGAACTGTTTCTCTATAGATCTTTGAGTGCAAAGTAACTGGATTACTGGATTTTCTGAAGGAGAGCATGGAGGTGTGGTTTGCTGTTGGACCACAGAGACAAAATGTGCTTGAGTTGCACTGCTTTGAGTTGGGTCAGGAATGAACTGAAAAGACTTGTTTAAACCAGCAATTTTAAAATCTGGGATTTTCCCTTCTGAAAAATACTGAATGAGTGTTGTGACATCCCAAACATAATCACTAATCCAGACAGGAGATTATGTGAAGTTTTTTTTGTATGAAATGATTCACATTTGTCAGTTCAGGGAACAACTGTTGGGGAAAACCCCTGATAGGGAAAATTCCAGCATCTTAATTGCCTAAATATTCACTGAAAAACAATCCTGGATTTGTAAATAAAAATATTACTTTCTCTTTCAGTTACTAAAGTCATCTTTTCTGGAAGTAAGTTTTGTTTTGGATTGAGAAAATGCAATATTGGTTCCCATAGCTCCTTGTTATTTGTTTTGTTTTTTTTTCTTTCCTCCTTTCAGAAATAAAAACTGAGTAGGTCTTCAAAGTAAATAAATGATACAAATTGACACTTTTTCTATAGAAAACTTGCCCAAATAAGCTCTGTCCTATTAGCTTCCTTGTTAGAATTTAAATATGAATCTGTCATGGAAGTCTGTTACAATAAGCAAAACATAGTGATTTTCATCTCTTCTTTTTGTTTAGTGGGTCATCATTGAACAGGGGTGCTATGCATTCTCCATGGTGGTGGTACCACTCTATGATACACTGGGAGCTGAAGCAATTACATACATTGTGAACAAAGGTAGGACACTTTCAGTAGTTCAGCAAGTCAGTATATGATGACAGAGCTGACTGAGGGCAGAACGGTAGCTTTCTTCAGAAAAGTCTTCTATTATGATGTACTGAAGTATGTATGAATGTAGTTTAAACTTGTCACATTGATAATGTAGTTCTCTTCCGTCAGCTGACTTGTCATTGGTTTTCTGTGACAAACCTGACAAGGCCAAACTTCTGCTAAGCAGTGTGGAAAAGGGAGAAACTCCAATACTCAACACCATTGTTATCATGGAGTCTTTTGGTGCGGATCTTGTGGAACGTGGCAAAAAGTGTGGCGTGGAAATCTTCAGCATGAGAGAAATAGAGGTAAGCATGCTTAACCTCGTTTACTGCTTTCATCCCTTTGTAATGAATTAGTTTCAAAATACTTAACTATCTCTTGGATTGACATGTACCCAAAAATATAAAAAATAATAGAAATAAAACAACTTGGTAATAGTATTTCACAGTGCTTAAAGTATAAAAGTGGCTACGCGAAGATGACAGAATGAAAGCTTATTAACATAGTCCAGACTCAACATTAGATCTGAGTGTTAAGGCTTGCCCATGTGAAGCACAACATGATAATTATATACCATGAGTAATACTTCAGAAATAGTTACTTCAGAAAGAGCTTGTGTAGGTTTTGGTCTTGCGAAAAATGACGTTTTTCCCTGTACACTTAATCTTCAAGACACTTCCTGGGGGAGAAGGAAAATGTCAGTAAACTTTTACAGAATAAGGTTATGATGTAGAAGAATGAGACTTCCAGGCTTTGGAAGTAGAAACCATTTTGTGTAACCATCTAATGTCCAAGTGTTACTTTTGCTTGTAGTTATTTTGTGTGCATAGATCTTATGCAAGTGTATTTCATAACTTCACTCGTTATTTGGAGAAGGCTCTCCCAGGATCAAATTGCATAAATTACATCTTTACTGTGAGATTATGAAACTGAATGTAGTCTGGTTTCAGCTGGAGTTCTGGCTCACTAGTCCTTGAATATCTCCAGATAAGTGCACTTGTCTTGTGCAGGTGTCAGTAACTCATGTGAAATGCCTCGTTTCACTGAACTTGTTTTCATAGCAGTTGAGACAGCTATGTTAATAGGGCCACCTTCTGGTAAAGATACAAAAATGTCAGCTTCTAAGAGTTGTTTGATTATATTGTAGCTAAATATTGTCAGCAACGCAGCCAGGCTGAAATGGGGCTAAAAACATCATGCAGAGTAAGTGGCATAGACCTCACTGGACTAAGGTTTGGGTTAGACTCAGAAATGGATTTTCCCGACTTTAGGTTGTTACACTGAAATCAGCATTTTTCCTTGAGTTGAACTGCAGCTTTGGACATAGGAAGATGCTTTCCACTGGATCTTTTAGCCACATAAAACCAAGACTAGGGATGAATGTTGTTTTCACATTAGAAGTTTGTATGCTTAATTAGTGACTTTCAGTAGTACTTTGTAGCTGCATTAATCCAAAACTTTGTGTTGTTAAGTAACAGGTGCTCCAAGAGCCTTTTGTTTAAATCTCTGAAGATAAGTTAGAGGCAAACTTAAATATTTCTAACAGTGCTTCACTGAACAGGAACAAGTTTTATCACTTTTTTTTTAAGGGATAGAGACTTGCTTTTTCCAGAAAGGTAACTATGAGCTGTTTAGGAGGTTAGGTTGCAATAGAACTACTATTTCTAGCTTGAAGTACTTGCTTTCTGGATTTCTGTCTTAGACTTATTGCTCAGCTGTGTTTGGGTTTTGTGACCACTTCCTCTGTGTATCCCCCAGATACAATCAGCTTGGGTTTTGACACCCAGTATCTTTATGTATCCTGTGGCTACTTATTGCTGAGCATCTATGAGTAAATGGCTCTTTAATAGGGAAAGATGGTGGAGTTCTGTTCTAGGAGATCAAAAGAAGTGTCTGGAAATCTCAGCTGTATATTCA
This sequence comes from Empidonax traillii, assembly GCF_003031625.1. NCBI lineage: Eukaryota > Metazoa > Chordata > Aves > Passeriformes > Tyrannidae > Empidonax > Empidonax traillii. The sequence goes on from NW_020955253.1 coordinate 396,718, forward strand.
GTCAAATACCAGATCTTGCTCAAAACAGGTTGTAGGGAAGTACTGAGCTTACCCTGGTACTTGAAATACAGATGATGTTTTGAGCAGACAGCTCTGTTGTCATACTGGCAAGTCTTTGCATAATGAACCCTTTCAAAAAGGCAAGTCTGCAGGTATGGGAATGTTAACTGTTTCCAGACATTCCTTTTGTCTTAAACATCTTTGGGTGATCTGAGAGGTACATCATACTAAAGGAAGTCTGGGGCTGGTAAAGGAATGCACAGTACTGTTGTTGTGTATTTAGAATGTAAAGGCAATGGTGTAGTTGATGTCTGTCCTCAAAGGGTGCTTTCAAAGCTATACTTAACAAAAGGTCTACTTCAACTTGTGTAAGTCCTGAAGCTAGAATTGTCTGAAACAGCCTTGACAGTAATGTCTTGATTTGAACTGAACCGTCAGCTTGCAAATATTTCTTCTTTATTTGTTGTATCCTTCAATAAAAGGATTTTTTTTGTGTCCTTTCCATTTTGGTGTCCTTTCCGCTTCTGCCTAAAGGCTTCTGCCTAAAGAACCCTGACGTTAATGGTCAGACCTGAGTAAATAAGGAGGGACATGGAAGAGGTTCTGCATGAGAGAGTCCTGTACCTCTACTCCTGTATAAAAGGAGTACAAACCACCAATGATCCCTTCCATGGGGAAAGTGTCTTCCTTCTCACAACTGTTGAATAGATGAAGCAAGACCCATCTCAGTAAGCATCTCTTCAACAGTTGTCAGTGGCACATCTTCTGCATGAAGTATAGGATTGTTTGTCTTGTCATAACACTGCTAAACCTTGAGCATGCCCTTGAGCATGACTTCTGGTATACTAGCTGGAAAACAAAACTCATGAGTTTTAGATAAGTTATCACTCTTGTATTTGTAGAACATAGTAATTATCACATATGTTTTTAACAAGTCCTTTAAAGTCTTTTTTACTCTTATAGTAATCATAGAATGGTTTGAGTTGGAAGGAACCTTAAAGATCATATAGTTGCAACCCTCTGGCTACGAGCAGAGATGCCACCCATTAGGATCAGGTCGCTAAATGAGTTAAAATGCCATAACAGTCTAAATAGTGAAGTATTAATGGTGTTTGATATATTTAAAGCAAGAAAGTTGCATGTATATGTCTAAACTCTCTCCCTTTTCTCTCCTTTCTGTAGGAGCTGGGAAGAGCACACAGGCAAAAACCTATGGTAAGTATGAAAACAGTTTGTGACAATCTGAAGCTGGTTAGCATTCTTTAGATCAAAGCAGCAAGTCTCCCTATCTCCCATAGCTCAAAAGTAATAGTAGTATCTTGATGTTTTGTCCAGAAGAGTATTTTTCCTTGTTATCTTAAGCATACTAATACTTTCTTTACTCTCATAGCCTCCAAAACCAGAAGATCTAGCAGTCATCTGTTTCACCAGTGGAACAACAGGTACACCTCATTACATTTTGCAGAATTTATTGTCCTGTATGTGTAAAATTAATTCAAAAGCCCTCCTAATTTTTTTCCCAAGACTTTCCCCTGCTACTGCATCTTTTCGGCAAGTAGTAGCTGGGGAAGTGTTATGATAAGGCTCCTGTTGATATATTTTTTCTTCCCCCCCACAATTTATCAATATGGGGTTGCAGTGCTGGGGGTGGAGGCGTTAACATTTTTGGTCTTGGAAATAAATTAAGTACTGAACCTGTATTTGCATAGTAATAAGGGCTCTGCATCAGACTTCAGATGATATATCAATTCTTCCATAGTCTTTCTTGTACTGTATTAGCAAAATTGTTCCATACCTCTAAGCAGCCTTGCTGTAAGACCAAAACAGAAAGACTGTCAAGATGTCACTTGCTTGGTGTTTGAGTTAATACCCAAACACAGGCACAGAGCAAAAGGAAAGAGTACAGTGACAGGCTACACTTTAAAATTTCCATGAGAACAGAAATTAGTCTTTGATAGCAGCATCTTCACAGAACAGTTGAATTTTGAATGAAAAGCTTATCCAAGAAACATGACAATTTCTTAAGGATTTATTCTCCTTAAAAAATTTTAGGCCTTCAGCACAAACTTACTACTTAACTGTTGCCAGCTGTTGTTGAAAGTGTTACTAAGTTTTCAGCCTTTGTTTAGTTGATATATAAGAAATGCATTAATATCAAAGCATGCTATCAGATTAGTTTTACCACTGCTTAACTTAAAAGATCTGAATTTCACTGAATCCTGACATCCTTCTTCCTCAGGAAACCCTAAAGGAGCAATGATCACTCATCAAAACATAGTCAGCAATGCTTCAGCTTTTGTGAAAACTACAGAGGTAAACTGCAAAGATTAACATTGTAGACTCGCATAAAGGGAAATAATTTCATGAGTAAAACAAACATTGAAATCTCATCAACTTTTGATTTTAAGTTTTTAGTAAGAGCCAAGTGAAAATGTAACTTGACAGCTCTCTGTCCCTGCTAGTCAGAAGTCAATGTTTACTGATTTCTTCTGTCACTGTCAAGTAACTGTCAGGTTTACAATTTGTTCTGATCTAAGCAAAATGTTATAGAGATCCTGATGTTGGATGTACGTCACATTCTGCTATGGGCATATGTTTCTCATTAGTGCAAGCTCTGTTAGAGGGTGTGTGTAGAACCTAACCTCTTTCCCCTGAGGATGGGAGAAGCTATCATGTGTTTTAAACCCTCAAAATATTTAAAACCTTTGCCTAAAGGAACAAGGAGCATGACTTTGTATTTTTACTTGATACAGTGTTAACTTATAGCTTACAGTAGACAACTAAAGTTCATCTGTAGGCTAGTTAAGAAGATGATTCTAACACATGCAGATGCAGAATAAAAATTCAGTTGTACTTTTTTTGGCCAAGTACTATGCAAATAGAACTGTCTTTAAATTAAGCAACTGGTCTCACAATTAGCTCAAGTAAAGCACTCTTGATATCAACCTTAGTGTAAATTGTTCAAGCAAACTTACTGATCTAAGATGAAAGTGCTTTTTTTTAACCCCTAAGGCATACTCTTTTAACCTTTTTTGTTTTCCCTCACTCCCAGTGTGTGTAATGGAACTTTCTGTGGCTTCTATCAGAGTTTATTTCTATTCATAGTCCTATGAACAGTAAGTTAAAATAATCTAGTCACCAATCAACTCTAAAAGACTATAATTTCTGCAGTGTGTGCGGACTTATGCTAGAAGTCATTGCTGTAGTCTTTTTGATGAAGGAAAGACAAAGCAGCTCTAGAGTTTAAATGCTAGATTTCACTGTTGTGTTTCTTAGGCAAAATAGAAAATCAATGAGAATTAAACTTTTATTAACACTTTCAGAAAACTTTTATGCCTTCCTCTGACGATGTTCTGATATCATTCCTGCCCCTGGCTCATATGTTTGAGAGGGTTGTTGAGGTAAGTATCTGTTTTGTTGTACTCAATTACTTAGAAGCTTGCTTGTCTTACAGAATGCATGTCTTTTGGATCCAGGTCTTGCTTCTTGACTCTTACACATGTATATGAAAGCTTGAAATAAGGTTCAGGAAAACTGTCCCATAAACAGTATCCAGTGAGCACTAGACCATTGGTTTTCATGCTAAAATATAAATATTAACCTTAGAGCTAGGATTAATAAGAAACTGGTTTACTACAACATGACACAATCCCTTAGCACAAGTACATTGCCTAGAAGTTCCTTCCAATATAATCAGTGTACTGTTAAAAATCCATGCCATTCTTTAGTCTGCAAATGTCAAAAAATTTTTTTATAATGTGGCATCCTGTTTGCTGACACAAAACTAACTTTAAGTTAGTTAAACTTATCATTGCTTCCAAAAAATTTCTGTAAAGTGGAAGGGGGTTTGCTTCTGTGAAATTCTCTTCCAGGAAAAAGAAGTGGCTTTTAATGCTACTTCAGTGACAAACTTTGAAGTTCTCTTGGATCACTTGTTTTACTGTACAGAAAAATCTGGGGCTTGATTTTTGAGAATGAGAGGGCTCAGGTTGTCTTAATACTGGCAGTCTTGAGGACTTCTGAGCCCATAGTTGAGTGCTGTACATTACTGAGAGGATGCAATTACCTCAAACTACTTACTTACTGCAGAGGCACAGGTATGAAATTACTGCACTTACTGAAGTTGAATAAACACCTCTTCCTCAGGTGAGATTGCAAATATATATGTTCAGGGTTTATATAGGGAAATAACATCTATGCAAATGTGAAAAGGCACATGGAGCCAGAAATTGTCCTGTAATTTCCGTTAGGAATCCTAAACTTTCTGCCAAGAGTGTGTATGTATACATAGAAAAATGTATATATGTGTGTGTCATGTGTTATGGAGATTATGAATAGGGCATAACTGAGGTGCACAGGCACTCCTAGGCTTTTAGCACTTTTTCTCCTGGTAACATTGATAGCAGTCATACTTCAGTGTCTGTTTTACTCCCCTGTCTTGCACCAGAAGGTATAAGCTCTGTAGGTAACAGCTCTACTCTTGATTATGCAGTAGAAACAGTATGGGGACTTTAATTCTAAAGGATAAAATGAAAAAGTGTTTGGATTGCAGAATTCCTCTGCTGTTTGAGGCCTGTACAAAGTAGGTGGTTACTTCTATATTTACATGGGATGTGAACCAAGAACGCTTTTGGTAGAAAGTAGGAAAGATTTGCTACTCTTTGGGGTAGATATGAACACAGGCTCTGTGAGAAGCAATGTTTAGAGTCCTGTTGTAAAGTTGATGTTTGCTGGTTTTTGGCTTCATAAGGAAGTTAGAAGGTCACTGAACTTGAGAAATATGTTTGCACCTAATAAAGCCAGTTGCTGCTTAGTCCATCTGGACTGATGCATCTGCTGCTTTTAGGAGATGGTGGCAAAACACAAGTGAAGGGGAAAAGTGACACTTTAGCATGTCTCATGCAGAAAATGAGAGACGGGAATGAAGGAGTAGGTGTTAAGGAGGAAGTTGGAGAGATAAAAACAGATAGGAATAAACCCAAGGAAACAAGAGATGTTAAAAAGAACAAGTTAAAACCAAAAGAAAAAAAAAAGGAGAAAGGGAGTGGGTGGTGGTGAAGCTTCTAGGCTCTTAACAGAGAATATAGAACACAACAGGATTAAGTCTGCCTTCCTCTGTGTGGATCTGAAGTGATGCAGAAATAAGAGGTGGCTCTGCTAGAATCTTTTTAAGAGCGTCTTGATCACCTAGCCGATCCTCTGCTCACATCAGTCCTGTGGCATGAGAAGGAAAATCGGAGTTCAAGAGAATGGGAATGAAGTAGCACAAGGCAGAAATCCCCACTGGACTAGTAAATAGCTTGTCCTGAATTTAAATGCAGAATTTCTTAGTATATATCAGGGAACATATGGAAGTCTAGTATTTTTAAATAAACTTATTAAATATTTCAAATGGAGAAGTTCTGCTTTTCAATCTTTTACTGTCTCACTGACACTGCCTTATTTGGCCAGCTGGCTTTTTTGCACAGGGGCTTTTGTGCTAAGCTTGAAAGTCTTTGGCTTGTCTACACTAGGCATGTCTTGCTACTTGGTCTTTCTAGTCCCATCTTATAGTCTGAGAATGCTGCAGAACTAGTCCAGAAGCTGAGAGTATTTAAGGTGGATTCTGCACAGGACATGTCATACATACACAGCTAGAACACATTGTATTTCCTGTGTTTTCAGAGTGTTTACTTTTTTCTAATAGTGCGTGGTTCTGTGCCATGGAGCTCGGATAGGATTCTTTCAAGGGGATATTAGACTACTTATGGATGACCTAAAAACACTGCAGCCAACTATATTTCCTGTAGTACCAAGACTGTTGAACAGAATGTTTGACAAGGTAAGTCTGCAGTCATGTGTCTAGACCTGTGCAGGGTTTTTAAGAGACTTCATAAAGTTTGTGCTGCCGGGGTAGGAGTAACTGTCTGTACTCTGGAGTATTAAATGGGGCATGCCGAGAAATGTGTGTTTGTTTCTCTTCCTAAAAGAGAGCTGAAAGTGCAGGGAGTAGTACTGATTGTATTACAACACTTTCAGGCAGCAAATACTAGTGTTCAGAAGTCTGACTAGGGAACTTGCTTCTCTCTGTCTTGATAAATGACTTACTTTGCTCTGAGCAAGTTATTTAGGTCCTGTCTACAACATGAAAATGAGGCTTGGCATCTGCATGCCACACTTTTAGCATCTGACTCATGGAGTGGAATTTGCAAAGCAAGGTCAGGTATTTGCCTGTGTTTGCATGGACACATACAAGTTTCCTACACAGCAGCCAGTGTGCTCTAGCTGGGAGAACTGTAAGCCAGACAGCTGGGAGTGCTGGAGAGAGAAGGTGTTGCGTAGCTCCACTCTCCTGTGTGTGCTGCTTGCCTGCTCGGGGTCATCTGAGATGGGAATTTGGAAGCAGATTCTTTCTTGAACTTCAGATTTTAAGTTGTCCTTTTGCATATGGACAACTGACTCTTTGTAGCATACAGCCAGAAGATTTAAAGGATATAAGTCCTGTGACTGCTAAAGAAATGGCAGAGCTGTCTATGCTGTCTTAGCCAGGACATTTCTCTGATCATGAGACTAGAGGAACAGCAAGTAACACAAGGTTATGTTTGGCCTCAGGAACAAAGATTCATTGGAGGGGAGGAAATCCTGAGACCAGCCTTTAGTGCTAAAAATGCAGTGCCTCATACTGCACACACATTCCGTACTGGAATTTGAGAAGCAGTGTCAAAGCTTGGGACTTCCTTCTCATGATGTCCTTTTGCTTCTTAAGTCTGATGCCCTGAGGCTTTCCCACTGCTACAGCACTTTCACCCTCACCCAGCCTCGCAGTAACCTGGCATATGAAATTAGCAAGTTGGGGAACTTGAGTGGTGTTGGGGGGGGGGGTCACAATGGTGAAGAGTGGCTGGGTCTTCCTTTTTCCAAGTGAATATACTAATGTGTGACTTGCTGTTGAGTCTGCTCTGTGGCTTCCTGAGAACAACTAGAAGGAGCCTTTGACAATTGATCTAAAGTGCAAGTTTGTAAATGCAAGACAGATCTCCATTTGGTGTTTCTGAAGTTGTCTGCATCTCCTCAGAAGACCACGTGTTACTTCATGTTATGATAGGGGTGCTTTTCAGAAAGCGCCTCAGCACTGATTGATTGTGCTCAGTTTGATGCTAGAATAGAAAAGTAAGCCATCCATTTTCATTCATACATTTTAATGAAGAAGTTATACATTGAAACAGCATCACACAGTTTGGGTATCAAGAATTAGTTAATTTCAACTCTTGAACTGAGGTGGAGATCAAAATAAAAATGCACAAGTATTTCTTACTAGAATTAAGATGTGTACCAATAAAGGTTGTTTTAATTTACTTGGTTTTCACTGTTAAAAGTCTCTATGCATGCATCTGTAAGAAAAAGGGAATGGTGGGTAGTCTGCCAAGCTTCTAACCATAGTTCATCTTTCTTAATAGATTTTTGGACAGGCAGATACTTCATTAAAGAGGTGGCTGCTGGATTTTGCTTCCAAGAGGAAAGAAGCAGAACTCAGAAGTGGTATAGTTAGAAATAACAGTTTCTGGGATAAAGTCATCTTCCGTAAAATACAGGTATGCTTGAAAGCCTCTGAGTTGAAGTTTGCAGTTACTGAATTCCATATGAATGTTTATAATCTGCTATGGCTTTCATCACTGATTAAAGACTATGTGGCTACTCAGAATAAAAATCAGAGCTGTCTTTATTTTCAACCTCATTTATCCAATTCCCTTAGTTCTCATAGTATCAGCTAACTGTATTAAGGAAGTTACTCTGAAACAGTCTGGTGCTTCTTTCTTGCCACTTTGAAAGCAAACACTGTCTTTCTGAAGGAGGAATGCTAAATATGACACAGTGCCACCTGTAGCCCCTACTGTCTCCTCCCTGTTGGTTACTAGTAAGTTATGCCTGCTGTTATATTTGACACTCACTTGCTATGGCCTTAACCTTGGTTGTACAACATGCCCCTGGCTGCTTTTTATAGCATTCAGGATGTATGAGAAGCTGATAGAAGGCAGTTAAAAATAAAGCCATCGCTATAAGGCCATGGCTAAAGCTCTTCAAACTTTTGGCAGAGTCTGCATTGCAGTGACACCACAGCACAGTCTGTATAGACACTGTTTGAGATACCATGTCTTCCAGCCATTAATGAGACTAAAAACACTGCAAGAACGACAGCTTGCAATAGTAGACTAAACTGTGTTGTCTAACACTTGTGGGTGGCACTGTAGGTGAACAGTGGCTGAGGGTGGAATAGAAGGCAACTTTGGAAAGATCTCTAAAATGCTTTTGGTGTCCACAGTATCTTGTGTCTGTTGTAGGCAAGTTTGGGAGGAAAAGTAAGACTCATGGTTACAGGAGCAGCACCTGTATCTGCAAGTGTACTGACCTTCCTGAGAACAGCTCTTGGTTGTCAGGTGAGTTGCCTGGCCTTAATCATAAAACAAAGGTTTTTAATACCTGGTTCCAGCTTTGATGTTAGAGCATTTCCAGTAGTCTGATTATGTGGATAGCTCTGGTATTCTTGGAGACTACACAGGCTCATACTCTTTTTCTGAGTTTCTCTCAGTCCCCTGAAATTTCTGCATTCATCCCAAAGTCTTTTAAATTAAGTAACCAGCTGACCTGTCTTAAAGGGAAGATTTTTTTTTGTTTGTTTGTCTGCTGTAAGCAATAAATTTCATATCTGGATTAAGGTTTTGGGGTTTGCCTTGCTTACAGAAGTATTTGCAGCTACTTTAGAGAATCTAATAATCCATGTGATGATATTGTTGTTTCTTTGAAGATGAGGTTGGGGTCAATCAGTTTGCACACATTGCATTTATCTTCAAAGCCTTGTCAGAGTTTTGGAGGTGAAACCTGAGAAACAATGGCACAGAATGGAGCAAATGTGTTGAAATAAATTTCAAGGATAGAAAACAAAAATACTGTAAAATATTAGACTTCTGTAACTTCTTCATGTTTTTCAGTGGTGTGCTGGTATAACTGCATTTTGCATAGAAAAGCCTGTCTCGTGTGTAATAATCACAGTGCTGTGGTGGGGTGTAGGGATTCCATTCCTGGCTGTCTCAGACAAACCTGTCTTTAAATGATGTGAATGAAGTCACTGCTAGTGCTATGGTTGGTTCTTTATTTCTTTTTCTTGCTTCCTTTGGTGCTTTCTGTTTTAATCTAAACATGTGTTATAAGCTATGTGAAATTGAGAGAAATTTTGGGTAAATATTGGAACTGGAGGTGGAATATAAGCACTTAAAATTTTGTATTGTGATAAAACTAATATAGTACTATTCTTTTTAGAAGATGCTGGGAATTTTGTTACACTCAAATTTAAACAACTAGAAAAAAGAAACAAGATATTAATTTAATTTTAATGAAGAATATATATGTGTAATGGTTAGATAACATTTTGATTCTGCATTCTAGTTCTATGAAGGTTATGGACAGACTGAATGCACAGCTGGATGCTCCCTGTCATTGCCTGGAGACTGGACAGCAGGTATGATGTTTAATAGTCTGCCTTTAAATTTCAGGGTGCTGAAATTTTTCAGAGGTCCCTGGTATTATTATTTAATTTTCAGTAACACCTACCATGAAGGATAACATTGGTTTTCTTCAAATGAAATAAAGTTTTGAAGGGATACTTTGAAGTTTCTACCTCTAAATAGCTATGAATAATCTGGAAAATTATATGCTGGAAATCTAAATGGCATTTTTTGGTGTTGGAATGAAGAGAGCCCTTCTGTCAGCTGTTACATCTCTGCCTCCCTAATTGAAATAATATTGATAATTGACACTATAATGGGACTTCTCCTGCTTAAATATGTCTGTAGAGTGAGGATCCTGATTATAAGAAAAAGCAGGCCTGAGTACATGATTCAGCTTGTAACATTCTGGAGATATCTGGATATTTAATGTTTCAGTGCCAGCAATCTTAAGCTACCTGAAGTCAGTTTTCCATCTTTCTTCAGTGTGAAACCAGCTTATTTTTTTTAAGAATCTGGCTAAAAAGCAGTTCAGACTGTGGAGGTGTTACTCTATTTAATAGGTCATGTTGGAGCACCAATGCCATGCAGTATCATCAAGCTTGTTGATGTACAAGAAATGAATTACTTGGCTTCCAAAGGAGAGGGTGAGGTAAGTCATTTCAGAAGGTCAACATGAGCCTCTTGTGAAATCTTGGAAAATGTTTTTTGTTATTGAAATAACTAAGTTTAGTAAAAGTGCTAAACATGGCCTGTTACCTAAAATCTAAGATGCCTACGTGCAAGACCAGTTAAATGATTCACAGAAGCAAACCAGGAAATAGTATATTGGAGGGAAGAAAAAGCAGCTTACAAAGTTATGTGTTATCCAACAGTATGTATGGTTGTGTGACCACCCTACCATCTTCCAGCTGTGCAGGATAGCTGAGAAGGTAGAAGTAGCTATCTCATACTGCATTTATCCTTCAGCAGAATGCTAGCAGAGAACTTCCCTGCTGCACTGCTGCCAAGTGCTGGAGAGCAGCTGATGCATGTAGCTGGTTACCTAGCATGTGATGTGTGAGATGAGGTAATTTAAAGTGGCTGCAACACTTTTAAGAGAAATGGAGGGAAAAATTCCATGAAGGCTGCTGATGATTTCTGGTGACTGCCTGCACATTTTTCTGCATTTTTTTATGCAGCCTGCACAAATTGCACGTCTTACAAATTGCACTATGAGGGCTCAGCTTTGTACATAATGCCATAGGCTGTCTTTTAAAATATTTTTTCCAAGTAAAATAAATACAGGTTGAACTTTGTGTATATACTTTGAACAGATGTCCGTGTAGTAATTTACTTTCCCCAAGCCGTGAAAGCAAATTAACTGTGGTGTCTTTCATATGCTTTTGAGAAGCCATGAGGGCAGCTGGGGAGTGAGAAGTGAGTAAGTTAAAAAGTAGCTTAAGAAATTGACTGCTTTGTGGCTACAAACAATTTATAATCTTTGTTTTGGTTGTAGTTTGTATTAGACTAGAGACAGAAATATTCAAGGAGTTTGTTGGGCTTGGTGGTGAGAAACTGTTTGCAAGTGGAGAGCAATGTCAAAATTCTCTACTGTCTTGCATATCACCTCATTTAGTCTTCATCAGCAATTTTTACTTCACTTTAGGTAGGCTTTTAAAGCCCAGTCTGCTAGAGGAATCGAGTATAAATTCTTATAATAAGAAGCAGTTGTTTTTTAAAAATATTTTACTTACACTTGCTGTAAAAGTTTGCTGCATTAGGAATTACTTTGGACCAGAGTAAAAATGGTAGCCCCTTAATATATTAGGTACTGTCTTAGGCCTGGCTAGACTTTTTAGCTAGTTCTTTGCCCATTTTACAATTGTACTAATCCCCTAGAATAATAGTTGTCCTAGTATTTTACTGGCCTTTTTTGATATTTATTCTCCATTTGTGCTTAACTTAGACTGTATTTTCTATCCCATATCTTCTAGATTTAGTTCTAGAGTTCTGATACTATTGCTCAGACCAGACCCTTCTTACTATCTCCTGTCATCATGTGTGCCAAGTCACTCCCATGCTAGTGTGATGGTTTGAATCCTTTGTTGCTTCTGAGGACTATTTTATAGAGCTTTTGAGGTTTTTGGACTCCTGATTCCTCAACAGTTGTGTGCAGTGGGCACTTTAAGTTTTGCTTCATTCTTGTTTATCTTGCCTATCTCTGTGCCCTCATTTTTAGGGAAGATTTTCTATAGTCCTGCCGATCCTTAAATAATAAGAGTTGTGTACTCTGTCCCCCCTCTCCCCACCAAAGAAAACGTACAACCTTGGGTGTTATACTGCAAAGAAAGTCTGGGAGTGTCACTGGATGCTTCAGGCTCTATTCCATGTTCCTGAAGAGTTGTTTTATGTTCCCTTACTGACAGACAGTCTATTGTTTTAATTTAGCTTGTAAGATCTGACCTGATTGTGGCAACCTCTTCACCTATAAACCTTTAATCATGTCGGTCCTTTTCTCATATTTTGTAAGCACATTTTTTTGATCCTAACAATTCTCATGCATCCAGTTATATTCAGAGAAGTTGTTCTTGGTTTTCTACTTGGTACACACATAGAAACTTTATTTAATTAAATTGCTGGGTTTCTTTATAGAAAAGGCTTTCGTGCTCTAAGGCCTTAGATGTTAACTAGTTTATTTTGGACAACAAATGTGTCATTTGCTTCATACACAGTTTTTTTTTTCCTACTAGTTTTAGCAAAAAAAATGCACAAAACCCTGAAATGAACATGTTGCCAGGCTGTATTTCTGGATCCAGCAGAATTTCTTCACATAAATAGAAACACTTTTCTTCTGATATATTGAAATTATTCAAATAGGGGATAGGAACACTGCTTCTAGACTGGAAGAGAACAGATGCTTCCCATGACTTCTTAGTATATTTAACAGTAATGGAAAATGTTAGGTCTCCAAAACCCATGAGTAGAGATCTGCACAAACACATGAACTTCATCTTGTCTTTTTAGCGGGGTTTTTTGACAACCATCGGAGAAAGCATTTGTTGCAAATAGTGATTGTTAACTTTCCTTAATACATTAACAAAATGCTATTTTCAGGTGTGTGTAAAAGGGCCAATTGTGTTCCGTGGCTATTTGAAAGATCCAGAAAAAACGGCAGAAGCTCTGGACAAAGATGGCTGGCTTCATACAGGAGACATTGGGAAATGGCTACCAGTAAGTTCATTTACATAGCTGAAATGGTACTTCTATAGCTATTAGCAGTAATTTAACAAATAAAATAGAAAACATATGGTAGTGAACAGAGGGAATTAGGTTAAATGCAAGTAATTTAAGGAGGAGAATAGTTACTGTTGTAGCTAAATGTGTATGCCTGGGGCAAAAGTACTGCCAATATCAATTCTAAGGCTTTCCCTAGTTTAGGTTAGATGGATGTGTAACCTGTTCCCTTCTACCATTAGTCTGACAGTATTCTGGCTCTAGCACAGTTTTACTAAGCATGGTTAAGCTGTGTAGATTGGTTTTTCACTTGAAGTGGCTCTTCTGAGTGAAAGTTATTTCTGTCAACAGAATGGTACGTTGAAAATCATTGACCGGAAAAAACACATATTTAAACTAGCCCAGGGAGAGTACATAGCACCAGAGAAAATAGAGAATGTGTATCTGAGATGTGAAGCGCTTGCACAGGTGTTTGTTCATGGAGAGAGTTTGCAGGTAAGCATTTTTCAGGTAACTTAAAAAATTACTGTAAAAGGAGATTGCAGAAATTTTTTTCTTTCTCTTCCCCCCCGCCCCCTAAGCTTTGGAACTGAAATCTTAAGTTTTTATCTTAACTCTTTATCATTACATATTTTGATTCTAAATGGACTCCAGCAGTTATATAGCATGCTTTTGTATTTAGTTTCAGACCAGGTAGGGGAGCTGAATTAGTTTAATTGGGTATGAATGACTGTATATAAATTGCTAACAGTATGGGGGGGGGGGGGGGGGGGGGGGAGACACACACAACAAAAAATACAAAAACCCTCCACCAAGAAAACCTCCAAGATATCCAAGTTCTTTCAAGTGTTAATAGAAGTGTGGGTCTTAAGACTAATTCTCTCAAGTGCAAGCTTCTGAACTGCAGTCCTGTGTTCAGGTAGCAGAGAGCTGCTGACTGTACAGCAGGATCAGAAACTCTCTCCAAAACCTAACTGACTAGTAAGAAATGTGTAGGAACTAAAGTGTTGGCATAAAGAAAAAAGCTTGAAAAAACTTCCTTTTTAGGCCTTCTTAGTAGCTATTGTGGTACCTGATCCTGATACTCTGCACAACTGGGCCAAGAAAAAGGGAATTGAAGGCTCCTATCAAGAGCTATGCAAAAACAAGGTGAGACATATCTAACTAAACAGCTGTTCTGCATAAACTTTTTCAACTTAGTGCTTATACCAGCATGAAGCTATACCACGTATTCCTGTATCCACAGGACGTCAAAAAATACATTCTGGAAGACATGGTGAGAGTTGGGAAAGAATCTGGTTTGAAGTCATTTGAACAGGTAAGACACGTGTGAGAATCAAACACCTAATTCTTTAGACTTCTCAATACCAATATAATCTGATTCTCCAGAAATTGCTTTTAATTCACATCTAGAAAACTTTAAAGTGATGGGCTTTGTGATATCTAGGCAAGTTTTTTAAAAGCTTTGTCTGTTTCAAGAAATGCAGATTGGCTAATAACTTTTTATTTTCCAGGTGAAAGACATTGTCCTGCACACTGAAATGTTTTCTATTGAAAATGGCCTGTTGACACCAACACTGAAGGCGAAGAGACCAGAACTGCGAAAATACTTCCAGTCACAGATAAATGAACTCTATGCTAATGCCAAAATGTAACTGCAAATGGAATGAGCAAAGTGGCACACATCTGATGTCTACTGTTGGTCTTCATATCTGTATTTTGACTACAGCAAACATAGGGAAGGAAACTGTGCAATCATTAACTTGTACAAAAATGGGTACTTGCCATAGGAACATTGAAGAAATGGAACACTGCCTTACTGTCAAGTTGTGTTGCATACTGTTTTTATGGTGACCTACAATTTCCAAAAAGAGCCTTAACTATAAATGGTAACTATATGTAAGTTATTTAAGATTTCCTTGGCCAAAAATGGGACTTGCCTTCACCAAGGAGCTAAGGTTTTATTGCCAGCATGTTTGCTGTCTGCAGTGTGTTTTGCAGTTGTCAATCCCACAAAGGGTTTGGCAGCTATGAAAATGCCTCTAAGTATCTTGCATCTTCAGAAAAATGACTTAAATCGGTTCAAAAAAACACCCCACCACCCAACCATCAAAAAACCCCAAGCCCTTGCAGTTGTATAGCTGGCATCACATCTTTCATTAGTCCTAATATTAACTGGGGCAAGGCATCTGAGTTGTATCTCCCCTCTATATCTGCAGCCAGTTCTGAGATGAGATGTACTTTCAGAAGGTAGAAGTTCAGCACTCCCCACAAAGGAGACTGATAAATAGAAGTTCTTCAGAGTAAGTCTACAGATGTGGTTCTGTACTGAAAGTGTGGATGCGGTTAAATCAGCAAGTGTATCCTCTGCTATATTATCACGATTCTGGAGTGGTGCCAGCCCTGCAAATGAGCTGATCCTAACTCTGGCAAGAACACTAGAGACTTAAAATCCAAACCATTCAGAGGCTGGGCTATGCTAACAGTCAGGGTAAACACTGCACCTGTACTAGCCACTTGTTTCCCTGTAATGACCTTGTATTTAAAATGCATTTTTAAAAAATGTGCCAGGTCCTCTAAGTGGAAGAGCTTCTGACATAACCTCTGTTTTCCATGCTTTATGTATGAGCCACTGAGTATTCTTCACTGAATAGCAAAATAGGTCAGGTAGAATGTTTTTTTGCCTGATGCTTTGCAGCAGTTGGAAGTATTTATATGTGCCAACAGAACTGTGTGTTGGCCCAGGGTAGGTATTTGTTCAGGGATAAAAACCTAATTCCCAGATAAATTGCAAAATAAGTAGTTACCTTTTGTTTGAGAAATCAGCAGAGATAAGCCTTATTACAGCATAAGTCTTTTGCTATCCTTAACAGAATTGGTTTTGCATTAGCATTCATTGCTGTTTTTTGAAAACATGGATATATGTAAAATACAAGCACAACAAGGTTTGCACTAAGATTTGTGTGTGATTGTAATGCACTACTCTGTAGCATAATTTCATACGTGTGCAATTAAGGTACACAAATCCAAGTCAACTGTTAGAGCAGTAGTTTGTTACATTGGAATTCAAATGTTTGCTTAGTGTTGGCTATTTCTATGTTTTATAAAACCAAAACAATTTTCAAAACCAATGAAGGAAACCAAAATAAATATTTCTGCATTTCAACTCCTTGATGTGTTTGTTTATCAAAGAAAAATGCTGCTGACTAACAAGCCCAGGTGTAATTTGCTAACTGACGTGCTGTAAAACTCCACTGCTTTAAACACGCTAAATACAGTATAAAGGCTGGTTGTTTACACTTTTTGAGAATAACTTCTTACATTAAAATTTTTGGCCAATATTTGTAAGAAAGGGATGCTGTTGTATGTAACTTGCTCTTTCAGTAGATTCCTAAACAAACAAATCTTCAGTTTTTTTATCTGTTTTCAGTATGGTTTCTGGCAGTTGTGTTCTTACCATCATCATAAATGACTTGAATGAAAGCTAGAGTTTTCTTAAAGTCTTACGTAGCTCATGGGTGGTAGTGGTTTTCCTTATTCCTGCCCTTACACTGTGCATCTGGCTTCAGTCAGGGCTATGGTATGAAAGATTTCATAGGCAGAGTTACCACACCAGGGTAGATGAAGCATCGTGATGCACTAGGGCAGTCCTTAGAGCTCCGTGTGAATACACATGTCATTGTGAGATGCTAAGCACACTTCTGTTCCTAGCCACGGTAGACTTTGTCCTCTAAGTGATCTTGTATGTTCCTTTATACATTTCCTCCATACTGAAGGAAATCTAAACCAAATTTTTGTCACTTACTCACTAACATATTCAAGTATGTGTGTATGCTGCTTGGAAAAACAGAGTGAAGTGTCACCACACCTTTCCTAATGGAGATGGCTGAGAGATGGATGACAGCTGGATCTAAAGTTCAGGTTCATAACACATTCAATCAGCTGCATGAGGCTGGCTGCTATAGCCAGCAATTTAGAAGTCTAAAGAGACCTTGCCAACTGTTAATCCTGAAGTGATTGTTTCACTTTGTTTTGGTTTATTGGTTTAGATAACAATGGGTAGCTGGGCATAGTAGTGTGAGCAGCAGATGATCTTTGGGAGAACACTGACCTGTGGATGAAGAGATGTGACATCAAAAGGGGCCCCTCTCAACTAGTGAGACTTTTGATGAATTGCTAAATCTCCTGTTAGCAATTTAATTGGTAATTTAAATGCCAGACATGGAATTAAATGTTCAAGGTAAAGCCTACTTTTTTTTTTTTCCCCACACTATTATAGCAAGTACTATTTTTGTGTGGTTTAGATTAATATCTTAGTATAAGTGCTGCAAGTTTTTGATCTTAGATTTCAGGTTATCTTTAATAGAAGTAACCTCGTCCACTTGTTTTTCCCCGATGCACAGGATCAGTTCAGGGAAGGGGGGGCGGGCTGATTTTTTGTTTGTTTGTGTTTTTGTCTTTGTTTGTTTGTTTGTTTTTAGTTAGACTAATTAACAGAAAAACACTCAGCAGAGTGATGGTTGTGTGAATTCTTGAAACACGGAATGAACGGCACGACTCCTCCCCCGCCTTCCCCGGCCTGGCCGGGGCGGGAGCTGGCTTGTGGCGGCGCTGTCCCGGTTCCTGTTCCGGCGCGGCGGCTCCTCCCCGAGCCTTCCTTTCCTTCCTTCCTCCCTCCCTCCCTTCCCGGGGGCGGTGCTCCTGGTTCGAACGGCGGCGGGAGGCGGGAGAGCGCCCTGAGGGGCCGGGCCGGAGCCCGCCGGTGTTTGCGGGCAGACCGGGCCGGATCTGCCCTGCCCGCCTTTGGGCGCTCGGCGGGGCCTCCTGCGTGAGGGGAACCGCAGCGGCGAAGCGAAGGTGCAGTCGGGGTTTATCCCTCCTATATGCCCGGCTCGTTACTAACTGGTGCATGCTATGTGTAGATAACTTATAATAACGTCGCTCTAGGCTAATGAAGTGAGTTTTACTGCTTTTGAAGTGAGCTGAGAGTAATTTAATTGGGAGTAAACGAAGATATCCCGTTCTCTCCCAGGTACGGCCACAGAGAAAGCTGATTTGTGTCGGGGGCAATTTTTCACTGACTTTCTCCTCAGCATATACTGGACAGCGAAATGTCCTCGAAGAAGAAAATAAAGAAGACTCATCCAAGCTATAAATTAGAGGTAGGTTTTGCTAAGACAAAGCTCACACTAGAGTACAGTATCAAATAGCACAATGTACATGTTTTATACTATCACTTCCCTTAGGGAAAAAAAAAAAACATATCCTGAGGAAAAAATCATCCTTACAATACTTTATGCCATGGCTCCGTAGTTAATGTGGTCCCAGTTAAATGTATTTCTAGTCAAATGTTCTTGAAATTCACTGTCATATTTAATCTGTTGTACATTCAAAACCTGGATAAACTGGCTGTTAATTTCATATCCACCCAGGAACACAAAGCCAATTCCAGTCTTCGCTGGAAATCAGTTCTGCCTGAGGAACTAGATGTCTCAAGGATATTGAAGGTAGCGGAAACAAAACACCTGGAGGAGCTTGATGAATCCTTTGGTTAGTATTAACTTGAATGTCATTTAATGTATGATTTTCACAAACAAACCAACCACAAGGGCAAAATACTTCAATGCTTACCTAGGAAGAGATTATTGGTTCTTTGCCAGGGAAAGTAATGGACAGGAGAGACAGAGGGTTTTTTATGTTATTTTCTATAATTTAGGAAGAAACAAGAATAATGCTGTTAATATGTGCAAGTTAAAGTTAACAGAAAAATACTGGCTATTCAAGTTTTATAGTCTGAACGATAGAATTTCACACATTATAATTCTGCAGTTATGTAAGAATTTACATTTAAAACCCGAAGTTCAATATCTTACTTTATTCTCTCTTAAGCTACACAAATTAGGAAGTGAAATTTTTGCTGTTGTAAGAATATTCATGGCAGCAAATCTGGACATTCACGGGAATAATGTTGTGCCAGTTTCAAATGTTATTTAAAAAAATAACATAAAACCGTACAATTTTTGGTGAAGGATTAAAACCATTTCCAGGCTTTGTATTGGGCTTCTGTAGTGAGGCCTCAGTATACAGGCAGAGAATCAAGTTAGATGAAGTAGGTGCTCCTGAGTGAAGTCCTCTGTTATTGTTATATATAGATAAATAATTGAAAAACCGTGTAATCGGAAGTTGTAGAGAAAATGCTAAGAGCTATTTCTCAACTGTACTTGTTACTACTCTATGAAAATCGTAGAAATGTACATGTGACTACCAGAAAGAGCATTGAAAATGAGCTATAAAAAATTTAGCAAGAGGGTTGTTATAAGGGCAAGGCATCAAGAAGAAGAGCTCTTCTTTTCCTCACTTCTGTGCTGTGTATTTAGACTATAAAAAGGTTGCCCACTGACACTAATGTAAACTGAGATAAAATTTTTGTAGCAATGTGCTTAAAAAAAATAACATTTATACTGCAGAAGGCATGCTAAATCCTAAAGTTCCCAAAGTTCTAACCTATTTTGGTAGCTACCTTTAAGAATTCTACATTTACAAATATTCTGTAGCAACTGTAACTGTCTTCTTATAGCACCCAATAAAGCAGCTTAAAATCTCCATTAACAAAAATTAGAAAGTAGTTGTTTAAATATGTAGAAGGTTTATGTCTGCCAGAGCAAAGAGAGACTTTAAAGGCACTGTACAAAATATTTTGCCTGCTATATGCCATACGTACCTGCCCAGCTTTCCTGCACCTTTGTTTTGAGTTTGTAAACAATAGCAGGTGGATGGGTACATAAAACTTTTCACTGCAGATTTTTTCCTAATCCTCAAATAATACTTTTAACAAGAACTTCCTTTTTAATAGCTAGCAAACCAGAAATACTCTTAACTAAATGCTTAATGGCAAGCAGTGCTCCTTGCCTTAAGAGATGGGAGCAGTTTTTATGCAGTTTGTTTTCTGTTCTTTGTAGATCACCCTTTGCACAGTACTGCTATGGATGCTTATGGAGAGGAGCATTCACAAAACGAGTCACTTGGTCGTGTTTCAGCACTGCAAAGGCAAAATACAGAAAGAAGGTCTGTTGAAAAAAAAATAAAGAATTGCCAGCATTTGATTTAATCTTTGGATTTTTAGATTAAATGGGAAAAACGTTCTGTTTGTCAGGTTTCCCTAGCTGCTTGTTAGACAGATGCTTTAACTTCCAAGATCAGAAACCAAAAGAGTGAGGTTGAAGATTGTGGAAAACAAATGGTAGGATAAATCTGGGTCTGCCTTTTGTAAGCAGTACAGTGATTTAAGTACTTACTGCTGTTTCTATATTGAAAGGATTTTAAAATGTCTCTGTGGTGTCTAAAGGTAAAATTGAAAAGTGGGTAGAAGCCAGTTAAATTATATGTAGCAGAGAAAATTATTTTAAAAATATTTTAATTCAAATCTTTGTATGTTTATCATTTATTTAATCAAATTTGGTTTAAATCTGAAATAGTTCTTATTTGAATTAAATAGCAAGACAGTAATAGTGCTTGTGTGAGAGCATGTTGTATTTGATTTTTCAACCTCACACCTCCCCAACAAAGCTGTCTCCATTCCTGCTAAAATACCCTCAACAATAATTTTGTCTCTGTTTCCAAGTTTCTGCTCAATACACCATGGCTATCCCAGTGTCAGTCGTGAGGGCTGCTGTTGAGGGATGAAGATTCCATTCCCTTTACGTGCCCATTTGTAACTTTTAGTGTAGTCTACATAGGAAGCACTGAGTGACATAGCTGTACAAAATGTTCCCCCAAACACAAGATTTTGTTGTGTAGATGATGAAGATCATTCTTTCTCAGTGTATAGCAGTGTATGTTTTTCTTTTCCCAGTAAAAAAAAGCAACGCTCCAAGACATCTGATGGCGATGGGGAGATACCCAAAATAGCTGATGCTGGAGATGGACCCCTTAAGGAGACTGTGGTACACAAAAAGCTGCATGAGTATCATCAGTCAATTTAATTTTAGCTTACTTCATGCCATGCCTGCATTAGAGGGTGGGGTGAGAGGAAGAACTTCCATTTGTTTCTTAGCACTGCCTTAGTACTTAATTGTATCCAAAATAATCCGTCCTCAAAGTGTTCCTGTGAGATAGCCAAGTGAAATGCTTAAAGCTACAGTCATCATGTCAGCATGGAATATAATATAATAGCCAGGTGTTCTGGATCCTGTAGCCTATTTTTTTTCATTTGAGAATATGTTCTTTCCTTCTTTCAAATATCTTCTTTGTATCTAGAATACATGAGCTTGAAGAATGGCACACCAGATGGAATATGAATCCTTTGTGCTTTTTCAGTATTGAAGTGAAACAACTTTATGAGAGAAAAAAATACTGATAAAATTAATTTTGAATATGCATTAGAATTAAAAGCCATCCAGTTTTGAATGACTGTTTTTCCACACTTACTCCACAATTAGTGTAAAATGCTCTTGGCCCACTTCCAGGCATACAGAGGAAGTTAACCATCTGCAGGCTCAAAAGTAGATCTGTGATAAAAGAAGCTGTGCAGTAGTTTGTATAAATATATGGCTTTTTACATATTGAAATTTATTGGAATTGTTGAAAATGATGTTGTGAAGTTCCGTGCAGAGTGTTATTCCGTCGTCGGTAAACTGGAGGTTATGCAGCACTTTTGTAGAAGTGCTGTTGGTGTCACAAAGTAGTCAAAGCATTTGAGAGAAGGAACTGGGACAGAATGTGGGTGAAAAGGAAGGTGATCAGGCAGTGTTGATCAGAGAAATGTTAATACTGGGCAATGACTGTGCTGAACTGAGGGTCCTTGTGCTCCTTGACATGTGGTCAGTCAATCGGTGCAGTCAGGCAGCTGCTGTCCTGCAGCAGTGTCGTGGTCACTGTGCTGGGATTCTGCTGAAACAGGCCTGTGTAAACGTTACCGATGTTTCAGTCAGGAAATGCTTTCCTGCATTCTGCCTAATTGCCATCTCACAGAATTTTAAGTTAATAACAAGGGTTTATTTTGGAAGTTAATCTGCTTTTTGTGTCACAGAAGGGTCTGAATGCTACTCAGTTCCAGGCGAAAAGGAAGCAGCCTTCAGAGGAGAACACGTCAGACCCTTCTGGTAAAGTAGACTTTTCAAAACTCCCCTATAGCTTTTCCTCATTCGAGATGAATGTTTTCCCATGCTTTTAATTTCTGGTATCTAGCTTGTAGATAAGGCAAAATGGGAAGGTGTATGCCCAGAGGAAGCAAGGTCAAGTGATATGGGAAGAATTCAGAGATGCTGTTTGCCGCTGTAGGGAGAAAATTTGTGCGGCCAAAGCTCAGCTGGAGTTGAAGCTGCCAAAAATGTGGGGGACACTAAAAAGAGTTTTTTCAAATACATTAATGGCAACAGGTAGTATAGAAATATCATCAGCTTGTTACAGGATGGGGATGGTCACCTCACAAACAGGGACAGAGAAAAGGCAGGGGTGTTTAACACTTTCTTTGCCTCCGTCTTCAACTCGGATGACGGACGGAGGAGGTCTCAGTGCCCTGAGCTGAAGGACCATGACTTGTATGAATACAAAATTTATACAAATATGAAATAAATGTAATAAATTTAAATAAAATACAAATATAAAAGCTCACGATTCTTTGCCCAAACTCAGCCTAACAGTTTTTACAAGAGAAAAAATTATGTCTACAGTACAGTATGTAGTTTGTCAGTTAGTTTACTAATGTGTTTCTGGACTTGCTTGTAATGATAAAGAGTAAGTTGTATATGATTGATCATCCCAATTTTAAAGGGCTTCTGGATAAATCTATCATAGTTGCTCAGCCAGAGACAGATGAAATAATTCATATATCACTTCTCAAATTTAACATTAAAATATTTATAACTTTTAGATGGTTATTTTGATGATGGGAACAATAATTTTTCTATTGCTTTAAAACATGTACCTGAGTTGTGCAAGGCTTATGTTTATTCTGTTGTTTCAGTGGATAGCCCACATTCTGTACAGGTTTGGTGTCCCAAAGAGCTGAAGAGATCTCCTAGAGATATTACAGAACTGGATGTTGTTCTGGCTGAAGTTGAGAAGATTGCAGCAAATTACAGGTAAATATTCTGCTTTCCTGTGATTGAATATTCAAAGTTTTAAAAAGAATTACCTGTGGTTTTGCTAGTGGGCTGTCCTTTAGGGAATGCAGTATTGCATGGTTACATTCTGATGTTATTTTAATGATTGTTCAGTTTCTGTGATACAAATGTTTTTTCGTATGTGATCTTGACGTGGTCTCCAGGGATTTGATATTTTTTTCAGACTTCTCAGCTGACATTTTTCAAGGTAGAAATTAAGCTATTGCTAGTATATGAAAGATCTGCAGTTGCCTAGCTGCTTAACACTAGGTTTTATTCATTACTTAAAGGAATGTTTTTGGATGAGATTTCCCCTTTACTAAACTAAGTGGCTTGTGTTTTGTCCCTCTGACTTCTCCAGACAAAGCATAGAATCAAACATTTGCAGAAAGGCTATCGATGACTTCTGTTCTGCTTTCAAGGGCCAAATCACCGATCTTGTAAGTCCACTAGAAACAAAATAAGTTTTGTGGTCAGAAATGCCTGTGGTTTTATATTGTCCATTACACACTTATTTTACAGTATGTAAGTTTTTTCCACTCTATTGTCAGTATAAATAACACAAAACCAGAGTCTGTTGTGTGCAGGTTATGATTTGCTGCCCCTGTGCAGGCTTTCCTTAGAATTGCCTCTAGACACAACACTGCTGTCATGCAGGTACTTTGCGAAATTGTCAGCTTTTGAGAATAGGGAAGCATCCAATAATCCTGAAGTGTTTGTCGTATCTAAATCATTATGCAGGAAAACTAGAGGGCTGCATAATTTGAATGAGCATAACAGCTGTGTTAAACACTGTTTTAAAACCTCATGGACTAGAGTTTTAAAAGGCCAATGATTTTACTTTTTATTACGTGTCTCAGTGACTCTTGTTTGTTGAGCCCTGAGTAAGGCCTCAAACATAGTCCAGGGAAAATCATCCTTTTTTAATGAGCAGTTTGAACATAACTGTAAGATGAAATTCAAGAACAGTCTGGACACGGTCCTGTGCAATGTGCTCTGGGATGACCCTGCTTGAGCAGGGAGGTTGGACCGGATGACCCACCGTGGTCCCTTCCAGCCTGACCCATTCTGGGATTCTGTAACAAGCTTACTGGTTTGGAAGACTAAGATTTCTTCTCACTAATTGGAACCATTAAAGTGAACTCAGAACTCTGTAGGAGGTGTGATAAGTACAGCGGATAAGTACTAAAACTATAGTTCTAAGTGTTTCATGAGAAGGAATAAGTTTTAAAAAGACTAGATTTATACATATATATACAGTTATAGAAAAATTAAGCTAGGTAATATTACGCTAATTGGTACAAGGAGTATTAGTTTCACTAACTAATTTGTGCAACAGTCTTTTTCTGGCATGAGCAGAGAAGAAAGACTCGATACACAAGTGATACACTTGTAATCTCACTTTGAAACAGTGTTAGTTTTTTAAATAGCTCTTTATGTTATTCCAATGTAATTCCTGCAGCCATGGTTTTGGGAGGATAGTGATGAACTCAAGATCCATAGTCTGTCAATCTGTAATTCTTCTTTTCCTCTGTAGATAGCGGGAGTCCAGGAATTAAAGAATATGAAGAGAAAAAATGCTAAGGTAAATACAGATATATCACTAGATTGCATGGCATACAGGAGTGGGCATTGACATTTCAAGAAGTTGACTGAAAGAAATAAAATAACTGACAAAAAGGTGTACTGTACTACAGAATCAACTGCACAAATAGGGGATAGGGAACCACCAGAGTATTTTTGGAAAAGATCTGAGTAAATATGATGGAATGCAAACTCCATACATATACTGATATAGGGTGTAAAAAGAAAGAATGCACATTAGGATGTGTAGATGTCTATGCATGTGAATTACTCTTTTGGTTTTTTGGAGTTTGGTGTTTTGTGTTTTTTTAATGAATACTTGTGAGGCCTCTGGAGAGCTAATTAATTATGGAGAG
This sequence comes from Empidonax traillii, assembly GCF_003031625.1. Lineage (NCBI taxonomy): Eukaryota > Metazoa > Chordata > Aves > Passeriformes > Tyrannidae > Empidonax > Empidonax traillii. Next base: position 421,456 of record NW_020955253.1, read on the forward strand.
CTAACCTTCAAGAAACACAAATGAATATAAAATTCTAGGAGAGCAGCAAAGATGGTGACCTGTAAAGGTAGAATTGGATTTCTTAGGTTAAAGAAGTCTATGGGAACTGCATTCCCTAAATATATGCAGATTTTTTGTTCAGAAGAAGGCAGTTCCTCTGTTCATCCAGAACGAGTAGTAATTTACTGAAAGTAGTGTAAGAGCAGAAAAACATTGCAGTGGTTTTACCAGGGAGAGGTGAATGCCCTAGAGCAGAGAGATTTAAGAGAGGCTTAGGCACTGTCTGGCCTTCTGCCCAGATTAACATCTTCTGCAAACTTTTCAAGGACAAAATAGCTTTCAACAAATAAGGTCAACATGAGGCTTATTCTGGGATGTAGCAATTAATATGCTAAAGTCTTGTTGATTTGAGGTGATATGGCAAGCTACTCAGCATGTAAAATGAAAATTTTAATACACATATTGAATTCACAGTCACTCACATTTATCCATAGCTTGACTCATATACATTTGTTTAAAATCAGATTTTTAGTTGCTAAATTTTATTTTAGGATCAGTTTTGGATGTTGCTTTTTTTTTGTTTGTTTTTAATTGGATGTAATATTAAGGAAAGCTTAGTTATGGCAATCGTACTGAACACAGATTCATATTAGTTTTCATTTTTAAAACACAGACCTCCTAGAGTTGGTCACGTTTGTGTTCAAAATGTCACAAACTCCTTTTGTATGCTTGTAAACCCAGTGTTCCTTTAGAGAAATTTTGAATGGAGATAAAAGTTTGACATTTTAAACAAACAGCTTTAAAGTGTTTAAAACACAAATGTAAAATATGGCAGTTTATAAGGTCTGGTATCTTGGAATCTTCCATGAAAATCAGAAGCATAAAATCCCAGAGAATAAAAGCCAATCAAACATGAGTTATTTGCCTTTGAAACTACAGAAACTCTTTCAAAGACTTTGCTCACTATTTGTTTCAGGCATTAACAAGCATGAAAAAGAAAAGGCAGCGACTGGTGCAGCTCCAAGAAGAGCTAATTGGGTATGTTTCCAACCATGCACAGTAATAGCCTGAAGAGCTTAAGGAATCTGTGTTTTGTAGCTCAGAATGGAAAATAACTTTGTTTTTTTTTGTTTTATTTGATGAAATCACTGCTGTCTTCCTTTTTGTTTTTACAAAAGCTCGTGATGACCTCTCCTTTATATATATCAGTTGCCTAGATAGTCATTCTTGCAAGTTCAGAGGAAATATGTTCATAGTTATTCGTGCAATAAACACGCAGATACAAGCATCAAAGCCTTGATCCCTTTTCAGAGCTGAACCTCAAATGACACAACTACAAAGAGAATATGCTGAGATAATGGAAAGGAAATCTTCCTTGAGGGAAACAATTGAATTACTTACTGATTTAAAGGAGCTACAGCAAGACTGCTTGGATTATAGAGAAGAAAACCCAAAAGAAAAAGTGGTAGTAAGTACATATATTTTGCATTTTCCTGAACAGTTATGGGTCACAACCCTCCCCTCCCATTTTTTCTTTTCTGGACTGTTGGGCACTTTTATTCATGTTTAAGTTATATTAAATAGGAACATTTTGTTAATTGTCCTCGTGGAAGCAACTTGAGCATCACTGCTGTAACGGTACTGTGGTATCTCACTTTTTTGCTCTCATGTTAAAAGCTAAAGTATTTCAGAGAGGATTCTGCTGCCTTGCTCTCTATTTCCAGGAGTTCAAAGGACATAAAAGTCTAACAGTTGTCCTCAGTTGTAACTTTTTTATAGAAACTGAAGAAAGATTAACACTGAGAAACAAATAATTAATTTCTTTGGTTGTTATTGTTCAAAGAAAGGGAAAGCTCTGGTACTTCCATGTCTGTTCTGTAAGATATTTAATGCCTAGAACAGTGCTTATATTTCATGGCCAGAGTAACTTCTCATGGAGCCTTAGAACTCCTTCCCATTTTACCAGGACCTGGTGTGGTATTTTCTGTTGACAAGGCTACATGCCTGCCATGCATAAGGGAAATCCTCGCATTTCAGAAGACACTCTTATTAATTTTGGCTGTTCTTCACTTTTAAAAATCATGTTGTGCCAATCCAGATAGAGGAAAAATAACTACAGATAAGTAAGTGATCTTTCCAAGAGTTAAAAATGTTGCCTTGAAATTTTATTTCTGTATCAACAGTATGGAGCTTCCAGCCTCCCTGCTCTTCTGATGGAGTCACGGAGAATTCTAGGAGCAGAAAGACACTTTCAGAATATTAATACGAAACTGGAAGAGGCTCTGGCTGTACAAAGAGAGAGGTTATCAAAGAAAGACTAAGTGTTTTCTGACATTTTTTTAAAAACAATTATTAGAACGGTAGTGCTTAAAGCGTGATTAATCACTGTTGCTCTATTTTGTTTCAATGTTTGAAAGTCAATGACTTGATCGAGATTATCTTTCTATTGTCAAATAGTCTCAGTGTCAGTGAAATGATTGAAATAGCAATCCCACTTCAAGTAATAAAACTTTTCTGTGCTTGTGAACAATGTTGGGTTTTCATCTTGTGCTGTTAAAGTAATGCGATCTTGACAGCAACATATACTTTTAAAGAGAACACAGAGACTTTGGCTGATCTATTTATAGACAAATCTTTTTATTAATTTTTTTTTTTTAAATAAATAATTTCATCCCATTTCTGGAACTAAAGAAGTCTGTTTAACTTGGCTTATCAATAAAACTCGGACCTACAACTAGCAAAACGGAAACTGTACAGCAGAGAGCATTAAAAGTGCTAAGCTTGGAGGAGCATTCACGATGAGTGTTTCAATCCAGCACTTTTCAGACCCCATATAATCTTCAGTGATCTCCTCGTGCCTGTTCAAGATCATCCAGCTAATCTGCTCTTTGGTATAGTGCTTTCGAACTACGTCGCAGTCTCTTTCCAGGGGCACACAGCACACTGCAGCTGTCAGTGCTGGCAGTCTGTGTGCTGGCCAAGCCAGTGGTTAGCTGCCTTCTTTATTGCAAGAGTCTTCTTTCCTTAAAGCTTCCAAAAGAGCTTCATCTGGGATTTCTTCCATGGCATAATTCAGACTATCATTTGCAGCTTCGGCGAGTTCCACATCTTCGGCAGCTTCCAGGAAACAGGCATCAACGCTTGCATTTTCCCACTCACTGTCTAAGTCTTGAGACAAGCTGTTTGCCAGAGATACCGAGCTTTCTGACAAGTCTGACGCATTAAAATGTGGGTTCCACTCTTCTTCTTCTGTGTTCCCCCTTTCATCCAGCGGTGTATACTCTTCTTCCTTTGAGAAACAAGAGGACTACTTACTCCATATGAAAATGGTCTTCATACCTTTAACTGCTCTGCAAGTTTGAAACTTGTACTGTCACACATAATGGATACTACAGAAAGCTGGCCAACATTTTCCAGCACATTAATTTATAACCATGTTAACCCCTGGAAGACCATTTCAGCAGGAGTAGAAATTTGCTGTTTTTCTAGCAACCTTAGCGTATCGACAGGACAAAAACATACCTCTTTGAAAAGAGACAGGAGACATATTCCAGGTGGTAATGGAAAACCTAAACCAAATACATGGCATTAACATCAACATTCGAAAAAAGTGTTAGGTATAATTGCTTTGAGATCACAGACTACATACTTTGTGATTTGAAGTTTTGTTCCCTGCAGACAGGATCATGACACTTTTGATACCAGACTTCGTTCTTCAGATCTACCAGAATCCTAAGAATGAAATTATTTAGGATTTTCAGTAAGTAAATTAATTAACACATAATGAATTCATAAATGAATTCAGAAATGAATTAATTATTACATGTTTTGTCCAATTTCTGATAAACTTCAGGCTTCTTAAGTTAAAAGAAATAAATTTTTAAGACTAACATCTGGAAGTGAAATTCAGTTAACTTCATTACCTTAAGCTTGGAAGACAGTCATTAAAATAAGCTTAGCATACGGGATTTAACTGTAAGATAAGATTTTGTTGCTGCTGCTGTTACAGATAATTTCATTATAAAAGCCACATAAAATCACTATTTCCTGTCAACCGATTAGGCCATCCAGCTTTTTCAGCTGTGCTTTAGAAACACCAAACTTCAAGCAACTTGCTTGGGAAACACCATCTAGCGCGGTGGCTGCAGCGTTTTTTGAATATCCTTGTTTCTCGAAAACCTACTCCTTATGTTTCAGTAACTTTAAATGTTATATAAAATTATTTTTAAGTTAAAATATTTTTACTAATGATATACTGGAATTCTAATGTAATCTAAAAAAACCTGATTTTTCAATCACTTATTTTGCTAAAACTATAAGAAGTCCAACTCCTCGCAGAGTCACTGGCAAAACTCATCTGGACTAAAGCGGCAGCAGGAATTACCCTTCTAAGATGGTAATTCTCAATTATTAAAATGACAGAGTCATTTAAGGTGCACTGTAAATTACTTTTAAAAGTAGTGTGCTTTTTTTTTCTATTTTTCAGCTTCTTAGCTGGAAAGTATAAATGCATAGTACTGCTTAATAGCTTTAACATACCCTGACTTTTATGTTAGCATCTTTAGGCACATATTTTAAATACCATGAATACCTACTTTGTAGAACTATTAGAAATGCAAGCCCAGTTATCGCAAAGCAAACTTGGGTGAAAAAGTTTAGTTTTGTCTGGGTTTTTTGGGGTTTGGTGGGGTTTTTTTAACTGAAGCATTGTATCCTCATAGAGCAAGACAACAGTAATTGTAATAGGTGCTAATTCTATCCATAAGAGATTTTTCAGCTTCAGAGAATAACAATTGAGCAGGAAAATAAAAAAAGCTGTTTAAAACTGAACTAAAAACACACATTATGTTGTTACTTTTGTGAGCTCTTCCAATATTTTCACACCAGCGGTAACCAGAAATATCATATACAAGTATTTCTTTGAGAGAGAAGTAATTCCACTGCCGTATCCCTGAGGAAAAAAAAAAAAATTCTTTAAATTGTTTAAAACTAGTGATGCAGAACACTCATTTGCGAATAGTCAAGTGGTCTCTTTACCTCCTTGTAGCCCATCTTTATTAACCAAAGAATGAACAAAATTATCAATTTCTGGATACGGCGAACCCTGATAGCCTTCCATGGAATCTGTTAAAACAAAGGCCACATATACACACTGTTAGTGGCTTTGCCATTGTTAACATGTAATTATCTCACGTTACACATTATATAGACAGAAAATGCACAGGAATCACATCACACCCTCAAATGTGAAACCAGGGATAAACCCACTGTCACATTCTTGTGGATCTTTTAAACTGCTACTCCCACCCCCAAGAGGAGGGTAAATGGCACTCAGGTGCTGCAGAGCATCCTTCAGTACAGATGTGCTCTGCCTCCTGCAGAAGGGGAGCTGAGGAAGAGCCCTCCTAGAGATTATCAGGTGTACAAGTCGCAGTACATCTAATTAAAGATAACTTTTTTTTTTTCTACAGTAAATAAGGTTTGCGGTACCTTGGCTGCTTCTGGTTGTTTTACTGTTTAAAAAAGCAGACATTTTTCTCTCCTCCTCTGAAAAGCCAGACGACAGAACTTTGGTGTCATCACTGACTCTGAAGAAAGGAGAGAACACAAAGGAAAATGTGTGATTCTTACAGCATAACACAGTACCATGTGAGTTACCATAGTATGGCACAACATAACACAACAAAGCCTTGGGCCACCAGCTCCAGGGGGCCCAGCTGGAACAAAGGGGTGTCCAGGAGACCTCCAGAGGTCCCTGCCAACCTCAGCCAGCCCGTGATTCAGTGTGCACCATTCCCTATCCCCGGAGCACTTTCTCTTCTCACTTTGGCAGCTTCCCTGACTGGCACCAAGGGCAGGGGTTCCTCCTCCTCAGCAGCAACATTTGGTTCCTGGTGGAAGTCCAAGGACCTGCTGGTCCACACTCCTACAGCATATTTATGTAAATACACCCTTTGAAAGGTTTCAATTTTTTTTGTCTCTCTAAAATGAACCCTTTTTTTTTTTGCCATGTTGCTAGCTGGAAACCAGATGATCAAAGAAATCTAAATTCAGCACAGCAGAATTTCTCAGCCGTATTTATGACAGACTCAGCTGATGCCTATGATCTGAATACACTACATGATTTATGCTACGGGGTTGCCAGCATCAGTTCAGGATAATGAATATTTCAGGCTATAAGACCTGAAGTCAGAACAAATCCATGTTTTGAATAAAAATATTACACCATTTTAACCCTCTTTCTGCTGCAGCAATGATTAGGATCTTCTTAAGACAGAGAGTGCAGGGTATGATATATCAGAGGTTTAGCTTAGATACAGAAAAGTTAATTATTGTACATACGAGTACCCAAAGTAAGGAGGGTGTTTGCACCAAATCTGGTATGCAAGTAAACACAGGAATCCTTTTAATTTCTTATCCTACTTTGAAAAATATTCAGACTCTTCATATTTAACTGAGTGGAAATCTGGAATTTTTGTTTTCAGAGCCATACAGAATCTGACCAAACTTATTAATGGTTATGTTTTGGCATTTTGAGTGTGTACAGAGAAATGAGGCACAGCTCAGGGGCTGTGCCACGAGTTCTGTGTTCTTTAAACACTTGAAGGTAGGTTAAAAAAAAAAACCCACAAACCAAAAACCAAGACTCTCAGGAATTTTGTTCTTGTTTTTTCTTCAAAAACAAGAAATTCTACTAGGAACTCCAAAATTACACCTTAACAATGTCAATGGAATAACTGCTCATTTGAAGTAGGTATTTGTAACTGCTGAAGGAAAATTATCTTTTAAATTATCTTATATGATTACCTAATGTTGCAGATTAAAGAGGAAAGAAAATATGCTTCTTCCAAGGAAACATCCTTTTCACAGCTAGGGATAAACTTATTATCCTCTGCTATCTTCAGAATCACATTTTTTCCTGCTTTTGATGATTTATACATCCGGAAGTTTCTATTCTTTGTATAAACTCCTAGAGGAAAACAAATATTTCATAACATAACAATGCTGGCTAGGATTTAGGGTACTTAGCACTTGTAAATTAAACAATTTTCCTTAGACCCAACTAAGAATCTCATGAATGGACGAATACTAACTACAGCTCTCACCCCATAGCTGAAATGCAACAAAGCAAGGTCATGACGCACGTACATTTTTATGTCATAGAAGAACTAAGACAAACACTCAACACCCCTACACAGGCATCTTAATGATTCTGACATTATAATTGCTAAAAGTTTCACTTCAGTATAAGAAACCCATGATTTCACATTAATTTTGTGAAATACAACTGAGGACAAGAAGCTGCACAATTACCATCATAATTCTTAGAGGGTGACACAGTCAAAAAATATGGTTTTATTTGACTTCTAGGTATGAATATGCTTGAAGGAATTTTGAAAAGTATTTGAAAGTAAATCCTTCTGAATTAGTAACGGAGAAGCCTACTGTAGGGCCCACTCTGGGATTACGTTTCAGTAGATCAGACATACTGAGGAGGCCTGCAATAAAAGGGATCCTGAATTCCTCCAGAAGAATCTGAAGGAATGAGGGTTCTTCAGAGGAGTCTGAGAAAAAAAAGACGGTAAAGTCTTGAAGTACATAACACATTGCCGTGCAAAAGCGTGCTGAGCTGTTTTCATTTCACTAGACAAGGCAGAAAGCAGAAAAAACAGATATGGGAATGAAAAAGGGAGGAACTTTCAAAGTTTAGTTTGATTGTGGGTGTTGTGCTCCTGGAGATTAGTAACATTTTAATACCACGAACAGGCTAAGCCCAGCTGGGCCATGAAGTGCCCAACCCAAAATTTCTGTTATTCCATCACTGGAACCTAACAGCTGCCATTCCAAACAGGGAAAGAAGGCTCAATTCATACACGTAGAACAATTCAGAAGGCCATGCCTGTAAGACTTATTCCATAACTAGGCAGCTTCTAATTCAAATGAAATAACAAAAAAATGCAATATATGCTATCCTCTTTTAATTCAAATGGGAGCATTAAGTATTAGGTGAAAAAAAAATAATTAGAGAGTCTTGTGTGGCAAGAATTTCTTCAAATTTCAGAAAAAAAAAATTAAATGTAGTAATATAAGAAGTTCCATGGACCAAGAATCTAAGGTTGCTTTAAAGGATAACACTTATGATCACAGTTTCAGCATGAATTGTATTTCATTTAAATTCTGACCATAGGGACAACAGTGAGAACACCACTGTTCTTACTGTCTGTAATAGAAGATTAGGAAACATCTCATTTCTTAACCTTTGTTGCATCCCGAAGAAGTTTAAAAGCACTAATATTTACCTAGATCCACGAAAAGTTGCTTGTTGCCTTCTTTATCATTTACTATTAGAAAGGAAAAATCCGAATTTTCTCCCTGGTGTGACATTTCTGTGTCCTTTGTTTTGAAAGCAATGTCTGGCCAGCCTTTGGAAGCATCTGCGAGGTTTGTTAGAGAACCATCTAATCCAACTGCTTCTGCAGAAGACTGGAAAACATGTCTTGCTGCTTCTTCTGGAATCACAGCAGCAGCAGCAGCAGCCTTGCTCTCCATTAATCTTATGGCAGGCTGCAAAATGGTTCTCACAAAGTTACCTTAAAAACAAACAGAAAAGGACAAGAGCAGACAATGTCATTTATGAGTCAAGAAAGAGAGTTTCTGTGCAAACATTCCTTAAAATAGCCAAGATGGAAGTGGTTGGAGTTCGGAGTCTCTTTTAGCCCCTTCTGCATTTTTAAAAAAGCCTTTTGATCAGCACACTGTACAAAATGGTTCTGGCCAGTAATGAGAAAACGATGCTTGGCAAGAATTTGTACTAAACCTCTTAAAAAAACCCCAAACACATGAACAAGCTCAAATTTAGGATTCTGAAAAACTTGTGATTCTCCCTCTCACTACTGCTTTCCCTAATATCATTTCCAGAATGATTGAAAATGTTTAGTTGTAGCTTTATAGCGCGTTCATTGATCTAAGAGTTTGATCAAAGCTTACTCAAAGAACAAATTATTTTTACAAAAGTATTTTGTAATGACTTTTCAAACTCCCAGTATTGTAATTCAAATCCATTGTGCCTCCAGGCTCTGCTAGATGGCAACCAAAGACAAACAAATAAAAACCATGGCCATGTTACTTCCAGGCAGAAAGCGGAGCAAAGAATAAATACAGATGGGGGAAAAAAACTACGAAGTCAAAGGAATACTGGCAAGGAGAATTCTGCAGTTGCTGGATGAACCTTCAGTGGGGAAAATGAAAGAACATGAAATATAAGTCTTCCTATGCTATCAACAGAATGACTCAGCATATCAAGCATCGGTGTCATCATTATCCTCATAATTAGTTACAGGACTACTGAGGCACACAAATGAGTCACAGTCACAGACAGCATTTTAACCCTGTGTGTCCAAATACACACAGAGCAAGTCTTAGTTTTAAAACAACAGTTACTTGGATCTTCGGTTCAGGGAGAAAATGGACCTGTTTCAGAACTGAAATTTATTTCAATTGCCATAAAAATTAGAGTATCTGTAGAAATCCTGGCTGACTACTTCACTTTTTTGTGTCTGTAGCTGAGTAACAATCACTGGTGTCAGAATAGCGAGGGTTCTGTCGGTGAAAGATTTAGTTCTTTATCATTCACACACGCCTTTGTTTTCTCTCTTCCAATGCCTTCTAACTGGTCAGATGTGGGAAACAAAGCCTGCATTTCATACTTTTGATCCTTGACTGTATTTTTTTGTATGTGGAATCTGTTATCTGAGCTGAGCAATGCAAATTCATTGATCTCCACAGCTTTCCTATGGACATACATGACCTCTCTCTTACATGAGCTATGAACTCAGCCCCTGTATTTTAATTCTAGCTAGTAACTAATTCCCAATATTATATACCAGAAGTTTTAAATCATATTTAATTTTAAGTCCATGCACTTTGTGCATGACTCCTGACATAAAATGCTTATGAAACAATATCATCCAAGATGTGATATTTCTTATTCTAGTTTATCCCACACAAATACCACTAACTCATCTTAAAGAATTTTTTGCATGAGGCAGAATACCACAGAGCTGAATATAAGAAAATGTGTGAAATATATATATATATAGGCATATGTCTGAAAAATGTATTAACCCTTTCAAGTTTAATATTATACAAAAACCTTTCCATCACATAAAAAATATATTTTTTTTCATACAGATTCTGGGAAATTACTTTATGTAGTTATCTGCATTTTTAGTCATTTACTACAGCAGAGCATTTTGCACAAAGTACAAAGCTAACACACTTTAGCACAAGTTTGTTACGCAGGTTACTAAAATGCATTAATGAAAACTCTCCAGTATAATATTATTGGCAGCATGCATGAATTTAACACTGACATTTATATATCTCAGTTATAAAAATTTGATTTCTACTGTGACTTCAATATCTTGCTGTAAAGGCAAAGGCAGAGTATGAATACACAAGCTAAAAATGTATTTTTAAGTCTGGCAGTTTGTAAACAGGTCAAATTCACGTCACAGTGGAGACACAGAACATTTAAACCAATGGGCCAGAATAAACAATTCAAGCTTCTACTGAAAGAACTGACTGATGTAATTTAGCTATCAAGATCAGAGGCTAAAATTGCTGTCATACCATATTATTCATCATCCATGTATTACTTAGGTGTTTATACTGGCAGAGGAGTTAAAAGGCCATACTTCTGAACTGAAAATTGCAGTACTCTCAGTTAAGTCTTCAGGATTTGTAACTCCTACCATGGTTCAAGTGAGAAATAACTGCTCTGTGTCACGCTTGGAGCTGGCAGCCAATAGTACAGGCAGTATTCATTTGCTTATAACCAAGACAATCTGCTTGGCTTTCCTCGAGCTACTCCTCAAAAGATTTAGGGACACAGATTCCACTACTCCTGAGAATGAGAAATTGGGTTTTTTTTAATGTTAAAAAAAGCTGGAAAAAAAAATTCCTCAGTTCTGGAAATACCCTGTCCTCTTTGTGTTAGAGTTAGGACCTGAATTTTGGCCCGAAGTGGTGCTTAGGCCATGGACCACACGCTTATACTAAAAATACTTGGGAAAAAAATTCATATGTAAGTGCAGGCTTACAATATCCATCCTGTCCTTACAGTCTGCTCTATTCCTCCAGATGTTCATGCTGACAAGACCTTCCATAAATGATTCCTCAGAACAACACAAAATGTGTCAACCCTATACCACTTCAATCCAGGAGTATGTGTGTTCTCCCCATGAAATAACTAGATAAATTCAAAAGGAAAATAAGATTTTCCCTAATGCTGTGCTGGGCTAGGCAGAAGGCCAGCACTTTGTCATTAATAACAGCATTGCTGTGCAGTCATGAAGTACGAAAAGCAAAGAGCTCATCTTCCCTGTGCTCTCTACAAGACCCTGCTAGGTCATACCCAGTGCCCAGTAAGAATCCACTTAAAAAACACAGGAGGCATTAAAAATTAAGAAATACGGTATAGACTTTACTCAAGACTGAAATGAAGGAGGGTGCAGAGCTAGAGAAAGAGGTAAGGGTGAGAAAGTGAGGACTGGGCATGAAGACAGACAGATTGTGACAAGCAGACAGCAGAATAAAAGTGGGAAACTGAGTGGGATCAAAATTTTGAACAAAACACCCTGAACCCTTCCTATTCTATTGCTGGGGGAAACCCAGTAACAATACACATAACATCTTGTAATCCTACTGCTGTTGTCACAGTTCTTCCTGAACACAAACAGTAGAGCTAAATGTCACAAATCTCATCCCTTCTAATAACCCCTGAGATATTAATCTGTGTAGAACAGCATTTCTGCTTCTTTTCCCTCACCATTTTTGTTTATTTGAAAAAAACCCAATAAGGAACAAAGTTTACAAAAATAAACACTCAAATATTAAGATATTACAAACCCAAGGTTGCAGGTGCAATGTTAATTTTAATTGCACCACTGGGCAAGCTGTTTTCCATGAGTTCCCCCTTCACTCAGACAAAATTTTGCAAATATTCTACTGTGCCCTCATTGGTCAAAGTATGTCTATAAGACTGCTTCACTGCACACCACAGAGAATAAACATAAAAGAAGAAGAAATAATGAATTTCAACATTAACTTTTCTTAATGTTCACTGCTAGCACTTCAGTGCTTCACAGGCAGTATTTTAAAAGCATATTCAAAATACTTCTGTTAAGTGAGGAGGTATTATTATACTTACGCTAAAAATGGAGTCAAGACAACCCTGATCTGGCAACTCTTTTTGTTGGGAGTTGCCATATCCCAGGAAAACCCAGCTTACAATCAACAATTAAAATTGCTTTCAGCTTCCTCTTAATCATGCTTATGCACAGGTGGCCTGAAATCACCTTTGTCCTGCCTTTCTGACCCCGTGCTGAGCACAAATGAGCTGTGTTTAGAGCAAATAACAGTAGCTTGAATTATTAAGACTGACATTAACCTGCAAGTTAAGGAGTCATAGACTCGCCAGTTTCACAGAAGTCAGTCTTGTCCATACTTTTATAAATAAAAGATACATGCTAATTATAGGAAAAGGAAGTAGAAGATGAGAAGAAACGAGGCTTGATGACACTGATAGTAATTTCTGCTGGGATTACATATTTGTTTCCACATATAATTCCATTAAAATAAATATTCAAATGTGAGAGGGCACTGCACAAAGTCAAAACCTCATCTTTTATTTCTAAGTGTAAGAGAAAAGAACGCACTTACCAACGTGAATATTATCCTTAAATACAGTCTTTTGGGGTAGAAATATTAAGTGCCGACTAAATTTTTCATCAGTACTGGAATCTAAATTCAAGACATCTTTAGTTGAACAATTTACATCATAAAGTTCTTTTAATTTTTGGCTGACAAGCTGAAATCATAAACATTAATTACGTTATTTTCTCTAGCATTTTTAGTAGTGGTATCTATACAACCTAACACAAATGCAGATTCTACATTTTTTTTCAAGGTTTCTTTTTGGGCTTTTTTTTTATTTTAAGCCTACAATTAAGTTAATTCAGACTAACTCATATCAAGTTTTAACCAAATTTGACACAGACCATATTTACATAAATGTGCAAGTCACTGACTGTACTACCAGTGATAATCTGAGCTGACTTTCAGTCTTTCAGGTCAAAGTCTAATTTAGTGGCTTTATCATCTAGCGTTTTTTCCACCACAAAGCAGTTCACACCTACACTGACAATATTTGTAACGTAGGTACAAAAGTAGGTGACAGAAGTCTTACAAAAGATATTCAAATTTAGGTACCAAACTGATAAGTGCAGTCACATGATGTTCTCTGCATCATCATTTAACTCAACTATAATGAACTGTTGTCTAAAGAACCTTACAGTCAGGAGGGATTTATTTAAACTTTGATATACACTCATATGGCAAAGGGAATGAACTCAGGAATATCTGAATGGAACTTCTATTGATGCTACTTTAAAGAATACCTAAACATTCCTTCAGTTTTACAGCTTTGAAGTGGCAGAGGACATAAAACAATCTCCAAAAGTAAACTTACCAATAAACCTACAGAGAATACAAACATTCCAACAACCATCATTCTTTATTTTTTATTTTCACTTAAAGAAGAGAACCTTTGCTCTAATTAAAACAGTATTTTTACTTAATTAAAAATAACCAGTAAGTCTACAATTTTTTAATTTTACTATAGCATAATCAAGATAAAGTGTTAAATCCTTTTTTTCATATTAAATCAACAAGAAATTCATATTAATCTGCAACACGACTTTGATCCACTTTACCTCAATTAGCTTTGCAACCATACTCTTGCCATCTGCACCAGGATTTGCTGGTTTGTAGAACTCCAAATCAAAATAAAGTTTGCAAGCATCTTTTTCAGGAATTACTTCATAGCAATGCATAAGACTTGTTTTGTAACCTTTGCTAAGGATAAATAAAAACAAATCACAAATAGACATTATACATACTTTTCAGTTGCAAACAAGGATCCCACAAGTCCTAAATATTTTTTTTTTATTTTTCAACCAACCACCCATATTAAAAAATGTAGCAGCCCTATAATGCTTTGAAAAAAATTGTAACAAACTTCAGCATCAAATATCAACAAAGATTATTTGTCTGGCCTAGAATTTAATTTTGTGAATATTCTCCTCCCCGTGCCCCCACAAGTCTTACAACGCATACAGAAAGGCTGTTGAGCATTTAAAGAACTATGAAAAATACAGCAAAAAACTGAAGTTTTCACACATATGTTTTAAACACGAACAATGAGATTATACAGAGTTTTTTTCAAATTAAATTAAAAAATAATCTCATTTTCAAATTGAGAAAAGAAAATTAAAAAAAACTGACTCAGATTTCTTTTACTTCATAACCAAATGTCTTATTATAAAACAGCCAAATGGGGAAAAAAGTTCAGCACATGATCAAGTAGTCAGTACTTGAAACTACATCATTTTTCCCATGGCCAAGATGAAACCTCAGGCAACCGATTACAGCTCTGTTCTCGTCAGAGCAGCAGGCAGCTCCTGGGGATGGCTATCCAGTCACAGCTCTTACTGGGTAATGGGATATCCAATATACTACTTTTAGCAACATACAGGGGTACCTTTTCCCATACTCACGTGTAATAAAACCAAAGCTCTTTATATGATGTCACAAGGTAAAACCTCTGTCCACTCCGTGTATTCTTTTCCAAAGCAAATACATGAACATCCTTTTTAAATAAAAACATTGAAGGTTTTTTGTTTTGGTTTTATGCATAGAACCATTTAAACTCTTCCTATTTGACATTAATCAAAGGCTAGTAAGGACCAGAGAACTACAAGCAGATCACTTATCCTTTTTCAAGCTAAGTAGCACCTGGTTTTAATGTAGAACATCATTCTGATATAAGTTACAAAGGTGAAAATGTGAAGCCTTTCTTTGCTGAGCATGAACATAACCTCTGCTTTCTCTGTAAAGTCTTCTTTTGTCTGGTCAGTGGCAAGTGCATCTAACAGGAGGAGGAATAATGTCCTCAAAGGATCAGCCTCATGGACATGATGGCAGCATATGTCTTTATGGCAAATATTTTTCAGACATTATGTTATTCAAATTAAAAAATAGAAATCTGAGAAGAAACCCCCCCAAAAAAACTACTGCCAAGCCAGCGAGAATCCATTTTGGGAAACAAACTGTCAAGACTACCTAAACACCTAAAACAGCGTGGAGAAAAACACAGTACTTTCTTTAAAAAGACCAATCAATTTGAAAAGTATTAAACTGAAAACAGAAGATACTTTTGCATAATATTTATTTGATTCATCACTTCTTATCATCTGAACTTGCTACGCTGATGCCACTGGAGAGTTGTATTGTTTTTTTTTTCTGTTTCCTGTTTCTCTCTTTTTCTTCCTCCTCTTTCCTCCCGCTCAGTTCTCACTACCTTCCCTTTCTCCTTCCAACCCTGGCAGCTTGCTTATCTTCAGGAGGAAGAAATCTAGCATTACAATGTTACCAAAAAGCACTTTACTGTTAGATGTTAACATCACATATTAGTATGATAGATGTATGTTAGAATTAGAACTAGTCCTTCTTAGAGATACCTGCAGTGCAACATGATCTCCTACAAAGACAAAAAAAACAAACTTGCTGTTTCAGGATTGGGAAGAAAGAAACCTGATCTTGCAATCTGATAAAGACTTCATTGTCAACCAAGATTTTAAGTGATGTTCAGCCTTGAAAGTACATAAAGACTAGAGACATTCACCTAACACGTAATATACCTCTTTGCAGGTTTTTACATAATTAAAAGCTTCGGCCTGTCGAGAAAATATTTTCCAAACAGAGGATGGCTGAAAGGGTTTGGACAGTCTTGGTCTATAAACTGTAGGAAGAGGGTTTCTTTCATAGTAGGATGCTAGTTCTTCCACTTTCTTCAGTCTTTCTTCCCATTTTCTCTTCATTTCTCCTAAAGCAATTACAAATAGCCAATTAGTATCAATTTCTGTTTGCAAGGCAATTTTAATTTTAATCATTGCTGCTTTTGATTCTTGTTTTGTTGAATGTAATTTATCAATTAACTGGGAGTAGCCAATATTCAAATCAACACCCAACCTTGCTATGATACTCATTTTAATTAAATCTATCCACACTGCTTTGGAAGTACAAGAGCTTCATATTAACACTATCAAAGATAAACACAATAGAACAATCACAATGAGGGAAGGCCTAGGAAGTTTCCTTTCTCCCTACAGAATGGTGTTGCACTCCTCATCAAAAAGTATACAAACTCTGCCAACTAGCCACACAACATCAGTAATGAGTGAAAAAATAGTATTATTTCTGCTTTATGACTGGGGAGACAAATGAGGTCATTAATTTGTATGGGTAGAACAGCACTTGAGTTCCTCAGAAGAATTAAGATTTCAGTGACTCTAGCTCTGAGCTTCATATCTCAAAGCAAAAGAACTGAAATCTAAAATGAAGACTCCATTCTCCGATGCTGACCTTTGCTACCTATCAGTGATACTTTCACCTACTTTAAAATCTCATGTACTTTCTCCCAGTCTTAAGATAGCAACCTTATCTCTTTTCAAGAAATAGCACCCTACAGTAACACTTGCTTATCTTGTAACCTTTAAACTCCTAGTTCCATAAAGTAATACAAATGCTACAGAGCAGTGTAGTATAGCACAAACACACATATGTACAAATATCTGTAAGTTGAACACCTGCAAATCAGGACAAAGCATTGCTAAGAAACGGGGAAACAGGGGAAGAGGGGCAAGAAGGAACAAGCACGAAAGGGAACCTTTTTGTTTTGCCCAGCATAACCACTTGGTTGTCATAACAACCTACCAGATGCAATGAAAGACAAAAATGAAACTGACTGTACTCAAAAGTATTCAAACCTTTAACAACTTGGATCCACAAGGTGAGTCTTAAGTATTTAAATATTCTTGTGGGGCCCCGAAGGCCAGATTTTATATCCTCTGAATTCCCCCTCTAAGTTTTCCACAGCAAAAGTTCCTGGACACTTACATTTCTGCCCACTGTACCTCTAAGCCTGCCTGTGTTTTGATAGTTTAGTGCCTATGTCAAGTCTAAATAACAGAATGTTTTTTCTCCAACAGGGGTCAAACATTATCTCTATAGACCTTGTCAGTCTTCTGACCTATGCACTTTCTCCACTCCCTTTTTGTGCAATTAGTTTCTTCCCGGGGAATGAAAAGTTAAATTATAGACAGCAATCAGTATTTCTCAGAAGCGCTGGCAAAACCCTCAGTTTCATTTTCATGTTGTTGTAAATTAACTGTTTTAAATTAACTGAGTTAAATTAACTGTTGTAAATTAACTGAGTGCAAAGGACATTCCCTACATCAGCACTTTTCCACAAGGTGACCATTGAAGAAGGAAAGTGAAAGAGAATTTCTATAGTTCTCTACTCATCTTAAAATTTCTAGTTATATCAGGCGATATTTTTGGAGAAACACAGCTGGGAGGATATCTGAACCTGGGAGAAGGTTGACGATCCTTACTTAAAAACTTAAACCTATCACTGTTCTTTGCAAGTCCAAACACTCTCAGATTCTCAGCAGTCCAACATGTCAGGTCTTTTCCAGGTAACTTCAGTTCCTGCATGAACTATATCTAACACAGCACACCCATTTACAGCATGTACAGATTACACACACAGACTAACCTTCTGAATTCACTAGGGAATTCCCACTTCATCTTCCTCTCTTCTGTCCTACCAGAAGTAAGGGGAGAACTTATTTTTATTTAACTTAACAGAGAGAAATTTTGTAACCAACGGTTGGACTTCAGCGTTATTAACTGAACAGGATGACTGCATGGAGAGCCTGGGAAAATGTCTCCTGAGAGATGACTTCAAGAACTTGCCATTTCAGTTTCCCTGTTTGATGGAAGACTACTTCTCTGGTTACTGCTGAGCACAGTGGATATCCTGTATTTTTACACCCAGTTATATGGCTGGTTTGAGATATTTTTGGTTTGGTGGTTGCATTTATTTATTTTTTACTAAAATGTAGGGACACATACGATGAAATCATGCTTCTATGTTTGTCTTTCCCCTGTAGCATGAGGGATTTCTGAAATGGTTTTAAAAATGTTTTAAAAAAAACACTCAAAAATCTGTAACGATTATGATAAAACACACTATCCACACCTGCTGAGAACTGAAGCTGACACATGCAAATCAGTTGCTACTCAAAATAACGTGATTACAGTTGCTTCCTGGCCGGTGTGTATCATGCAACATAGCTCTGTGGCAAAATTCATGGTCCTTGACACAAATAAATCCATGAGATTTTCCCCCAGCTACTGATTCCAGCCTTAGAAGAACATAATAAATAATGATGCCCCTACTGTTAAATTTCTTAATGTTAGTGAAAATTAGCTGAGTTATCCTTATGCTGAGCTGACAAACACTACTCATCTTCCCTCAACAACAACAAGGAGCATCAAATTTTCATCTTGCCCTCCTAAGAGAGGAAGCGGCCTGTACAATCACAGAATCACAGAATGGGTCAGGCTGGAAAGAACCACAGTGGGTCATCTGGTCCAACCCCCCCACTTAAGCACAGGATGTGTCCAGACGGTTCTTGAATATCTCCAGCGAGGGAGACTCCACAACCTCTCTAGGCAATCTGTTCCAGTATGCAATTTGTTCTTCAAATTAAGATTTGAGGAATTCTGTGTAAAACTCTGTATTAGACCAGGTATGTAAGACCTCAAAAAGTAGGTTAGTACCTGTTGTGAGAAGCTGGAATAGCAGTTTCCGATGTTATCTTACTCTGACGTCTGCTAGCGAAGGTCACTGTACAAATATGAAACTGACCTGAAAGTTGATGATGAAGCCAAAACCAGCCCTCAGCTTCAGACAGCTGTTGAGCAAGGCGGATCATCAGGCAGGCAGGGACATTCAGACTGTCCCTGTCTGTCGGTGTTATGAGCCCAAGGCTCTCCCTGTGGAGGGTGGGCAATAACCTTGCCCAAAGGGCATGCCCCGCTGCGGTACAGGCCAGCACACCCGTGGGGATCTCGCATGCTGAGGTCTGCAAGGTGGTTGCTTGTTTGGTAATTGTCCCCACAGATTACTTCCTTTTACAAACCACCATTCTGTCAGAATCGCAGAATATTGAGTTGGAAGGGGTCCATAAGAATCATTCAACCCTTAACCCTACACAGGACCAGACACAAGAATCACACCACATGCCTGAGAGTATCATCTAAACGCTTCTTGAGCTCTGTCTGGCTTGGTGCTGTGACTACTTCCCTGGGGAGCCTGTTCCAGTGCCCAACCACCCTCTGGGTGAGAAATCTTTTCCTGATAATCTAACCTAAACCTCCTCTGACACAAGTTCAGGCCATTCCCTCGGGTCTTTTACTGGTTGTCAGAAAAACGGGATCAATGCCCGCCCCTCACAAGGAAGTTGTAGACTGTGATGAGGCTGAACAGACCGAGTGCCCTCAGCGCTCCTCACACGGCTTCCTCTCAAAGGCCCTTCACCATCTTCGTTGCCCTCCTTTGGACGCTCTTTAACAACTTAATATCTTTCTTACATTGCGGTGCCCGAAACTGCACACAGTATTTAAGATGAGGCCGCACAAAGGTACCAGAATGCTACATTTCTCTCAGGTGGCAGAGGAACTGAAACAACACCCCACTCAAAGCGAGGAGCAGCGAGCGCAGCAGTTCCCGGCTCGGCTCTCACACCCCGCAGGGCGCGGTGGCTCACAGTGCCCCCGTGTTCCGGAGCGCACCCCTGGAGCCCGGACCGACCCCGCGGCCCCACGGCTTAGCCTGGCCTCGCACCGCCTCCCCTCGGCTCCGGCAGCCGCCCTGCACGGCGGGACCGCCTTCCCCGAGCCCCCGAGGCCGCTCCTCGCCGGCACCGACTCACCTCCCCCGCCGCTCGCCGCCGCCATCGGGGCGGGCTGCTCGCCCTGCGCGGGGAGGAGCCAGCGCTGCGCCGGGCGGGCCTACGGCCGCGGGGCTCCGTCGGCACCGAGCGGCGTCCAGCGCAGCCCAGCCGAGCGCAGGGGAAGGCAGGTCGGAGCACAGCGCCGAGAGCGAGCGAGCGGGCGGCAGAGGCGGTGGGTGCTGGCGGTGGCAGGGATGCGGGCGCGGCGGGGCCGGGGCCAAACAAAGCGGCGGGGGGGTGGGGTAGACCGGGCTGTGGTTCTCCAGCTCCGCGTGTCCGCCCGCATCCCCCCCGGCGGAGGTCGGCTGCGGGGGGCAGGAGGGCAGTGGCGTGTGGCCGGGGACGGGCCTGGCTCCGAGCGCCGCCTCGCCGCTCCCCGGGGCCTCGCGGGGCTCCCGGCGGGGCGGGCGGTGCTGCGGGCCGGGGTCCGGGGTCCGTCCCGCCCGGCCGGGCGGCAGAGCGGCCGCGGTGCTCTCCCGGCCCCGCCGCTTCCCCCTGCCCGGGGCAGGGCGCGGCACCTCGGCTGTGAGTTTTCCGGTAGCTTGAGGTAGACAGTTTGGTCCCTTTCAGCCTGTTTTTGTGGAGAAGCTGCCGAAACAAACAAACAAACTAAACAGGAGAAAAAGAGGAGAAAAAAAAAAAAAGGCGCTTTAGTTCTAAGCTGCTCTCTGGTGTCCCCCTCGGTAGACCATTAACTAACCGGAAACAGGGTCAGAGTCTGCATCTGGATCTACCAAAACAAAGCGGGTTAAACCTCATGTGTACGGACCCTGCCAGTGCTGGAGGAAGTTAGTTTGATACCCTGACACACTGTGACTAACCTTTTCTAATGAAGTCTTTTACCCTCTGACTCATAGTTCTCGCCTTCAGCTACCTGCCTGTCAGATGGTAGGTTTCGGACTAATACATCGTGCCCTTAATGTTAAGGAGCCCGATAAGACTATTGCTTATTGCATTGGTGATGTGATTAGTTGGTATTGGTGAATTAATAAGCAAGGGTCCCATCTACACTCGGAATAATTTCAGCTCTTGCTAATTTTGCAGCTTAGTGTTGACTAACTAAAAGTCAGGGTGCTGGCCCGGTGTCAGGGCTTTCCAACTACTACATCCAAACCAGAAATAAGGGGAAGGGTGGTCACAGAATTGGCATGCTTCCGTCAGTGGTAGCAGTATTTAGGAGGGGGGATAGTGTCACATGGAAAATATAATGGTACGTTGCAAATGCTTTTTGGTTTTTCACGTAGTCAGCTTCTATATTTTCCTTATGTTATTAATCAGATAATTATTGGTTAGCACTATACATTGTAGAATGGAAACATTTTAATTTGCTTGCATGCAAATTATTGCAATATGCCATATATATGTATATGTACATAAAATATCTTCTTTGAATGCTTGACATTTTCTCTTGCAGTCATGTGATGTGGAAAACTGCCCTTTTGTAATCATTAAGGACATGTTTTACAATACTGATGACTGTTTTGGAGATGTGTTTTAATACTGCTAGAATCATTGCTTTGTAGCAGCAGATGTATACTGAACATGTGTTGTCTCTCCTGCTTTGCAATTCAGTTATTTGCTTCCTTCTCTATCTGAGAAGCTTTGGTATTATTTTTATTGCTGTATTATTCATTTGTCTTGTTGGTTCTCATTTCAAATAAATACCACTTTAAAAAGAAACCTGATGTTTTGTATGGCAGTGGTGATACATGAGGATGTGAATTTATTTTCATTAGGTCCAGAAGGAGTAAGTAAATCCAGGCTGGAAGGGAGTAAAAAATTGTTCTATATCAATTGTTCTATATCATTTTCCTATTAAAAGAAAAGTATTGTAACAACTGCATTTATAGAAGGAAAAAATATTTTTTTTCTCTTACTGCTATGCAGAGAGACATTGGTCATTTTTTGTTAGCTTTCTAAGCATAGCTTTGGACCTTTTTTGAACCACTTTGATTTTCACTACTTAGTAGCTGTAAAGATCATCACAGCATAATTTTATAATCATTGTCTCTGTGTCATAGGATTTTTAAAAAACTAATTTTTTAAGATGAAGTACTGGAAAATAAACTTCCTAAAACCTACAGATTATATTCTGCTGGATTACAAAAATGCTGTTGCTCTTTACAGCCACTTGTTTTTTTTCCATCTTGCATAAGAGAAAATAATATCAAGGATAAGAATAACATTTTTTCATTAAATTCTTATGTATTGTCGTGATTCCTACTCCCCTCACCCCTTCCCGGACCCCTGCCATCCTTAATAGGATGAGATCATCCTCCATAGGGAAATGTGTATTCTGCTTGAAAGAGGATGGCATCACTGCATTACCTAAACCAAGATGAGGCAATTCTTAGTCTGTTAGAATCAGCATCATCCTCTAGAGAGCACTGCTGTTACCATGACCGGTGCTTTAGAGCAGAAAACGTGCTGCCGGTTAAAACGTGCGTTTGACTGCCTAGCAACAAGAGACACCTCCTTGTGGATGTCTTTTGTTCTTTAAACAAGTGCAGATGACTTGGTGCCTTAAGGTGCTCAGAAATTGATGGATATTAAAGGTGAGTTACAGATTCTATTATGAAGATAAGGCATGCGAATTTCAATTCCTAATGAGTTACAACCAGCCTTTCTAGATAATCTCTCTAGCTTCAGTAAAGTCTCTTAGACAAGCCCAAATTGTGATGAAGTAGAATGCAGTGAGCTCTAACACGTCATTAAACAATTGAAACTGTAGGCTGCAAGCTAGGCTTGCTGAGGCTTTAGTAAGAAATGGTTTTATGACTGGTATTAGAAAATGTGTTTTACATTTTTCAGAAACAAAGTACTATAGTTTGTTTTAACTGTAGGTTTTGCTAGCTGCTTTTTCCAATTTCATTGTTTCTTTGGCATTGGATCAATTACAGCAGTTTTAGTCAAATTTTAAGATCACTTAAATGTTGCAGATCTCTCTTAGTGTTTGCAGCATGCTTTAACATTTATGTTGTAGAAGCACTCAGTGCTTGCAGCCAGTTAGGTCTCCAGTTTGCTTTCTTGAGTCTGCTGCTGTTCACCAGTGCTATTCTCACCATTACTAAACCAGCTTACTAAAACCAGCCCCTAAAGGGATGCAGCAGTTTGGTTGGAGCACACCTGATGTGAACTCAAGACAGCCTAGTGATCCACTTACCCTACCTAATTACTGCAAGATCTTATCTATTGGCCAGAGTTGTTAGCTTGCCCTATACTTTGGGTGTCTTTCTTCAAGTAACCCTTGGTAGCCCAGGTTGGCTCACGTGATGGAGGGGAGCTGACCACAGCTCATGCAGGCACACGTTTACTAATTTACACTCTGTGCTTCATGTACTTGCAGTGCTGGCACTGCAGATCTTCACAGTATCAAACAGCTGGGATAAACACCTGGGGGTTTAGCAGAAGTTGATTTCTGTGCTGATATGGCTACACTGCTGTCAGTACACCTGCTGGCACGTTTCGATGATAGAGTTGGTAAATGATGTGTGCTTTTTTTATATGGCGTAGTTGTTCATTACTGTTGGTAGACAAAGAACGAATGAGGAAGGAAGTAAACCTTTTCCCTGTCTCTCCCATTAATCTGTTCACAGTGAAGGGTTTGGGTTATGCTTTTGTACATAGTGCTTCTCCAGAAGAAGGAACAGCACTGAGTTGCATCAGAATTGTGGGTCAGTCTGGTGGGATGTTTTCCTACAGTTAAAATTTTGCTCAAAAGTGTCAGGCTGAGACCTCAGGAAAGCTGGAGACCAAAGCCAAGGATGATTGTGGTAGGGAGAGGGTTGAAAAAAGCAGAGAAACTCCCGGAAACTGGGCTGTGCAGGAGCAGGGGAACTCCAGTGTTCTTGCCAATGGAAGCCATTCTTTCTGCTTCCCAGGGATCAGAAGCTCTACTCTTCAGTTAGAGCTGGGTGGACACACCAGTTGTCGCTGTAAATTAGATTTTATTGGCAGTGCACAATTATAAGGCATAGAGTTGGATCACTGTCAGGCCACAGGTCATAGGTAACCTTTGGAATTGCTTGTCTTTTTTCCTCATAGGGAAGTTTTAATTAATTAGACTTTGCAGTTAGGATGAGTGAATCCAGATCATGGTGCTAAGCAGGCAAGTTTGTCATTGCTGCTTTAGTTCCTGCCCCATGATACTGTCTTAAGAGTAAATTTCTAAATTTCTAGAATGTATTTTAGACATTTTAGTTCTAAAATACTGAGCTCATTTAATACTTATGCAATTTGGTTTTCAGGAAATTTCCTGTTTGCTGTATTACATAATACAGTTCTCAAGTCGGGAATAATTTGGTGAGGAAGATTTCTTAATTACATCGGTGCTCCAATATACAAAGAAATAGTATTCAGAATAACCCTGAAGGTCTTTTGAAGTCACTAAAAACGTAAGTAAATGTCTTGTAAGAAACAAGGAAAGAAAGAAAGAAGGTTATACATAACCAGATTAGTGCTTCTGATGCATCAGGAATGGTTGCCACAGAAATGTGGCAAAATGGATGTTTCTGATGTTCTGTAGATATGAAGTTGAGACTTAATATAATAATTTTATGATGATGGAAGGTGGCAAATATGGTTTGCCACCAAAGAACTTAAGCCTGTAATAAGAATCTTCATCATATCTGACCAGCAAACCTTACTACTTGGTCTGGTTATGTATGCATTTCTACTTACCGTAAATATATCTGCTAAGTAGTTTGTTAAATATATCTGCTAAGTAAGTTTGTTAAATTCTTGCCTCGTAATACCTTGTTTGTTTCTTGAGGTCTAAGCACTTCTAAGCATTTATCACTTTGTCCTGTCTGGTGATTGCAATTTATGATGGTTAACTGTTTTACGAAACTTGAGCTTAAGGTAACTTTTGGTAATGTGTTCCATGAATACACACAGAGTAATTGTGGGGGAGGTTTAATGCTTTTACACTGATTTCTGGCTTGGTATCCATCGTAATTTATTGTCCTGCGTTCTGATAAAAGTAAATAGCAGCCCACAGAATAAGGTTCATTTCATCAACTATTTGAAGTTACATTGTTATAGTTCTATGTCATTTATTTTGCAATTACCTTCACATACACCAACTAGAATGGGATGTAATAATGTTTCATTTCAAACAGAATGCAGAGAAATTACTCATTTCTCAAAATACTATGACCCAAAATCTAATCTTCTATGTTAATTTTTGCACATGTCCAGTAGCTTGTACTGCTTGATTTTTGGTTCTCAATTGCTAGCGCATAGAGGAACACTGCAATATTTTAAAGATTGCTTTTGATTTGTTTGTCTCATAGCCTGCTTTTTGTAGGCCTTTTCAATGATTTGGTCCGACCGTTTTTCCCAGAGTTCTTTTAGAATGCAATAATTTAGAAAAATATTTCATGTTCTTCTTTCAAAGATAAAATATGTAGGAATTACTCAGAGATGCTATTTTTTTTTCTGTGAACTGTCATAACATTTTTATTTTCTTACATTTTCAAGCTGATAATTGAAAGGCACAATGGCAGACATCGGAGATGGACCGCATGTGGGGGGAGATCTGACAGATGCAAAATCTGTTCCAGGTTTCAAAGGGTAAGTGAGGTACTTTTGGTTTAGGTCTTCAGTTTAAGTCTTGAAGAATCTTGTGCTGCAACAGAAGGCAAGAGTCATAGAAGAAATAATGCTAAGAAGAAAAGTTTCAATTATGGTGAATGGTAATAATTGTCATAGCTGTCATAAACAACTATTAGAGTTGTACTGACTTTGAAAATGTACAGCATCTGACAGAACAGGCCACACACATGTACAAGGAACTAAAAAGCAAAATACTTGAGGTGCAGTTAGGCTGGTCTTAACAGTATCATGAAGTGGTTAGCTCTTCTTGAAAAGAGACATCTGTGTCTCACCCTAGACTAAATGCTCACCCCTTTCCTTGAACTGCTTTTAGAGCTGACCTGAACTTGTGGCAGACAGCCCAGCTGGTTGAGCTGACCTGCTGTAGGGGCTGTGTGTGTGGAAGCAGAAGTGTGAGAAGAACTTATGGGGTGGAAGGGAGGAAACGCAGGCCTGTTCTTCCTGGTGCCAGCTGGTTGTTACACTGGTCTAGCGCTGTCATCAGATTACACTCTCTCTGGGAAACTAATTTGGTTCTGAAGTAATTCTTTTTAATATTTCAGTGAAAATCAGGTTTAAGAGTATTACAGACTTTTTATTTGTAAAATACGGTATGATAGGCCCCCAGTCTTGTAACCACTTACCCATGTGCTCAAGTGAGAAAATCCATACCAGCTTCAGCATCTGTGGACTTCTTAAAATTGACAAGTGTTGCAGAGTTATGAGTGGGTGGGAGGGTTGGTGATTCTTATCGTTAAGGCAGAATTACAGCTGCATATAGAGTCCTGGTCTTTTGTCATGGATGGGGTGATGCACTTCACTTGTAGGAGAGAAGTAGCAGTACATTTATTGATACAAAACAGTGATTTAACAAAGTTTGATAGTAGATGTGACAATGGTCTAACAAGATTCTCTGGCAAGGTACACTTGATTGTCCACTGCGAAGAGGATAGGGTCAGACAAAACAGTCACAGAGACTCTCCTGTTGAGTCATGAGGTTCAGAAAGGACCTCCTTGCATTCTAAACTTCTTATGGGAGGGGAGTCTGGGTGTGACAGCTTATGTCTAAAGGATTATATGTGCACAACGAATCCTTTCAATCATTTAGACAGACTTTTAAAGTTATCATGCCATCAATTACTTACCAAGAATCTGTTGCAGCAATGAATCTCAGCCTCAAGGAGTAATCTTGAGAGGCATCCCTGTTGAAGGGGAGATCCTGGTGTGCGGCCCACTGCCAAACAGGAGAGCTCAGGAGGCCCTGGGCTTTATGCTGTATATGTAGTAAGATAATTGACTTACAGTCATATTTGCATACCAGCCATGTTTCGGGATGGTGCATGCTTAAACAGCCCTTCAACGCTGAGGAAGACTCATGGCCCTCAGCTATTGTGTTATTTGTCTCCCCAAAGTCCAGCTTCATCCAGATGCGGCCATCGTGACTACTACTGGTGGCTATTGCTTAAGCAGAAAAGGAGCACATATCTGCAACATCCTTTTAGGTTTTGAATGTTTACCTGTGAAAATTCAGTGATAATATGACTTTGGGTTAGAATTCTGAACACATTTGCATTCTCAGAGCTAACCTTGGCTCCAGGTACGTGGCTCTCAAAAGATGATAGTAAAAAAAATCCAACTGATTTCTTGTTGATATAATAACTGGCATCCTTAAAGTAAGTTTTCATATTCTCTTGTGCAGAGGCATTATAGTTTTAAACACAGTTCTTCCTTGATTATAAATTTTAAGCTTGTTACAAATTGATCAGAAGGTTACTACAAATAGAGATGACACTTTACTTTTTTATTAAAATCCATTGTGTATGTGCACATTTTAACCGAATCAAAAGTGTAATTTGGGAGCATAACTCTACAAAGCAGTTTCATTCATTTTAACCTCTGGGCAAGTACAGTCTTCACTTAAATCTACCAACTGATTTCACAGATGTAACTTAGAATCATAGGCTGATTTGAGTTGGAAGTGACCTTAAAAATCCTCAGTTCCAACCTTTGTGGCGTGGGCAGGGACACCTTCCACTAGACCAGTTGCTTAAAGCTCCATCCAACCTGGCTTTGAACACTTCCAGAGGTAGGGCATGTGCAGCTTCTCTGAGCCACCTATCCCAGTGTGTCACCACTCTCACAGTAAAGAATTTTTTCTAATATCTAATCTAAACCAATTTTCTTTCAGTTTAAAGCCATTCCCCTTTGTTCTGTGACTACCTATCCTTGTCAGAAGCCCCTCCTGTCTTTCTTGTAGGCCCCCTTTAGGTACTGAAAGGCCACTAAGAGGTCTCCCCAGAGACGCCTTCTCTCCAGGCTGAAAAACCCTACCTCTCTCAGCCTGTCCTAGGAGAGGTACTCCAGCCCCCCAGTCATCTTCATCATGGATTCCTCTGGATTCACTCCAACAGGTCCATGTCCTTCTTATGCTGGGGACCCCAGAGCTGGATGCAGTGCTCCAGGTGGAGTCTCACCAGAGCAGAGCAGAGGGGCAGAATCACTTCCCTCGACCTGCCGTCCATTCTCCTTTTGATGCAGCCCGTGGTGCAATTTGCTTTCTGGGTTGCAAGTGGACAGAGACAGCTCGTTCAGTTTTTCATTCACTAGTACTTCCCAGTTCTCCTCAGGGCTGCTCTCAATCCACTCATTATTGAGCCTGTATCCGTGTTTGGGATTGCCCTGACCCAGGTGCAGGTCCTTGCACTTGGCTTTGTTGAACTTCATGAGGTTGGTACAGGCCCACCTCTCAAGCCTACTTGACATCCCTTTCCTCTAGGGTATCAACCACACCCGTTCATCTTGGTGTCATCAGCAAACTTGCTGAGGGAACTTCTAGAGAGGAAGTAGCAAACATTACAAGTTTCATTGGGTTTGCTAAAATAACCTGTTGTTGTTGTTGCTATTTTGAAAATAGAGAGATCAGGAATTAACACCTAAATTTTGTCTGGTTTCTATGCAGAAGGAACCTACCTGCTAGCAAGTCCATGGACTCTGGAATTCTGCCAGACTACAGTTACAGAATGGATTATCCAGAAATGGGGGAATGTATAATAATAAACAATAAGAACTTCCACAGACATACTGGTACTACTTTCAATTTTTTAAATTTTTCCCTTAATTTAGATAAATTAGTGCCATGTGTTATTTTTCAAAATTAAATATGCAGGCCAATTTTGATTGCAGTTTAAAATTAGGTCATTTGAATGGCTGCGATTCATTTCAGTACATTCTTCCAAATGTGCCGAGAGGGAACACATTAGGGTATAGCAGTAAGAAGGAGACAAATTGATAGGCAGTACAAGTCTGTCTTACCTTTAAGTCATGACTTCTATTTTGCAAATAAAATTCTTTTTATGTCCTTACATAGATAGGTAGATATAAAAATAAGATGTAAATAAATCTACAGTACAAGTACAAGAGTGGGAGATGGTGTGCATGTGACAGTACAATGTTTTTTCTGTTATAGTGGATCTGGAATAATAGAATATTTCAGATTGAAACAGTATAAATGAAAAAAAGAATTTGGCTCAATCGGACCATGCCATCTGTATCATATAAAAATATGACACATTTCTTTTATGTATAGGGATGCTACCCCGTTCGGGTACAGATGCAGATGCTGCAAGTGTCAGAGAGGTTTTCATGAAACTGGGATATAAAATAAAGATCAACAATGATCTTTCATGTGGGGACATTTTTAAACTACTGAAAAAAGGTAAGTAATAATGTGTTCAGTGTGTGTATTAAATTGGCCACTGTTTCCAAATACATCTCGAGCCCTCACGTCTCTTCTTCCATGGTTCTTTTAGATGACATTTCACACCTTCCAGTGGTTTATTGCTAGGATGGCATGTACGTCATAGTTTCTATGTTTGTTCATCTTTGCTGTCTCTCCATCTTTTGTGCCATGACTGTTGTCTCCATATCCTATCTCATCTTCTAAAGAAGGCTGGAAAAAAGGCTGAACCTTAAATGCAGACTGATTTATATTCTGACCCTGGGATCACTGAAGCTCTGTGAGTTGGAAAGAAACCTGCTTGATTGGGTAGAGGGGGTCTGTGCTACATGCTTAGTGGTGTGGCCCAAGAGGGGTTCTGACTGAGGGACTAGAACTGCAGGTGTGTGGAATGAGTTACTCTTCTAGAGAAACAACTCAAATTTTGTCTAACTTGTGAAACAAAACACCCTTCTCCCAAGTGAGAGCTTTATACTACTGTGTTAGTCCTGCTTTGTTTGGACTTGGCTTCATCTAGACACTTAAATTAAATGGTGCCTGAAGGTATTAGCCCTGGAGCACAGCCTATTCTAGTTAACTGCTGGAAGATGACTTATGCCTACTAGTGCTTTCCCAGACTCTTTCAGGTCTCAGTTCAACAGTAAAAGTCATCCAGTGATTATTCCCAACAGCCAGTTAGCTTGCAGCAATCCTGGGCTTGTGTGGGGTTTTTTTTTTGGTGTGGGTTTTTTTGTTTTTTGTGTTTTTTTTCTGTTTTGTTTGCTTGTTTGTTTGTGGGGGTTTTTTGCCCTCCTTTTTTTCCCCCCCTTTTTTTGTTGTTGTTTTTTTGTTTGTTTTTTGGTTTTGTTTTGGTTTGGGTTTTTTGGTGGTTTTTTTATTGTGTGGGGGGGTTTTTTGTTTTTTTTTTAATAGATGTAGGTTCTTTGGTGCTGGTTAATGTTTACTCCAGACAATGTTCCCAGGCACGATTAAGTTATTAGTATAGTTGCAGCCAGTCTATTGACAGTAGCTGAAAGTGTGACTCTTCTAAATGCAGTGCTTGTCCAAAGATTGTAGAAATGCCTGAGTGTGCATCACTTGAGAAAAATATAAGTAGTTCATTTTTTCCAGAATAGAAATTCAGTGTTTTGGTAAGCAGTAAACAGTAAAACTTCAGCTTTACAGACTGCTACATTTTTCATGTACAAACTTCTGCATCTTCTTGCGTTACCACTCAGCGTTTCTTTTGGATCCTTTCTTTTAAACTACATTTGTATCTTTTCATAAATTCAAAAGATTCATCTTGGCCCTCAAGTACAATTCCCACAATGTCAGGCAACAAAAGACACTGGAGAATATCTGTGTTATGTTCTTTGTCTATCATAAGATGGAGGGGAAAAAAAGTATAAATCTACAGACTCTTTATATCAAGCTTAAGTGTCTTAATGTTTTACTTAAAGAGGCTTGAAAAATCTTTCTAGACCGTGCTACAAGTCAAAGTGAGAGGAGAGGGGTACTGCTAGTGCCTAGGTCCCTGCAGTAGCAGCAGTTTTCATGCTGCAGTCAGTTCCCATGTAATCCAAGTAGTTGGAGCATCTCCATTCGGAAGGAGAGAGAGGTAGGATTTCTCCATCCTTTCCCAAAACTCAGAACTTTCCATCAGTCCAATCCCAGATCACAAGACTGACCATTACTGAATGAGTGAGGTTTGTCTTCAAAACACTCTGTTTCCCTGTGGTATTCCTGGCCTAGTTCTGTGACCGTGTCTTAGAATGGGTAGGGTTGGCCTTTAATTTGGGGTTTTCTGTGTCCAACCTCCATAAGTAAAGTAGGCAGATTACTTTGTTGAGAAGTGAAAACTGGCTGGACATTTCTAAACATGGGAATTAGTTCTTAAAGATTGCAGTCACATAGGAAGGATCAAATGTTTCAAATTTTTAGGGAATGCAGGAAGTTAAGGTAATTCTCTTTTTTTCTTTCAAGTTTCTGAAGAAGATCACAGCAAGCGAAGCAGTTTTGTTTGCGTGTTGCTAAGCCATGGTGATGAAGGACTAATCTATGGTACAGACGGCCCTCTTGAACTGAAAAGGCTAACAAGCCTTTTCAGAGGTGACAATTGCCGAAGTTTAGCAGGAAAACCCAAGCTCTTTTTCATTCAGGTGATGTACAGCTGAACAGTGATCATCAAATCAGTCAGATACTTCAAAAAATACTGCTTCCCACTAATTATTAGTGCAAAAAAGTTAATTTTTTCTAAATTTGATTTAAGCGGAGTTACTAAGATTCTTTTCAGGTCTAAAAGTGGCACAATCCGCCCTATTAGGTAGGCAGTATTTGTAATAGATGAGATTGCGGATTAAGTAAAAATTCAGCCAGTATTTTAAAGAGTTTCTGAATGAATGTCTACCTTATCCAAACTGTGATTTAAATAAATGCTAGCTACTTTTCTTCTGAGTCAGTCTAATGGAAATGTGACACATAAATTGTTTTAATTTTTGCATTTTTTTTAGTCAAGATATTGTCATCTTGAAAACATGAAAAAAACCAATATTCTGATTGTGATCCCTGCCTTTTCTTTAATTTTATTTTCCATTCTTTCCACCTAATAGGCTTGTAGAGGGACCGAATTAGATTCCGGTATTGAGACAGACAGTGGATCAGAAGAAACAATGTGTCAAAAAATACCTGTAGAAGCAGACTTCCTGTATGCATATTCTACAGCTCCAGGTGGGAGACTGTGTTTATATGTGAGCCTTTATTGGTGCTAAAAATTACAATTTGTAGTTGTATCCAGTCAGTGGGTGGCTTCACTAGTATGGAATATCCCTTTGGTCAGTTTGGGTCAGCTGTACTAGTTGTGTGCTTTCTCAAGATTTTGTCTCCCCCAAGCTTAATGGTGGGGCGGGGGGGAAAGGTTGGAGAGACAGTGCTGATGCTGTGACAGCGCTGTTCAGCAGTAGCCAGAACTGTGTTGTGTTATCAACACCTTTCTAACTACCAGTGCAAAGCACAGCACAGTCAGGGCTGCTGTGGGGAAATGAACTCCAGCTCAGACAGACCCAATACACTCTTTGATGAAAATATGAGTTTTCTTCTCTCGGTCACTTTTTGTACACTGATTTGATTTCTTTTTGAGGTAGTTGCTATTCTCAGTTCCTACAAAACCGCCACCAAACCCTGAACATATATCTTTCTCCCTATCAAATCCGCAAATGTTCATCTGCTGGAAATTGAGTTAATCAGGGTTGTATAAATAACTTGCAGCAGGAGGAAAAGGTATTATTCTGAGAAAGCAAAGCAATCTGATATGCAGAAGTGGATAAACACAAACGTATTGTTTGCTTATCAACTCTATTTACGTTGCATCCTTAAGCAAAATTAGTAGGGGCAGAGCCCCTGAAATCCATTCTGCATCTTGGCTCCATCTTTACTGTCACCTCTCCTTTGTGTTCATGTACTCTGTGAAGTAGTAAGTGATCAATGGCTAAGATTGTTGCAGCAGAAGATAATTTTCCTGCCTTTTGATTTTCTACCTACTTAAAGTTTTCTTAGATTATAAAACATGAGAGGATTAGAAAAAGCTTTCGAGTTGGAATTTGAAGAATCTAAATTTTGTTTGTTGGTGGTTTTGAGTTTTTATTTTACAACATTGATTGCTATTGGAAACAATGCGTCGTTCCCTTAATTGCTAACCTGTCCTGTATCAAAGGCTGCTACATCTGATCACTTTGACATTGCTCTCTTCCACAGGCTATTACTCCTGGAGGAATTCAGCTGAAGGCTCCTGGTTTATTCAGTCACTGTGTAAAATGCTGAAGGAACATGCAAGGAAACTTGAACTCATGCAGATTCTAACTCGTGTAAATCGCAGAGTGGCAGAGTATGAGTCCTGTTCAACCCGAGAAGATTTTAATGCAAAGAAACAGATTCCATGTATTGTCTCTATGCTCACCAAAGAATTTTATTTCCCTTCCTAAAAGAGTTTTTCAGTTCATGTATTTATCTGCAATTTATATGCAGTGTTAGTACAAAATACCACTTTTGATAACTGTTTACTACTGTGTGTGGCACAATGAGCTATCTCAAAGTTAGATATGTCCGTTATTAGAAGTATTTCGTAGTATGGCTGTGTTAGAAATGCAAACTTGAGTAACTGAAGCACAGGCAGATTTCAAAGTAGTGCTCTGAGTATCGCAAAAAATTAGGAAGGGGAGCCTGAAGAAAGATCACACCATTTTTCAGAACTACTTGGTGCTACATTTCACTTTGCTGAAGGGGCAGAGAAAAACAGTTCTTGTAAATAGTTTGGTTTCATATCTTACAAAGAAGATTCAGAATGTGATACGTGTATTAGTTATGATTATATGATAGTGTTGTCACACATTTCTTCTTAACTTAAGTTCTTGAAGTTTAGGTTATAAATTAACCTAAACTACTTTTATAATTTTGGGCATAAACTGTGGAAAACAGCCATTTCAATTTTTTTACATACAAGTAGGAAGCATGTTTAGAATACAGTCAGTTTTTCTTGATAATTTTTTAACTTTGTGTATGGAATATTAGATAAAGCAATTACATCAACACAGTAGCTGTTTCAAAATAAATTTTGTATTCTGACCTTGAAGCTGAGTGCCTAAGGGACCAGGTCTTCCAAAATCTCTTTTTCTGCAGCTTCCTAAAGGGTAGAGCTGTTGGGGCATATTTGGGGCTGTATCAATGAATGCAAAAGGAAATCTGCATTCTGAACAGTCTGTTTTCCTCTTTCTGGCCTTAAATACGAGTGTGTTTGCTCTGTGCTACGTGTTTACCACATGTAATCCGTGTGAAAGCCTAGATTTGTGGCACTGGAGAAATTTAACTTCTTTAATATCAATTTGAGTAAATAACAAAACTTTAGCTAAAATATGTTAACAAAGAGTAAATTTCTTGACTCTGAATTTTGTGAAACTTCTACAAAGTTGTAAAACGTTTCTGCTCATGTTTCAGCTCGCAGCAGTCTCTTTAAGATCAGAGGAGGACAATACTAAATGACTATAGGGTGCTTGCAAAACAAGACTTGAAACTCTTCAAATTGTGTAGCATAAAAAATGTTGGCAAATTGATGTTCACTTCCAGAGGCATTTGGTACTCTTTTTAAAATTAAATACTGTTTCCTAAATTGTATCATGCTTTTCTTTGTGTGTTATTTGTTTAGGATCTGATAGCTTTTGCAAATTCATTGTAACTTTAATCATGTCCCTTTTCCTATACCTTTTCTCTCCTTACCACCTGAAGTTGAAAAGAAGGCCCTTTAAAGCATTCTGTGCCATATAGCCAGGTAATAAGAGTAGTCCAGTGATTGAGACCTGGCTAATGCAGGTTCAAAAGGGATGCAGAAGAGGCAAATTTAGACATCATAGATGAGTTCCCTGATGACTGCATGCTGGATAGGAGGAATCTTTTCACTCTCTTGTAGAAAAGTTTTGTGACAGAGGATTGGTCTATTTTAACTCAGTTCTAGGTAGATTTATTGCTCATGCTTCTGTTGAAAAATTAAAAAGGCCTCTTCTTCATGTAGGTTGTGACTTACAACATCTGCACAGTTATATTTTGTAAATGACTGACAGGACTTCTGTTCATCTGCTTCAAAGTAATGGGGGATAGGGATGTTCAATGAGTTCTTAGGTATTTTCTGTGAAAAAGTCTTGTCGCAGAGTTTGCTCTTCCCTTGGATTTAATAGCTTCTGGTCTTGATTCTTCTTGGTCCTTAAAAGGAATATTACTGTACAACTTTTCCAATAGTCTTCAACATAGAGCAAAACAAAATCAGAGCTAAGCTACGATGAGCCGAGATGAGCCGATGAGTCGCCAGTTGTAGGAATGAGGCCTGTAGCCATGAGATAACGTGGTAAAGGGATTTCCATGAGATATGCCATTAGATATGTAGTGGAGGGATTACAATGGGCTTGATGGCCTGGTGATGGGGGTGATGGGTTACCAGGTAGATGCCAGATTAACCTTTATCTCTGCAATTGATCAAGTGGAAGAGGAAGTTCCTCCTTTGAGCAAGACCCACAGCCTTTGTAGTCTCTCTTTTTAAGTCTCAGATTTCCTCTTTTACATACAAAGTGGCTGCTCCACCCCACCATTTATGATGGCAATAACACTTCTCCCAAAAGTCTAACTTGGCATTTGAAATCCTCCATGGCAGAGGATGAGAATACGACCACCATGCAGACCAGTCAGTGGGCTTGCTCCTCTCTCCTCCCTAAAGCAGGAATGTCTCTTCAGTAAGATTTGCTCCTCCGCCTGTGCTGTAGCATACCCAGGAACACTTGTGCCTAGCACTACACACTTAGATTTTGTAGGCCTAGTGAACTGATCACTGGCAATCTAACAAGAATCTATAACCTGTTGCTTCAATAAACTGCACTATTGGTGACTCTGTGGTTGCAAATGAGACCAGACTTACAGTGTAACGTGCATTTGGGATCTTACTGGACACAACCAAACTGACAGGGCCAAATTGGTTATAGTCAGAAATTAAACCTGGCCACACCCAGCCTCTCTGATCTCTGAGGAGGAGTTGGAAAGCAAGGGAGTTTATTTTCTGCCAAATTTCTACACTCTTAACAGCTGTTGTTTAGGAAGACATAGAAATAGGGCTTAGGAAAGAAGGTAGTATTCCCATCAAGTCCCTTCAGGACAAGAGCTGCATTTTACTCCAAGTCAGTAAATTCCTTCATGGTGCCAAGAAGGCATCTATATATTTCTAGTTCAGGGCTAATGTTCCAGTCAGTGGGACTTGCAGGTAGAGATGGAGCTTGCTGGAGAAGGCAGAGGGTGAGGTGATAATGTCCTTTTTCCTCATGTCTTGTCTCAATTGGCCTGTTCTCCTCATGTCTTTCTTAAACACTTACTCTATTACAATCTTCCATCCCACTGCCTCTTACCCAAATTCAGCCTTTCAACTAGGATCACGTTTTCCCAATTACCATCGGTTTGGCTTAGCTCACCAGCTCTAGTCAGACCTCCTTGCCAAACAAAGTCACCAGTGGTGGAAGGCTGGTTGAAAACACTTCTCTGAAAGTGTTACACAGCTTTGAATACACTACACTGATGGGAACACACCATCACTTCCCCAGGTGAGGCCTTCGGGCCTAGTGTGGCTGCAGTTTCCAAACTGAGCTGGAAAGCCCATAGCTCTGTTTTCACCTGCAGATACATATATTTGCATGGTTAACTGGATCATCAGTTAAATCTTGTCCAGGAAGCTTTTAAAAGGCTTGACCTTAGTATTTTGCTGATTTGAAAAGCCAACAGAACAATGAACTTTTCAAAAATCAATTATGACATTAACAAAGAACATATGAGATGCCTAACAACTTCTACTGTTTCTAGTAAAACTGAAAAAAAACCCCAAAACCAATTTTTTTGGTTTTTTTTTGTTTTTGTTACTAAATGCATTTGATGGTAAACAAGGGAAGGATGAAGAAATAGACCTGGGCTGAAATCAGGGAGGCAGTTCATGCTGCCTGGTTTACACCATACATTCACATGCAATCTGTATTTTTAACTATAATTTCAGTTACTCGTTTTGTGCTGAAGCCAGGCAGTACACATATGAAATCAGTAGTAGTGATTAGAAATATTAATAGTATGAATAATAACGGCTAAATTATAAGAGTAACACCAAAAGACTTGTCACCTCATATCCTATAAGGACTTTTATTACCAGGAAAAACTACCTTTCTGCTGTATACTTCCTCCTGCTCTTGACTGCAGGCAGCAGGACAGTCACGGCAAAACCCCGGCTTTCTCAGGTAACAGGGGTCAGAGAGAAACCACTGCTTCATCACCACAGGGTGTCACTGCAGACAGCACAATAACCTCCTAAACTCATATTAACGAGTCATTCAAGACCAAAACCTCCTGAATGAAGCAACCCTTTCTCAGCTCTCAGTGGTTGCTTGCTGTCTGTCAGCTTGCCTGTTTATGACATCCTGGGACTTGCATCCCAAGGTATGCGAGAACATCTCATTGCTGTTTCCCAAAAAACCTCTCCTGTTTTATTCCATATCAGAATACATCAGAATCAGCTGATTTTGAGGCAAAAAGGCTTGTCTCTGATGTCCTAAACCTACTCAGAAGAACATTTACAACTATGCAGCATCTCCCCATGCGGATCCCTGTCATGTCACTGATATTTCTGTAATGTTTAATAGAAAAAAATCCACAGCACCTCCCAAAACAGGCTTCTGTCATACCTGTGGTGATGGTCTTTAAACCAGAAGAGTGGTGCAATAGCTTGCTTTGCCTGCATCATGACAGTCAATTAGTGGAAAGAGAGAGAAGAACTTGCCGGGCAAGCTCCTAAATTTTATTTTTATGTCTTAAAATCAAATTTTGAAGTTAAGACTTTCCTGGATAATCACAAAACAAAAAAATTAATACCTGACATTTCCAATTGAAGTGCCTCAAAAGAAAACAAGATGCACACCAGTCATTTTCCAAAAGTGTTTTTGTTTAGTGTTGGCTGGCAAGATTTGGCATTGGATTCAATAGTTCACCACTGCTGCCCCCAGCGTCAGAGGACCTGGGATGCTGCTCTGCCTGCTGTGCACAAGACCAAAGTATTTCTGTCTAGTTGAACATGGTGAGCTTCACAGGGACTTACCCACTGAAATTACATAGGACTGGGTATGTAGAAGACCATGATTTATAGGTCCTTCTGGCTTCAAATTGTATAAAGAAAGGGGCCATGCAAAGCCCTCTCACTACCTTTGAAAAATGACCAGGTAACAGGTTTTCCTGTATATGCCTAAAGTTATAGTATCTGAGTGGATTGAGAGCATCTGATGTACAAAGATTTACCTGTGGATGAAGAGTACTACCACAGTACTCCATGACCATAAAGAAAATAATGGTTCTATAACCACAAGACCTTTGAAAATAGGAGTGAAAAACCATCACTGTGCAATTTACACTCATCTGCACAAAAACATGATTAATAGTAAACACAGGGTGATTTGTATTTGTAAGATCCTTCTTAACAGACACAAGCATTTCCTCTTTCTCTTTCTGTCTACTTCT
Organism: Empidonax traillii; assembly: GCF_003031625.1. NCBI lineage: Eukaryota > Metazoa > Chordata > Aves > Passeriformes > Tyrannidae > Empidonax > Empidonax traillii. The sequence continues at coordinate 459,763 of NW_020955253.1, forward strand.
GGTACTGAACCCAGAACGTTTTGTGTTTCCCTTTTATCCCATTCAGCTAAAACCCACTTCCTCAAAAGCACAGCCCATACCTCTCCTGCATGATGCAATGCAAAAAGACTGGCTAAAGGCAGAAGTAACCTTCTTGGCATGGAGTGGTTCTCCTGCAGAGCCCCTTCACCCTTCTTTGCCTCCTTGTCCTCAGCTGGTTCTCCATGCTCAGCTCTCCCACCTCACTTCAGCTGAGGCTGGGAGCTCTCTGGGCGAGGGTTGACCTTCAGGTGTTGGGGATGACACTGCTGCTGCAGGAAGGCTTGAGCCTGGACACACGCTCAGAGGACTGTGGCTTCCCCACCTGACATCTGGTCCCGTTGCCCAAACTGCTGGTAAGACTGGTGACCCCATGGGTGTAACTTTCTCCATTCAGCCTACCTGTTATTAAGATCTCAGGAAGCCAATAAATAACCCCAAGTGGGCTATGGTCTCTCTGCCCTTCAGGCTTGGCATTTAAAGGAGATATAGGCTCACATAAGAGTCCATAATTCTTGGTTAACCTTTTCTTATCCAGGATGGGGCATAATATATGTATATAAGAATGCACTATGATAATTAAATTGTCTCCTGAGATCTATGGAAGATGAGAGAAGCATCAGAAGGATCCAGCTTTACCAGTCTCTAGCAGCATGCCAAGAGCTGGTACCACCTCTGCTTTATGCTTTCTGTTTGCAGAAATGCTACTGAGCGAAAACACAGAATCATAGAATGTTTTGCGTTGGAAGGGACCTTAAAGATCATCAAGTTCCAACCTCCCTGCCATGAACAGGGACACCTTCCACTAGACCAGGTTGCTCAAATCCCCAGCCTGGCCTTGAACAGGTCCAGGGATGGTACATCCACAACATCTCTGGGCAGGAGAGAATTTCTTCCTAATATCTAATCTAAACCTACTCTCTTTCAGTTTGAAAGGCTTTGTCCTATCACTACATGCCCTTGTAAAAAGTTCCTCTCCACTATTTTTGTAGTCCCCTTTCAGGTACTAGAAGGCCACAGTAAGGTCATCCCAGAGCCTTCCTTTCTCCAGGGCAACCAACCCACGTCCAGAGGCAAAAGGAAAACCAGATTCTTCAACCCCTTTCACTAGTCCCCATATTTTATGCCTGCTGTCCTTCCAGGGGTTTCATGTGATGTGTAAACCTCCTTGGCTGGCACCCTGCTCTGGTAGGGCTTCCTTGCAGACCACCTCTAAGGGCCAGCACTGTGCAGCGCTCGGTGGTCTGCAGGGCTCAGTGGCCCACAGGACCCCAGGTTTCTGTAGGCAAGTCCAAAGGATAGCACTGCCTTACTTTTCTAAGTAAGTCACAGGAAAAGAGTGGGGATTTGGGTCATGCTGAAATCAGTTCAAAACTGATAGGTGGCTTAGCTGCCCAAAGTGACCTGACCCTGTGATGGTGGCAGAACAACAGCCACCTCCTGCTGAAACATTGAGTAGCAGGGAGGGACAGCAGCATGGTGAGCATTGTCATCTGTGTCTCTGGTCACCAGCTGGGTGTTGCAAGATCCATATCCCCTCGGGGCCAGACACAGGTTGGGTGAACCGGGAAGACCCTGATGGGGAATATGACATGCAGGCTTGACCAGCATTTCAACACAGGCACTTTTTGATCAGCTTTCCCCAAAGGTAGCACTGTGGGAGGCAGTGGGGAGAGCAGGGGAAGCAAAAGGGGCAGCAGTGAGGTGGGAGACCTGAGCAGGAGGTCAGGAGGTCAGAAGGTGGCAGCCTTTAACTACCAGCCACGAGCTCTGGAAACCTCTGGTGGAGAGCAGGTTTTGAAGCAGTGTATCAGCTACACTGAGTCTTTTAACTTGGTTGTTGACCTTAGGAATGTAATCAGAGAGCTGATTATGAATAGTCTGTGCAGTTGTTGATGAAATTAAAATGTGTTGCGGCAGGCGTTTGGAAGCAGAGGGTTACTCCAGTGTGTGCCCAGGATGCTCTACCCCCGTCACCTACTGCTGTACAGCAAGTCTGAAAAAGGGAAGTGCTAAAAAAATACTCAAAACATGGTCCCAGTGAAGGGGGGAAAGAGGAAGCAGCCTGGCTTACAAAACTGGGGATGAGGAACAAGAAGGAACAGACCAGGGAGCAGAGAAAATTAAGGAGGAGGGAGGACAGTCACTGTGAGAGATTACAGTCCAGGCATGGGGCAGACTCACCTTAGGGCTAAAACACAACAGTGACCTGTAATAAAAAAGATTGCCCTAAAGAGCAGAAGTAAAAACCTCTGGGTAAACCATTTGTGCTAATTTGTGTTCAGATGGCAGCATCTGATGGAACTTGGCAGAAGGAGAATGAAAAGGAGGTGGGGAAGTGCAAGATGTGGGTCCGGAGCACCTGCTGTAGCTGAGAGTTGCAACAGCAGTGTGAAATGGGCACCAAGTGTTCCTAGGAACAGCTGATTGTACCAACCATGAGTCTGAGCAGGAGTTGCTGCCAGGTCTGTACTGCCTCAGAGAGTAGAGGACAGCTACTGCCACCTGGAAAGCCCCAAACTTTACGATGTCAAAAAGATTTTGGAGTTGTTCAGGAAATAACTGAACGTGGCACTTAGTGCTATGGTCTAGTTGATAAGATGGTGATCTTTCAAGCATTGGACTCAATGATCTTAAAGGTCTTTTCCAACTTAAATGATTCCGTTATTCTCTGACTTCACGAGCAAAGGACAAGGAAAGAAACAGCAGGCAGGACCAGTGGGGCAGAAAAGGAGGCAAGGAGATTGTGCTTAGCAGTGTAGAAAGAGGTGATATCAGCCTGCTGTGGATTTTTCTGAAGTTACTATAAAAAAGTTTTAAAGAGTAATTGGAGAGATGCCAGGAGCTGTGCATGGTTCTGCTCTAGAGCACTGTCCAAATGGGGGTGGGAGCTGGGAAGAAAGCAGAGGAGCACTTGCTGGGCAGCAGGACAAGGATGGCTTTGGTGGGCAAGGGGGACCAGGAAAAGCCTTGAAAGCAGACAAGTAGGCTATGTCAGAAAACTGTATTTGGAAGAGAAGAGTGAAGCAGCAGAGAGATGCAAGAGCAACAGAGCGATGACCAGTGGTGGGCTGGGAAAACCACCAGTACAGCCACCTCCAGGAAATAGTCCGTGGGAAAACCACCTGCGGGAGGCCTCAGCAAAGTATTGGCGGTGGCCAAGATGTGGAGCTCTTGAGCAAGAGTTGTAGCTGTGTGGATACACTGGAAAGGCCGAGTCACGGGATCCTCTGCAGGCTAGTGTGTAGGTGAGGTGAGCTCTGCTGGCGTCAGTCGCAGGCTGCTTCCACTTTTGGAAAGGCGCTGAGGTCTCCCCATGTTGCTTCCCTACCAGGTCACAGTGCAGGCAGACAGAGAGAGAGAGAGAGAGAGATTGTTCAGGACAGACTGACCTGGAAGATTCAGGTTTCTCTCTGTCCTGCCTCTGAGAACAACCTGGTTTTCAGTTTGACAGGAGAACTGTGCTGGAGCAGAGAGTGGATCAGCAGCACAGGGGATGGAATGGGTGTGTGTCTGTGGATGAAGAAGTTCCTGAGGAGAGGTGAGTCAGGACAAGAGAAGGAGTTAAGTATGGGGTGCCCCTCATTCACTGCTGAAAGCTGGAGTATTTGGGAGAAAAACTGCTCATCTGTGTAAACTGATAGATGGGAGAATTTTGCTGAGAGAAGTATTGTGAAGGGTTAAAAGGAGTGCTCCGACGGATGCTGCAAAGCACATTACTTTCTCTCCCTTACTTCAAAACAAAATAGTAGTTACCAGCCTTGTCCTAGTGACTGAAACATATAGGGCAACTGAAGGGAATCTTGTGACTGGCATGTGAGTGCATGCACAGTGTGACAGCAGCAACATTCATAGACACTAAGCTCTACAAACCCATTTAAATAAACACAATATTCCCATCGATACTGTCTTCCCAAGTTCTGGCTAGAGCTGTGTGCTTACAGCTGGATTTCAGCATTCCCTGGTGTGAATTTTTAGAGCTTGGTGTCACCAGGTTGTAACACTGTGGGAGGCAGAATGGAATGTAAAGCAATCCATAACCTAAAGGGATAATAATTTCAGTATTTTTCCTACCCGAAGTCTGAGCAGAGTGAGAAAGTGAATGCTTTTTACTGACATAAAACATTGCAAGAGAGCTAGTAAAAAAAAAAAAAAATGCATCTATGAACAGAGGAACTTCAGTTATTGAATTTCCTGTGGCTTTATGCTTCCTGTTTATGTTCCTTTCGTGCCACATGTACGAAGGGGTGAGATCTCCTCTGGGTTTTTTGGGTGCCCATGGCTGTGGCAAATGACTTCTGCACACATTTCTTCACCGGGGAGAAGGTGACAGTAGCAGCTGCAGTGGGTGATTTGTCCTTGTACTGATCATCACAGGGGTCTCTAGAGCCCCAGAGATTACCCTGGTGTTGAAACCTATGTGCAGCTGAGCAGAGTAAAAGCAGTGAAAAGAAATCACAGCCTTCTAGGATTCCTTAATTTTAGTGCCAGAGGTAATTTAAAAAGAAAACCCAATCTACATTTCACAGGACTGATAGAAACCCCACTGAATCTGCTGCTACCTAGCATTTAGGTTACAAGTACGAAGCACTGGGGAGATTCATTGGGAGCCAGTTCACTCACTGGCCTTACTCTGGGTTTAAGCTGTGTCCCTTGTAGTGGCACCTGCAGCTGAATAGCAGGGGATAAAACCATGGTGGTATCACGCTTTAAGTGGGAAACAAGATTCCAGCATGGACATAGATGCAGATGTGGCACTGAGTAACAACACATTTCTGTGCAACAGCCCTGCAAAAGATTGGAGCAAAATGCCACAAACTTCTGGAACCCCAAGATAAGAGCACAAAAAGTGTAAAAATACAGAGCAAGCTTCCTCTGCCACAGGGTTCTTGTTTCACCTGCATCCTGATCTCTCCGTAACTGCAAGAGATACCTGCCGTGGAGTTCACCACTTGCCTCCTTTCTAAAACAGAGGATTGTTTGCTTTTGCCATCTCGTAAAATGTTGCAAAACACTCCAAACACTGATTGCAGGCCTAAGTCAACAGCATTGCAGGTGCCGCCCATTTCCAGGCTGCTTTAGCTACACATCCCAGAGGCGTATATGGGAGACAGCACAGCCACAGCCAAACTCTGCAACTCAGCTTTCTGAGGTCCCATGGGGATTTGGTTGGGAAACAGCAAAATTGAAACTCAGATCTAATGAGATAAAGTAAGATCCTGAGCCAGGGGCAGGGGGAGGAAACATCAAGGAGAATTAAGAGAGTTTAGTCCAGGATTTTCAGCACTGTTTTAAGCCACAGACCCTGCCAGCCTCAATGGCACGTTGTTGAGCAGTGAGGAGAGGTCTTACCTGCCTGCCCCTTCTTACTGCCATGCAATGTATCAGGGCTTCCTGTATTCCAGAAGTTTAACTTCCAGCAGGCATTAGCTGGCTTTGACCTGTCAAAATCAAGACAGCCATGCTGGGTCATGTGGGCTGCTGGCTGTGCATCCACTGATCCCAGTTATTCATAAACACGGAGTAACAGAAATGGCAGGTGGACAGAAGGAGTCCTATGATGACGGACGCTCAATGAGCCCTCAAGCCACATGGGTTTTGTCTTTAAGGCATTTCCTTCAAGTTAGCAAAATAAAGAGCAGCTTAGTGTGCAAGCAACATCATATGAGTTCTGGTACAGAGTGGGAGATGAGGATAAGAGCAACCTCTCATTACTGAGCTTATAGAGAGAGGTTATGTCTTTTACCAGAACCACTAATAAAGTGGGAGAAAAGAGCATTTTGAGCAACTTGTCTTTTTTGCTTTATCATATCCTCAGCTCATCAGGAACTACTGCAACTATTGCATCAAAAGAAGCGTGTCCAGCAGATCAGGGGAGGTGATTCTGCCCCTCTACTCTGCTCTGGTGAGACCTCACCTGGAGTACTGCATCCATCTCTGGGGTCCCCAACACAGGAAGGACATCAACCGGCTGGAGCAAGTCTAGAGGAGGATCACCAGGATGATTAGAGGGATGGAAAGTCTGAGAGAGCTGGGGCTGGGGTAACCTGACTGAGGCCTTTCAGTACTTGAAGGGAGTCTACAAGAAAGATGGAGAGAAACTTTTTACAAGGACATGTAGTGATAGGACAAGAGGGAATGCTTTCAAACTGAAAGAGAGTAGGTTTAGATCAGATGAAAGGAAGAAATTCTTTACTGTGAGGGTGGTGAAGCATCCGGTTGCCCAGAGAAGTTGTGGATGCCCCATCCCTGGAAGCGTTAAAGCCAGGTTGGATGGGACTCTGAGCAACCTGGTCTAGTGAAAGGTGTTCCTGTCCACAGCAGCAGGAGAAGCTGGAACTAGATAATTTTTAAGGTCCCTTCCAACCCAAGCCATTCAATTGATTCTATGAACCCAGAGCCTGTGACTTCAGGAGAAAATATGCTTTTGGTTGATATTATAATTTAGCTGTGCTGTCAGGTCAAGGGACAGAAGAGCAACAGTCAAAGTACTTGAAATGAGATGGGGTGACAAGCCAGGTACTGAAGCTCTTCTCAGAGCTATCTGCCATATCTGTTCCCTTTTGCACATAAAACCAGTTAATGCAATGGCATTTGGCTCTGGCCAAGGAGGAGAAGCCGTTTGACTGGACAGCCGGTGACTTCTTGATTGGCAAAGTGAAACGTCGGTGCTGAGAGAGTCAGGTGCTAAAAATCACACTGCTTTGAACAACTGGTCATGGACCAGCACTAGCAGACAAGCAAGTACTTGTAGATGAATTGAAATGTTCCTCTTAAGGAATAAGATTCATTTCCCCCCTCTATAAGTTGGGAAGAGAGGGGAGATACTGCAATGAAAACCTTAAATACATGGTACCATCAGAAAAAAAGGGGGGAAGCCTGTGCAACCACCACCAGCAGATCTGGTAACAGGTTTTGTGTAGATGTTCTCTGCAACTATTCCACCAACCATTTACAATGGGTTTATGTGCATTAAGTGTTGGCTTGCCAAGCAATGAAACATTACCCTTTCTTTGAAGCTGACTGGGAACTATTAATACCTGCTTATCAGACTTTTACATATAGCCCAAGGTATAATTTTACAAAGCTTTCCCACACAGAGAACTCTTGACTCTTCATCCAGATCCACTTCACAAGTGAAATGGCAGTGCGGGAGGAAAAGAAATGCAGTGAAATGATGCATAATTGCTTTTTCTTCATCTCTATTTATACAGGGAGAAGGTGAGTCAGCATTCCCATAGAGCTACTTTACTGTGAAAGGAGGAGCTCTGCCTCAGCCTGGCAGCTGTTTGTCCTTGCCTCTGCTTTTGGTATCTGCATACTAAAACTTTCCTGCGGGGTTGGTTACTGCTTATAAGCACCATAACATGCATACCTGTGGAGTCCTCCTTTCATTAGAAGGAAGATTTGCCACCCCACATGAAATTATTGAAAGCAAGCTGAAAATAGGCAAATAGTAACAACAAGCATCTGGGTCATTTTTCAGAACAGTCCCACTATTGCAATGTACTGCTGAAGTCCAGTTGAGTTCATGGGTCCAGGTGTCATGCCATGACTTACAGAACTAAGGAAGCAAGCCTTCTCCTAGCTTTAAATTGCCTAAATAGTTGCTTCTGGTGGTTGCTGATTTATTTAAGATATTGAAAACACAGGTACAAATAAATTGGGCTACTGGAGAACCCCTGTACAGAGCAATATTACTTCTTGCAGTGTAGTACAAGAGCAGGGTTCCTGAGAAAGTGAGACACATTTGTGCCAGGCACTGTAACACTGAGTAAGAGGAGATAGCTACTACCTCGGGGAACTTAGCATCAACTTGGACATAAAAGACAAACTCTGGGAGAAATAAGAGTAATGAGGAAACCTCACAGCAGGCAGGTAAGACTAGGAAGGTAACTTAAATTTCCTGAGTCTGAGTTGGCACTGACTCCACTAGCATACCTTCAGAGACAGTCCCTCTGAAGATCAAGGTTGATTGATCTCCTGGTTATTTTTTAGCTTGGGCATTTTAGCTCCGCCTATTTAAAACTCTCCTGCACAGCGATGGACTTTTCTCTGTCTGCCTCTGTCTGATCTGTGCTTGGGAAGTCAGCAGGTAGAGTGCATCATGGGCCTTGCTTCTGCATTACATGTCACTAATTAAAGAAGCCATTCAAAATAAAGCTCCTACTCATGTTCGCTATTAATAGCCAACAGTTTTCCTCCTCCCTCCCCTCCCACGACCTCTTTCTCTTAAAGTGATAAAGCAAACCTGTCCAGGGTTTTGAGAGTTTCGAGATGCCTTGCACTCTCATACCAACTCAGCATGTCTCCAGCTGCATTACAGCAGTTCTTTGGGGAACTCAAGGCAGTTTCCTCAAAAAATTGCTACACAACACTCCAGTAATTCCAACAAGATTGCAGTACAACAGCAGATTCTGGGAATACGTGACTTAAAATTGATGTCAGCTTTTACTATGCCATGAAAGATTTTCTTGTTCAGCCCCTGACAGCCACTTGGCTCTGAAAGATCCTCTCCCCAGTTACATGGGCTTAGCAAATCTGAGACCAGGGCAACGACCAGAGTGGCAGAAATGACTTGTCAAAAGAGAAATGCAGTAAGATGGGCTGCAGGAGAGATGAGTCATGGGAGAGCTGCGCTCCAGAAACAGCTCAGCAGGGCCAGCTGCTGCCTTTCAGAAAATGAACTTGCTGGACTCAACAGGCTAGTACTGGACCCTCCTCCTGTAGCAGAGGAGCTCAGCTTCAGCTAGTCCAGTGCATTCAGAAGACGCTGTATCTGGTCTTGCTTTGAGTGGATGGTCAGTTGGATGTGTAGAGGCTATGAAGAAGCTCTCTGGAGATCAGTGTTGCCAGGCCACATACAATAAAGACAGTCAGCAGACAGGACTCATTTGAAAATTACTGTGCTATTAATAATTAAGCACTGATTAGGAAAGGTGAACGAGACAAAGCTTTAAAGAGGGTGCCGACTTGGAAGTGGATTTGTAACTTGTAGCCACCATCTTAACGTCAGGGAGAAGAGCCTTAAACTGAATGCTAATAATTGCCTTCCTTTTTTTTTTTTTTTTTCCTTTTTGGGGTCACATTGGGCTGTGTTGCTGTTGTATGAGCTGGGAAATGCACCAAAGAGGAAAGGCTCAAGCTATATTTAAACAGCCCCCCAAACATGCAGCATTGGAGGCTGCTGCAGGGTCAGACAAGCTGGTGGGCACACAGAGCACCACCTGTTTTGTCAGCAGGAGACCTCCTGAGGAGGACCCACCCTTGTTGGCATCCCTCTGCCTCCACCACCCTTGAGTCCCAGCACTTCCCTGCCAATTCCTATTGCCTAGCACGGGAGTGCACTGGCTTGGACCATGAGATGTGGGGATGGGAGTTGGGATGCTGGTTAATCCATGTGGGCACATCTGTCAGGGGATGCCCAGGGCAGTCTGGGGAAAGTCCCATGGGCGGGTTGGCTCCTCTGTCCTCCTTAGTTTTGGAGAGGAGGAAAACACCCCTAGCATGGAGTGGGACCTTCCTCCCCACAAAGCCATGGGCCTTGGTAGGATTTAAGGAAGGGTGTTACCTGCTTCAGACAGTGATTGATGGGAGAATGTGCCTGGTGAGCATTTCTGCAATGAGTATCCCTGGAAAGTTTTCCTTTATAAGCGACAATGCACTACAAACAGGAAGGTGAAAAGAGAAAAGTCTCTTTCCCCTCAACAAAGAGAACTGACTTGACTTTAACAATAAACAAGTTTTGAATTAATAAATCAAATCATGTGTTTTTACACATGATATGAAGCAAAGCACTTAATCTCTCATTATTATCCTGAAGAAAAAGTATTTGTTCTGCTTTGTCAAGCTAATAGGTGACATATCACTTATCTTTATAATCTACCTCAGTTTCACTGGGAAAATTGCCATAAAAGCTTCCACTTCAGCAGAACACTCCATTAAAGCAGGGCTAAGCGGGATCACTTTCAGGTATGATCTGCTTGAAGCAGCCTGGCTCCCATCCAGGTTTTCTCCGCCAAACCCCAGTCCTGAAATGTCAGGATGCTGTCCATGTTTTTAAAGGACTTCTATCCTCCCTAAATTTTGCTGTGAGGGCCAAGAGACATGAGTAGCCAGAACTGTCTCACAGTGCTGGTGTTAAGCAAATTCCTTGGGGTCACTGAAGAAAACAAACTGCTTACAGTAGTTGAGCTGGTAGAGGTATGGGCTGAAGTACTGCAGCCAAATAGAAGCAATGACAAGTTATGTGAATAGGTGCTATAGCCCTCAGTAGTGTTCTTCTCTGTCGTATATATGTTTCTGGCTCAGGAGACAGGCTCTTCCCAGCTACTCATCCTCTTAGAGCACGTGACTTTGGCCAAACCAATACGACTGGGAAGGTATGAAAGTTCCTTAGTAGAAGAGATGTTTGTCATGGGTTATTATTTTATCTCTTATCTCTTTCTGATGGAGTTCACTAAGGGCTGGATAAAGCAGTACCTTAAGGAGGACACGGCTTTCCTGAACGCGTAAGAGGCTTTGAGTTGTGATGGAAAAGTTTTATTTTGCGGTCTAGAGAAGCTACTGTTCAGAGATCTGGTCTGAGCAAATAGATTTTTCCATCCTGGAACAGTTTTATGTAATTGTTACTTTAATTATTACCAGTAAAAACAAAGCAACCCTCCTACCACCTCATTTCTTAGCAATCAGAAGAACAGCACAGCTGGAATATGAGAGCTGAGTTGTATCCACTAATTTAGACACCCTGTTAAGCCTCTAAGGGTAGGTGTCCCTGCTGGCATAGCCCAACCCAAGACAAAGAATTATCCCACGGGTGGATTTGCTCTGAAAGGCGTTAAGGAAATTCCCTCTTTGTGCTGCCTGAATAGCACTGGGGTGGTGCTGCCAGCACACAGCACTGCCACTGCTGGTGAATCCCTGCTGTAGCTGGCCAGGAGGCCCACAGCCCGTGCTTCTGATCCCATGAAATGACATGGCTGAGCCCCACAAGGAAGAGGCAGGGGTCCACATCCCACAGGAGCAGCATGAGCACAGCCATTAGAGTGGGAGAAAAAAAGGGGAAAAGACCATAAAAAGTTTGAGTTAAGATATCTGGGCAAAATGAAGGCAAAGGGTGAGAGGTGGGAGGCTCTCCCCATAAACACTCCTGCACGCATATGGAAATTCAGATGCATAAAAGCTCTCTCTGAACTCAAGAGGTGTTGTTCATGTCCTTGTATTTAAGGGCCTATTTGCTCAGTTTGGACTTAAGTGAGTTAATTTTTTTCCCCCAGAGGCTGGGTGAAGAATAGACCCAGCTGTATCTCCAGGGCTCCACCTGCAACAGTTTGCAGATGCTTCTTGACGTTCACTGCTCTGCCCACTCCCTTTCCCTTGCAAGGCTGGGGCACAAAAGCAGCAAAAAAGCAACAAGCTTTAGTTTCTATGAATTTTAACATGAGCATAAATACTTCTAGAACACTGCAGAAACACCAAAGCGCAGACAATCCTTTTATTTACAACAGTATAAACACAGAGTAAATGAAAAAAAAAATTACAAACCCTCCAACAAATAAAACTTATTTCAGAGAAAAAATTATTACAAGTTGTTAAGGGTTAGCCAACACTCCTCCATGATACTTAGTATAATGGAATAATAGTAATGATTATTTGTATTACAGTAACATAAAACTACTTCAAATTTTTAACTATAATCAGAAATTTCAAGGGGCTTTTTGTTGTTGTTTTTTTTTTTTTTTTAATAAGAAAGGTATCATTACTATCTAGTGTTTAAAATGTCAGTGCAGGAGATTACATTAATATCAGAATGTTTTTGACAGGACAAATAAAAACCATGCATTATGTTTAAACATGGGTATAGGCACTCAGGATGATGTGGGTAATACTATTAAAGCAAGACTTATAGGACTCTTGCAATTGATTTATTTTCTTGATATTGGCTTGTAAAGCAGATTAGCTTTCCTACTTTAACATACTAGAAAAATAAACAGGTCAGCTGTATGTGAGTAGGTAAGCTTGCGGCCCAGCTCCATTAGAAAATTCAACTCCAATTGTTTGTGTAAATAGTCACAATGCCTGTAACAGTTGTTTTAAGAACCAAAATGATGGTATAGTCAGCTCCACATAAAGACAGGGTGAAACCACAACAACAGCAGAAAGAGAAAATATCTTAAATGTTATTAACCTTTTCAAAAATATTATTAAACTTTAAAATTAAGATGGATGGCTTATTAATTTACCTTCCGGAACTGAAGGGATTTCCAGTTTCAAGGGGTTTTTTTTTGTCACAGAAATGAAGGCCAGTGACTCTTTTGTGAAGGGAAAGCAGGATGCTAATGCAAACAACTGATTCCAGTAGCTGAATCCCTAAGGAAGGTGAATAAAACAGTGAGTTCCAAACTTCAGCAGTTTTGTAGAGAAAAAGCTGTGGATATATGATGCTTCTGGTTTAATTTTCCGGATTTTAAAGCTGCCAAGTCTTACTGAAACAGTTAAGTAACAAGAGGTAAAAGTCTCTTTTTGGAGGGAATGAGTCACTGCTGAAAGTTAAGTTTAGAGAACAAAAGCTGCCCATTCCCCCATTACCTTTCAACACTAAAAAAGGAATCACAACAGAAGATTTAACTTCTGGTATATTCTCTGAACTTGTGACACTGGAAGATGTGGAAGGAAATGCCTTTGTTAATGCACAGAATGCAGCCCATCAAGACCCTTGAATGTGCTCCACTGAGATCAGGTGAAGGTTAGGAAGAAATAGCAAGAGTAAGCAGCTAATTCTGCTTAATGATTTGGGTAGTGTTTCTCAGGGAAGCCAACTGTGTTTTCTTTGACCAAAACCAATTAATGTCATTCATGGAAGTGCCACTTTGTGAATAAGCAGTCCTCTGAGTGTGATATTAAATTATTTAAAAGATGGTAAGCATTTTTCCCACGCAATAACTACTGATACATAAACTCCAGTCTTTCACAGCTGGCTCATTCTGCAAACAAGTTAGAAGGACATACTAGAAACAACAGCCACTGAGCATTGCAAGAGCCAGCCCCAGACACTCTTCTCTGCTCAGAGGGAGGTGTTGGATCAGCACTGGACACCTGCCCTGCCATGAGCCATTTGCAGGCATTTCTACTCCTCACCTTTTTCAAGGCTATCAAAGAGCTTTTAGCCCCTAGACATTTGTGGCTTTAGGAGCTGCTTTAGGTAGAGTCAGTGTCTTTACATTTAATAGACCCCATGGAGTTTTTTCCTTCTGTGAATGTGTACATGTGCTTTTTTTGGATCCCCTGTGAACTACTGGCACCTCAAAGCAGATGTACCACTGTTTAATTACCTGCTGCATGAAGATCCACCTTCTTCAGTTTGTCTTTAAATATGCCACCTACTAATTTCCCTTGATGGTCTCTAGTCCTTATATTTGAAAAGAAAGTGAATAATCCACCCCTATTCCTCTCTTTGCGGTTTCTGTTACATATGGGCCAGAGTCGTCATTGGGAGGTGTATTGCAGCGCTTCTTATTCTGTTCTTGCATTCCGTCCTGGTATGTCCCACCAGCTTTGTGACAGTTTTCGAGTGCTGAACCATGAGTTATTGTGACTGCAAGATCTTATTTCTGAGTGGGAACAAGTTGGCTAGAAATTTCTCATTTTCAATCACTTTACTGCTGTCTAATTAACCCTGGCACAGTACCTTCATGTCTTCATCCTGATCAGAGGGCATCAACACCCTACTGTTTTCCTAGTTAGACCCTAAGTCTATAAATATTTATCTTTAGTTGCTGGAGTTTGCTGATTTTGCTCCTTTTATTAGCATGCTCCTTCCCTATAGCCACAGCCTAGCCTGACCCTCCCATACATACTGTGTCCTGTCACTACCGTATCCTGCTGATTTCCCTGCACATCTCTTCAGTCAACAACACAATGTGAAGCCAAGTGTCCCATGTCCCTCTTTCTCATTCCACCATGGCTTCTCTTCTCTTCTGGAAGTATCTGGGAGTATCTGCCATATGAATATGACACTTCCTTGCTTCTGCTGCACAGCAGCTCTGGGAACCTATGTCCCTCCACATCAGTGTGGACCTCTCCATGCTGCTGGGAATGTTTCTAGAGAAGTTTTGAAGGAGATGGTTGATTTTACTGTCCAGCCTAGCACCCTACATTTTGCTTCCAAAACCTCTTCCTTGCCCTTTACTTCCGTGATGCACACATGGACCACAGTCGCCTTCTAGGCCCCAGTGTTTTTTGGGGGGTGGTAGATTCCTGACATCCATGGATCTGTTTCAACCTAAATTAGATTGTGCTTACGTTCTCCTCAGTGCAAGGAGAGCCTTTTCAAAACAGGAGGACTGGTTACCCCCTAGGGTGGACTTGCTACCTTGTTGCTAGCTCAGTGGTCCTCTGCATGTCCAGGGCTGCCACCACAGAGGGTTTTCACAGCTCACAGCACCTGGTGAACACCTCCCACTCCTTTTGCTGTCCAGCTGGAGTACATAGCTCCTTAACCACCCTGCTGTGCCACTCCCTGCAAACCCCTCGTGTCCCAGCATTCCTCTTACCACTGATGGTCGTGCATCATGTGGCTGCACATGTAGCTATACCACTGGCTTACCCAAATATATGTATGTACGTGCATATAGCATATGTATAGACATGTGTGCATGTGAGAAACATGCATACACCTCTGTGTCTCCATATATCACCTCTTGTAGTGACTACATTCCATATCTCCTCCAGGCCCCAGACGCTCGGAGCCTTTCCTTTATCATTTACGGCTAGGGCTAGGAATAGCACATTGCAACCTTTCCTCAGTCAATTTTATATACCGTATTTGAATTGGGATTATAAGAATCTGTGGAACAGCCTTGGTCTCTAAACAGACTCCACGACCAACAGCAGTTTACAAAATCTGTTGGAATCCAAGAGCTCTGTCTTGAAGGAACCCAGCTGCTGGAGACTCGCTAGGTTGAAAAGACCTGAGCTGAAACTGTCCTCGTTGTGGAACTGACCAAGGGCAAAGACGGCCCCACCACGCGTGTGCACCAGCCCGAGACCACCGCTCCCACCGCAGCAGAGAGGGCAGGAAGGCAGGCAGCGATTCAGCCGGTGCTGGCGGAGCTGCGCGGCAAGGGTTCCTTCCCGGTCTCCGGGAAAGCCTTCTTTGAGCTGGGGGGGGGGGGGGGGGGGGTTAAGCTTGTGCGTCTCGGAGGAGTGCCCCCCGGTCCCGGCCGCTCGGGGGGTGGCGGCGGAGCCCCGAGGCGCTCGGAGCCCCGCGGCGCTGTGTGCCGCTCCGTGCCGTGCCCGGCGCGGCCGTGACGGGCGCAGCGCTTCCGCGCCCGCCGCCGCAGCCCTGCCCCCGCCGCCTGCGCGGCCGGCCCGGCCCGGCGGAGAGGCGGGGGGATTTCCAAGCGCCGGCGGCCTCGCCGCTTCCTCTCCTTGTTTTGCTTTCGATCTGGCCCTCTCTCCGCCCGGGCGGAGGCACTGAACTTTTAGTTTTGCTCCCGCGATTATTCAGCGCCTGTTTTCATTTCCATTTCGCGTCCCCTGGCAACGGCGGTAACCTTGAGGAATTGTATAAGGGCCGCGAAAACGGGCCGTCAAGGTAATTTGGAATTGTTTTCTGATTTTCCTATTTCTTTTTGGTTTTTTTTTTTTTTCCTTCCTCGTTTAATTTTTATTTTTCCGCATTGCCCCCGCTTCCGTGTGTAGGCGGCGGGGGCTCCCTGGCAGATGCGCATCGGTTTTAAAAACAAAAGGTCGGGCTGCAGCGACCGGGGCCGATCGTGATTCCGCCTCTGCGTTTGGGAAGGGGCTAGGGGGGAAAGGGAGACGCGGCCGCGGCGGGGACGGAGCGGGCGGGGGGCACCCGCCGCTTCCCGGGTGGGGAGGGAGCTGGGGCGCAGAGACAAAGGCGGGGGCGTTGGATCGGGAGGTCCGGGGCGCGGCGCTGGCCGGGCCGGGCCGGGGGTCCCTGCACTTGTTGCGGGGCGGGAGGCAGCTGGCGGCTCCTGTGGGGAGAGAGGGGCTGCGGGTCGGCAGAGGGGCTGGGGCGGGGGTCGCTGCGCTGCGAGGGGGGGGCGCTGCCCCCGCCAGTGCCGGGGGGGCGGGCAGGGGGCGCGGCCTCGCGGCCCCCGCGCCCCGCCCCGCGGAGGGCCCGTTACACAAGCGGCGGGGCGGGGTTGGGCCGCCCCCACGGGCAGGGGGTTACCCTGCGCCCCAGGGGTTTCTGCCCTCGGGGCCGGGGTATCCTGGCATCCCAGCATCTCAGCCTGCGGGGGATGGCGGCGGCAGTGCGGCGGGAGGAGATGAGCGGGGCTGGGGGCGGTCGGGCCGCGGCGGAAGGAGGAAGTGGCGCGGCCGCTCCGTTCCCTGCAGGAACAGGCTCCGCTGCGGGCACGGGCAGCGCGTTCTTAGGGCTGCCCCCGTCCTGCCCCGCGTCGGCCAGCGCACGGCCAAGGCCGGGACGGCTGCCCCCAGAGGGAATCTGTGAACCGGCGTTTTGCTTGTGCGCAGCGCCCAAGGCCAAATGCCAAGCGTCTTGCTGTGTCTGGGGTCAAAGTTGCAAGTACTCGAAGAGTTGGATCCCGCGGCCCAGGTTCCGAGAGATACTTAGGTCTTTAATTCCCGGTTTGATTAGCGTGAGCACCTAAGCAGCAAATTCGGTGACTTTGTCTTATTTAGACACAGAGCTCAGATAAAGAAATTTCAGAATGCAGAATTCTGAATTCAGAACTTCCCTTCCAGTTAGTGTACGGTTATAATTTATAGTCCAGCTTACCATGCTAAAGCCTTGCAGGCAGCAGTCTCTTGAAGGTATGAGTAGTTGTAAACTACAACCTCAGTTTCTGGAGATGAAATACAGCATGTTTAAGTTTGTAGTTATTTTATTTAAGTCTTAGTGGGTTTACATACAGTAACTTTTGCAGAATGCTTGTGTTCATACCATAAAAAGAGTTGAGTGGAGCAGCACCATTTAAATTCATCTTAATACAGAATCAGTGACATAAAAGTAGCAGAGTCTGTGAGGCTGATAGTTTCAATCTGAATCACAGTCTTTCCATGCCACCAGCCCCTACAGAGACATCAGTGTCCTTCTCTGGCTCCTGTTGGTAACATCCCACTAGGGAGTTACTTCACCTGCCCCGTGTGCTGCAGTTTCTGTTTGCTGTTAAAGAGTGGTGGAAGATATGAGTGTGGACTCCTTTGGCACAGTATCATTTTGTCATGGTCGTGTGCCATACTGCAGTTCTTCAGCAAGCTACAGGCATGGCAAGGTGTGAGTCTGGTGTGAACCCCGTGTTACCTCTCTGAGGCTTGGGGTCCCAGCAGGTCATCAGACGTATTTGGGCTGATCAGCCATTGAATTTGGCACATAACCTTTGCACTGCCGCCTGGTTACTTGCTGACTACAGAAGGGTCAGGTTTCAGAAGATGTGAAGTCAGTCTTTAGAGAAGAGCTGTTCATCACAGGCTGCGTTACATGGAAAGTTTCTCATACCAAGAGGTATGAGAAATAACATGCAGGCTGTTGGGAGTGGGGCTTAAAGGCCCCATTCTCCATTGCATGAAGGCCTTTGGTATGTGGGACCAAGTGGAGTTACAGACAGAGTCTTAACTCAGAGTTGAGAAAATGATGGGAAAAAAAAAAAGGGAGCTAAGATATAAGAAGAAATGGAAGTGTTTTTGCAACAGAAAGATTTTACATTAGAAGAATGGGCTTTATGTAAATAAATTTGCAGCCAGGCTCTGTATGCCTTAAATTAAAACATTTACTTATATGTACTCTGTGTATATTAATTTGTGTTTAAAAAACAAACATTAGGGAAAAGCTGATGGGTGAAGAATGTAAAGTTTGCCATGACACATCCTCTTTTGAAGAGGAACGTCATCCCCGTGGTGTTAAAATGTATACATGGTACAACACTTGGAGTATCAGGAACATCATGAATGTTCAGATTTTGTAGACAGACATATGCATATGCATGAAGTGAGATATTTTTGTTTAAGAGGAAATAACTGTTTGGGGAAATAACACAGGGTTTCATGAGTTGATGATCTAGGTCTGTATAAAAAGATAGAGATTAGGGCTGCATGACTGTCTTCCCAACCAAGATGTTGGCAACAACCATCATATATTAAGGGAGCATAGAGAAGCTACAAAAAATAGGAAGTACAGTTGTTAATGGGAGGTCTCCGTTGCCCCCACATAGATTATGTCATTTTCCAACATGAAATTTGCTCAGGTGCAAAAAAAGCATACTTGCTAGGTGTACCCTGTACAGATAGTCTGTGGCTAGCAACTCTGGACAAGGTACTGGCCAGCAAGAATTAAGTTCAGAATTTTGCATTTAAAATCCCAGCCAGCTCTGGAGTGACAGTGATCCTAATGTTCTTAAACTCAGTGTTGCTTCAGGAGCAATAAAGCCAAGAGTTGTGAGAGTGTTTAATTTTCCAAAGTAAATCTTCATAAAGTGAAGAAAGAAATTAAGCAAATGGTGAGAGGCAGCCAAAAGTGTAAAATAGTTGCAGGTGGCATGTAATTCTTTGAAGACACTAATAGTAAAGGCTCAGAGGAGTTGCGTACCATTATGGTCAGAAATACCAAAAAAGCTGATCATGCTGACAAGCAAAGTAAAGGAGCTCAGTAAAAGTAAAAAGATGTCTTTCAAACGTTGATGTTTTGTCTTCAGATGGGAAAGGTGGAAAAGAGCATAAAATCTGTATTAAACACAATAAGGTAGGCCAAAAAGAATCATGGAACAAACTGCTGAAGACATGA
Organism: Empidonax traillii; assembly: GCF_003031625.1. Taxonomy (NCBI): domain Eukaryota; kingdom Metazoa; phylum Chordata; class Aves; order Passeriformes; family Tyrannidae; genus Empidonax; species Empidonax traillii. The sequence continues at coordinate 478,553 of NW_020955253.1, forward strand.
AAACAATTAGAAAATGCTCCTTGAAGTGCATCAAAACCAGGAAGCCTGCTGATAAGTGATCTGTGTGTGGAAGGAGTGGCCAAGGAAGATAAAGTCATAGCAGAAGAGTGAAACAAATTCTTTGGGCCTTGCTTCACTGAGGAAGAGCTTTAAGGCAATTCCCTTGCAGGAGGCTTTTTTTTTTTTTAAGGAATGAGCGTGTTGGAGAATTTTTCCTGAAGCGAATTGTCTGTAAGAGAGGGTATCAGATAAACCGGTGAGAAGGATGAAGTAGAAGGCAGGAGGTGATACTTGTAAAGACTTTTGGAGAAACTTAAAATAGGAAGTTGCTAGTACATTGCCTGTTGTGTGTAACTCGTTGCGTAGGCCTGCCTTAGTGCTCCAGGAATAGAAGGTGACAGATGAGCTGACAGTTTTTCAAGGTTTCTGGGGAAACTGACAACTCAAGGATGGGCATTTTTGTTTGCTTGTTTGTTTGCCAGGGATTAGTGAATGGGACTAGTGAACATGGGAGTAAATGTGATACATTGAGGAAGACTAGGCGACTAGGCTGGACTTCTGTTGCCAAGGAGTTGTGCATCACGACTCTTCTAGCGTTCTCTAAAGGAATTGCTGAGCTGTTGTCTGGTTGATATAGTCCTTATTAAAGCAAGGGCAGTTTCAGGATAGGATCAGTTTGCTCTGAGTTGTACAGTCGTGGTCATTTTGCTCAGTGAAAGGAGGTTGCCAGTTGTACCCCCTCCCCCCAAGTCTGCCATTTAAGGGTTGGAAGGGGGAATAGGTGGTAGTGATTTAACAAGTTTGCTGGTTGTATTAATTCCTTCAGAGCGTGACAATCCCAAAGGCTGAACAACAAAGCCTGCAGAAGAATCTTACATTGGAAGTCCAGATGTAAGTTTGAAAATGAAGTTCAATACAGGCCAATGTAAGTGTAATGCGCATGGAAGGGAATGCAGTCTTAACTTTCTGTTCACAAGGGTGAAGTGTGAACTGATTTTTTACTCAGGAATCTGGTTTAAAAAATTAGCTCTGTGCCAAGATGTGGCTAAGAAAGGAGAGGGCAGGTTAAGAATTACTAGGAAGGAGTAAAAATAGAAGTAGAAAACACCATCGTGCCATTACAAGTCCACGGTGCTCCCCTCTCCTGATTCAGGATTTAGTAGTGGAAGTTGCTGAGCTTCAGAGAGGAGTGTCAAAGAGGATCAAGGGTATGAAGGTGCTTTTGTGAAAGAGTAAGTAGCTTGGAAAAGATGTGACTGAAGGGGTTGTAGGGGATATTCTTTAAAATCATTAGTGTCATGAAGATAGTGAATTGTTAAGATAAATGAGACCCAAATAAAATGTTGGGACGTAGCTTCAGAACAACAGATACAGTACATAAATTGTGGTGCTCATGGCCACTTTGTGTATGTTAGGAGTTTACTTTCGTTCAGGAGTGATTAGGCAGTCTGTGGGAGAGAAACTTGCTGTGCAACTTAGAAGTCAGAACAGTTCAGTATCAAATTTTGGGCAGTGATTGCCCACAGAGAATTACTGCACATGATGATCAAGAATTATTGCTGAAAACTGCTAATAGAAACTTCCACTAAGAAGCATAAACTATGATCCATTTGAAGATAACACAGAGAAACAGGACAACCTATTGCCGTTTGCTATGTGAATCTTGTGGTATAAGATCTTATGAAATTTCCAGGAAAAAAAAATGAAACATCTATGGTGATGCTGTTTTATCTGTGCTTGTTACCCCTGCACTTGGTAACCTGACAGCAGTTACAGTAAAGTTAAGTACATCCTGTGTGCTTTTACAGTTGCATTGGAGTGGTAACCCTGCAAAATTCTTCTGATATTTGCATATTAGAACCTCAACTTGTATTCTGTGCATCTTGTATTGAAAGTCATGGTCCATTTGTTGGTAAAGCCATGAAACTAATCACGTGTTGCTGTTACTTATCTCTTTGACTCGTTTGTAAAGATTGCTCTTTTGAAACTCGGTTCTTCAAAGGCTTGTAATGATTGTGATATTGCAGGCATAAACCATAAGGCAGTGTTTACAGAAGTTTTATTGTAGCTTATGCTGCTACAAACTGATTAGTGCAAAAGATTTTCTAGTTTGTCCTTTGAGATCTCAAGTGTAAAAGCAAAACACAAATACGCAAGCTGAAGAGATTCTAGGTACAGTGAATGAGAGGATTTGTTAAGTTGCCTATTACTTATGTATGAATAACATTATGGAAAAAATCATTCTGTGCAATTAAATAATTTCCCCTTAGGTTGTTTGTTTGTTTGTTTTTTCCCCCCAGAAGTGTTGTTGGAACTGTATGAAGGTTCTTCCATGTATCGACTGTGTTTGAACTCTTGTGTTAAGATTAAAATAAATTACCATAGCCACTAAGAAAAACTGAAATTAACAATTGGCAGTTAGTGGAAGGGAAACCATATTAACAGTCTAGAGCTTAATGTTGGCCTATATGTATATAAAGATATATATATATGCAGATATACATATTGACATATATATAAAAATATAAAATGAAGATGTTTTGTGTATAGCATAAATAATATACTGTACAGCACACATTTTTTATTGATAAACTGTAAAAAGGTTTTAAAGCTTGCTCTTCTAGTTAGTGCTAGATATGTTTTCAATTTCTTGGAAGCTGATGAAAAATTACTGTTTCTTTTAAATGACCTAGGGAGAAAAGAAAGAAATAGGAAGCAGTGCAGTAATATTTACTTTCTTAACGTGTAATATACTGCAAGCCCAGCTTTGTGTATATTGGAAATCTTCTGACCCTTTTGTTTGCTTGGGGGCAGATTGCAGTAAATGTACAGTAGTCTTTAGTACAAGGCAAACATTTTATTTTGTTGCAGCTTGGACACAGGCATCCAGGAGCAAATCTGCCTGCTTGTTTTTTCACCCCAGGGGCAAAACTAAATTTTAACTCTTAAGTATTTTAACATTCAGTTGTTGCTATATAGGTTGCTGGCTTTCAAGATAAGCTTGGAAGTAATAATTTCCATATTCCTGCCTATTAAAGAGTAGAGCAGGTTGCGGTTTGATAGTTTTTCAGCTAACCTTTACAGGTTAGCTTGATTTGTAGCTCCCAGCATGTCTCTGGTGTTAGGAATGGAGTTAAGGTGTGGCAGAAGCAAAAGTATTTAAATTTATGCTTTGTTTTGAACTGCACGTGACAGTGGATGTTGTCTAACCATTTCCCTTCTGGTGTAAAATTATTTTACTCTTTAGAGACTCAGATACTTAACGTTGATACAGCACAAAAGGAGGAAGAGTTGCTTATGTGTTTGGTTTTAAAAAGTCCGAAGTGTGGTTAAGTTCTGCTTTTTGTCATGAATGGAGGGGTGTATGTGACTTGAAGGGCCTGATGAGTGCACAGAAGACAAAGCCTGTACTGTAATGTTCCTCCTGCACTGTAATATTACTTTTGATATTGAGCATAGCTTGACAGCATTCCAGGCAAGCTTCTTACAGATAATGCCTTAGTTGTTTAATAAATTAAGGTAGAAGTAAATTTAGGGCTTTATGTGCATTTCATGGGCATATATATATATATATATATGTATAAAAAATGCATTTGGTGCATGATGTGGGCTTTTGTGCATTTGGTGCACTGGCTGCTCTTTTAAGGTGTTTTGTTGAATTATGTAAATGGATATGCAACTGAGATATGAATCAAGTGGAAAATCCTGAAGTACTGAATTTATTGGACTAGGCACATAAATTTGTGAAATCAAAACTAAACAATGCCACCCCTAAACACTTTCCAAAATTGTGATAGCATCTTAAAAAGTTTATCTAAACGCAAATAATTCCAAAACAGGAAAAGAGGCAGGATAGGAGACTAATGTTTTTTAATTACTGAAGCTTGTCTGCAGCATCTGAAATCCCAACAGTGCCACAAAAAAAGATAAAAGCAAAACTTGAGGATAAAATTGAAACCAAATATAAACAAAAGTGAAACTGACTCCATTGGTTTTCATATCCCAGTTGGCAAAAATGAAAGAAAAAACACAGAGCAAAGAAGCACGAGAGCTGAACTTGAAAAATTAGTTCAGTTTTACTATTTATTTCATCTTTTGGTAAATTTGACTGCTGCGTGGCAGCAAACTACACAATAGATAATAGGAGCTGCACTCCTGTTTTTTTCCACGTACCACTTTTTGCAGCCAGAGATCTGGTCAGCAGCCCTGCGGTATGGGAAGTGGCATCTTCTGCAGGCACGGAAGTACGTTTTGAAGTGCTGTGGCAAACACGTACAGAAAGTACAGTGGAGGTGATGACATCCAGTGTGATGAAAGGGAGTCAGTCATTCAGCTGGTAGGGACTCCTGAATTTTATTCATGTTGAGCTTTGAGTTGTTATAGGATCAGGTATAAAATATATGGTGGCCTTTTTTTTTTTTGCACCCCACCCTTGGGGTCATCCACTTAGATCTGGGGCAGATCAACGGTAACCAGAAGATCTTACCCTGGTATCAGCTTTACTGATGACATGAAATGACTGCAAATGGTTTCACTCTGTTTTCTCAAATCAGTCAACAGCTAGAAGGCCCTTTTCAACCTTGAGAACTACCCATTTAATCAGTCAAAAGGTGGCCAAGTTGGGTGGCCATGTAATCTTAAATGAATGTACTTCTCATATGTAGAGATGTGTTACTGGGCCATATCTATAAAAAGTTTGGGTGTTGATGAGAAGCTTGGACAATCTCTGCTCTGCTGAAGATACACTGGGGTGAAATAAAAGAGAGTTAAGTTCCAGAGGTCTAATTCTCACACATTTGAACACATTGCATTCAAGCATATTAAAACTAAATGCTTTGGATGCCAGAACCATTCTGGAGATTTGAGATTGATGAGGGAAGCTGAAGAAGACTAGCTTTGTTTAATTTAATAATATTTATCCAGCTTAGATGAGAAATGAAGACGAGCTGAGTTGTCTCACTGTAGCTCAGTAGTATTTTAGGAAACTTCCAAGATAGAAATAGCTGCTGCAGATCACAAATGGAGGCTGTCTAATTGGTGTTGGTCTGTGGTCAACACAGAAACTTTAAATTAAAACCACATTTTGTAACCAATCCTATTACCTATTCTTATCCTGTATGTTCTGTGGCAGAAGAGTAGCATTTTTAGAAAAAGGAGAATTAGATCATACCATTTCAATAAGCACAAGTACAAGCACTTAATACTTGCCACTCTTTAAGTGCAAGCCTTTCAAATGTGCATACAAGAGGAAGACATTTCTCTCTTGAATTCTCCAGTGTCAAGCAGTATCTCTGTAATAACTAATTCAATTTATTTTTTGTGCTCAACACATCTGCTTCTTTCATGGTGCTATTTTTGTAACCACAAATACATTCATGTGACAGACATGTTTCCAGCTTGCCATGTGGATGATTCAGAGAATCCCAGCCCCCAAGTCTGTGCCTGCTCTGATCTGTCTGAAAAGAAAGTGTCTTAGTAAGCGTGAGAGTGTTTTCTACAAATCCAAAATACTGTATACTTTTCTTTAATACTTTCTGTTGGAAGTAAAGGAGAAATTGCTTTCCTGAAAGGACTGGGTTTGCTGCTCTCTGTGAGGGTAGGCAGAGGTAGTTTATGTGTTTTGCTCTCAGATCTGGGTGCTGTGCTTGCGATTAGAAGTTTGGGTAGCAAAGGTGTAGGTGTGGGTTAGCTATTAACTTCAGTGGTAGAAACTGCCCTTGCCCAGACAATAAAATGAAAGCTTTAAGCAAATATTAAATCGCACTTTAGCGTAGTGTGCAAATAGGTTTTGCTGTGTGTTGCAGAACAGTATGTTATACAAACAAAGGTAGCTGTGAGAAACAAGCCCAATCAGAGCAAGGTGGATTACATCAGGTGCAGGTCATGGCTGGTGAATGTGAAAACTCTTCCTTGAACACATTTCTCTCAGCGTTTGCAATCTGGAATAATTTTTTCTGCCTCTCTGAGTGCCTCTAAAATGTCATTGTCCTTTTGCTCTCCTGCCTGAGCCTCACAAGCCGTCAGCGTGGGAACACTGAGATTAAGCCCTTTTGGTTTATGATGGCTGTTTTTCTAATGTATAGTACCCTATAACGTGCTTACCTTATAAAGCATTCACCCTGTACTTAGGCAGGACTCGGAGATGAAGACTGCCCAGTCTTGCAGGTACATGCATGCATGATTTTCCATTGCTTTCAGAAGGACCCATGTAGGAAATGTGCTTGTTAAAAGTTTTAGGAATGCCTCCTGTAAACCTAGTCATGGATCTCGTAAGAGTGCAGTGGTCCAGCAGAACAATGCTGTTAAGTTGCATCAGTGAAGCGATCCTTGATAATTGTTTGAGCCTTAATAGCCTTGTAGTTTTCACCAGGCTGGAAAATTCTTTATGAATCAGGTGTCAAATGCTGAGTTTTCCTGGCAGCTTTAAAGAACACACAGGGTTTGGCTTCCATGGATTCTGACTGGCATGGCTAAGCAGCAGCGCTATTATGTGTGGGTAGTCAGGAGTGGATTCATGTGTGAACTCTTAATTCAGGAATAAAATTGATTATTTGGGAGATAATTGCTCCCCAGTGCAAGGAAATTAATTACTCCCTGAAAACCGTGCCAGCAGATTTCTTGTTGTAAACAAGCCCTCCCCAAACTTGTCTGAATGAAGTATAGCTCTGCTACTGAAAAGTCACCACCTTTCCTCTAGGCAGCTTTTGGGAGAAAAATAGTTAGACATCTCAGATACTGGGGACAAATCGTGGTCAGACATTAGGTGTAACACAAAGTTTAAGAGGGAAACAAATCAGCTATTGGAGTGATTACTGTAGTCCAGTTATGGCTGCTTTTGAGACTCCTGAAGGAGTTTACAGGGGAAGAGTCCTCTGTAGTCAGCGTGCTGATGAGTATCACTTGCACAGACCTGTTGACATCCAGATGTCATGCCACCAGAATCTGGCATCTCCCATATTCACTCCCTGGAACACCTGGGAAACTAATGGAAGAAACTCCCAGAAAACAAAATATTCTTTCAAAGCTTAAACTAAAGCAGTCACTTTGTATTGTCACCAGACTTGCAGACACTGTGTGCAGATGATCATCATGGCAAGGATACTGCAGAGATGATCTTTAGCAATCTGTTAGAGGCCCTGGGCCAAGTTCCCAGCTGAGGTAAGTTGCTGCCACGCCAGAGAAGTGAATGGGCTCAGCCACAGACATCGTGTTGTTCAAGTGTTATCATAATGTTCAACATACAAGCCACTGCAAGGGAAATTTCATTGTTGGTATTGAGAGGTTGAAGCGTTGTTTCATTATGGCTAAGTCCAGAAGCAAAAAAACAGCCTTCTGGGTCCACTGTATTAAAATAAGATGTTTTTTCTTCATTGCGCTTCTAGTCTGCAAATCTGAGGGCTACCTTTAATGATGCTTGAGATCACTGCAAAATAACAACTCGGTGTCTTTGCTGCTGAGGGAGAATAAGCTTTGCAAGGAAACCAAAGGAAAGAGCCTGTTTTGATGTGTAATGTCTGAATCCCAGCCAGGGCATGTTAACACCCTTTGGGTGGAACAGAAATGCTATAAGGCTGATGAAACACACTCTATATACAGTTTGAGTTCCCATTGTATGTTTTCCTGGGCATGTTTATCATGCAGTCTGTAATGCTGACTTCAGTACACATTTGAGGTATTTTCTGCCATTGTTTTGTTTGGGATTTGTTTTGTTTTTTTCTTTAGGGCAAGTCAGGTTAGTTGTTTTTTGCCCTCTGTCCCTTAAGGATGCAAGGGCTTTTCTCCTTCTACCTTTGTGCATCTTTCTTGGGTAGAGCAGGAAAAATACTGCCATTGCTGCAGTGTGGATCAAGCGTTACAGCCAACACAGGAGCTGGTTCTGTGGAACAGTCGGCTATGGCATGTACTTTAAGGGAACACAAGGCAAGAGGTGCTTAGTGAGAAGCAAATCTGACAGTGATGTTTCCCCCATCCCTGCCCCTTCAACAGGGCATCACTGACAGAGTAACGGTGGGGAGTAAAAGAGGCAACATTATATGCAATTAAAAGACCAGAGAGGGCAGGTTTTGCATTCTAACTGTCCATGAATCCAGAAAGTTTCTTAGAGGTTTCTATGTGTTTTCCTGCCTCTTATCTGTTTTCTAAACCAAGAGCTTCAGGATTTTATTTTGAACCTGTAATCTTTGCCCCTCTGAGAACAATGCCCACTTTCCCTCATTAACTACTCTCTAATTATGTATTTTGCTGTTGGTTCCAAGAAAAGATATGGATATTTGCGTAATTTGGGATTTTCAGAAAGAAGGCATGTTAACTCTGCTTCTGCAGTATCAGTGGTAAGATTCTCCTCTGCCTCCTGGCAGATGGAAAATGCACCAGGCAGAGGTCTTGTCTCCCTGCAGGCTGCAGGCAGGGGGATTTCAAGTGTCTGAAGTTGAAGCCACTGAGTAAAATGGACTTGTGTTGTCCTTGTTTCAGTGTCAATCTCACATTTCTGAGGTATTTCTGAGCAGGTGAGGCTAGCAGGTTTTCTTATGTGGGAGAAGGCTCTATCCCTCTGACGAGTTTGACTTCCAAGCAGGGCTTTGCTTGGAGTACATACAGTTAAACCTTTGAAAGGGGCATTTTCAATAGAATAGCTGAGAAAAGTGGCCCTATATGCAAAATCCCATATGAAGGCAGAGTCCAGTCTGTGATCAAAGGGCAGAATTTTGCTCCAAGTACTGTTTTTTAAAAAAAGATCGTGTTTCCTTGTGTCCTAGAACAGTCTTGGCACAGGCACAAATACAGAACCCAGTTCTCCGAATCCTAAAATTAGCGTATGCTCTCATTTCAGCATATCTCTTTGGTCACAGAGGATGATTGATGCTTTTCTGAACTGCTGCAATGTTAGCAAACAAAGGGAATAGTTTAAAAGATTATCAGCAAAGCACAAGTACAAGATAACTTTAAAAAAATATATTGCCAGTTTGGTATTTGCAGAGAAAAGAGAAATAGATACTATGCAGTGTTCTGCACGTGTCCTCTAGGGAACAGATGTTTTTTCACAGCTTTGGGGAAAGGCTGTGACGTACTTCACAAATGCACCTCCAAGATTCTTATCCCACCTGACCTTCTCAGAACCATTAATAAAATTTCCATATACTGACAAACCTTTTAACTGGGTATTTTGTGATGTGGAAAGAAGAACTGCTTTTCAGACTTTTTTTTTTGTTGTTCCACAGAAATATACTTTTTAATAAATATCCACAGGCATAGCGTAGCTTGGGGTTTTGGGATAACCTTTGTGCATTTTCAGTTTTCCAGATGCTATCAGAATGAAACTGAAGGGAAGAGAACATCTTGTACTGCTCAGATGTAATGCCTGCCATGCCGTTGCTTTCACTTTCTGTCTAGAGCTGCTGCAATTCTAGTGAAGAGCTCTTCATTCTCAAAGGTTACACTTTCTGTTTGGCAGGATTGTTATCTTCATCATGGAAAAAACAAGTCAGAATTGCTAGAATGTTTTAGCAGAGAATAGGGAGGACTACAAGCTCTTTATTAAACATTATGGAGTGAAAATATTTATATGTGTATACAGATCGCAGCCATCGCTTACGTATTTTCTACTGTCTCCTTAGAGATGAATAGCTCTTGAAAATAATTAATATTTTCCTGCTATATCTTAAAAATAATTGAGCGCTGTGAGTTTCCTTCTGAAGAGTCTTGCATAAAAAATCTTAGAAAAATACATCATGAAAAGAATGTGTATATAGTTGAATTTCAGTGTGTACCTTTAAGAATTCTGTGGTGACAGCTACCTACTCAATGCCCTTTGTGTAACTACTCCAAAAAATGCACTTCCCATCCTTACATCATTAGGACTCTTCTTTCAGCTGTGTCTATCTTAAGAAGCCAGCTTGCATGCTTCACCCCAGGCTGCTGATGTGATTTCCTGGGAGAAAGCTCATTTTCAAGTGTGCAGTAGCAGTGCAATCGACTGGCCTCCTCCCAGGCCCTCTATTCCTAACTGGGCTACACTGGCACCAGCTCCAGTAGATGCTGTGCTTCTGCCCTCCTCAGCGCTCTTCCTCCATGCCTCAACTGCAGGCTTAGGACAGTTTATAGCTTGTTGTGGGGTAGCCTCTGGCATACTTTTGCGTTTTCTACTTGGAAAAAAAGGCTGAACTGACCACAGGACTAGCACCAACAGTGCAGTAAATAAAGCTTTGACGAAGGTCAAAATAATCCCTCCATAAACTGTGGCATCAGCACATCCATGAGCCATGCCTGTCACATGGGAATGTCCCGGTGGCTTGCCCCTCCAAACATGTTGGAGTTGGTATCTTGCACGCTTGGCACTTGTTTAGGAATAATTTTATTGATGTCTGAATGTCCATCGATACATTTAAGCTCCCACCACCAAAAAGGCAAATGCCCCTGACTGAGGCCCCCTCTAAGAATGAGGCAGGTGATAAAAAAGGAGCAAGAAAAGGGAAATTCATGGAGCTACCAGTCTTAAAATATTCGTAAGAGGCATGGTTAAAAATAGTGGTTCTTGAAGACTGGCTGTCTTAAGAATGGCAAGTGTTCATAAAATGATTTCCCAGCAGGTAACCTGACTTCCGATGTCTAAATGAGCTCCCCTTTTCAGATAGGGCAGAAAAATAGTTTCTTAGGTCCCTTAAGCAGTTTTCTTGGCAATTATTCTTCCCTTCCCCCACAATGGGGCAGTGATAAACCAGAAGAAAAAACAAACAGGAATTATTTTCAATGTAATACCAGAAAGTTTGACGTCTGCCTTCGGTGTCTAGGAGTATTAAGCATTTTCCCGTGTTTTCCCCAAAGAAATGCTGGGGTTCAGTACTATCCAAGTTTGAAGCTATGGTCTAAAAGCACAGGAGCTTTATTAGTGGTTTTGGATTAAGGGGTTCCTCCCTGGCCACCCCAGCTGCTCCTTCCCATTCCCACACTGGAGTGCCTTCTTCTGTTGGTTCTGCTGTCATGCGTGTCTTTGAGCAGGATGAGAGCCACAGTCCAGGCTCAAACAGATGAAAGACCCTACAGAAAGAGGTGTTGCTTGTAAGCCTGCTAAGTTCCTGGTCTTGTTCAGAAAGCTGCCTATGCAAAGAGTAGCATTGAGGGACTGAATGGAGTGTCAGGTGCTGCTTTGCCACTGGTGAGCTGGTGCCACTCCTTCCCTCTGCAGTCCCACCTGACTCTGCTCCCCTCCCTGGCCACCTCCATCCATGGTCTCTCCAAGGTGGAGGAAGATGGTGTCAAGTAACCCATGGCAGGCATTAAACCATTTTTCTCCCAGTTAACCTGAGTGTGAAGGTTCAGGCAGGCACAGATAACCAGGCTCCTGAAGAGGTTTGTTTAGGCCAGTGGATGGGTACCCACAGCTCAGGACATCATGGTGGTGGTGAAGCTAATGGGAACTGGATGCCTTGGCAGCTCTGAACATACTGTTAGAAGTCAACTTGCCCTGTGGTACAAAAAGTACAGACAGCTGCATGTAGCTTCTTCTAGGTGTGAATGTGCAGGGGAAGTGCTGCTTGACCAGGAATGGGAGATAGGTGCATAGGTGCTTGTGGTTTTACAGCCTGATCCAAATTGTAAATGTTGATGTTTCGTTCTCCTTAAAAGGGTGGATTGTTTCTGCTTTTTTTTTTTTTTCAGCTAGGTAAACACTGGAGAGAGGCTGGAGCAAGGAGCTTGGCATGCCTGCTGTTTTTTACAGCTTACCTTGGTTTCTGGCTTTGTAGATTTCTTTCATAATTAATATATTCTGGTGGATGGTGAAGCTGGCTTAGTGTTAGGTAATGGCCCCTGAAATTTTACATGTCTTTGCTGTCTGTTTTGGAGAATTTCAAAGGTCTTTTCAAACTTGAATGATTCTTAATGTCAGGTGATTGGTTCTGCACTCACTGAGGGATGGACTTCAGGTTCTCCCATCTGGAGCCATTGGAATAAGACTTCCAAGTGCACCTATTAACCCTGCTTATTGTAAGGCAGAAACTACTTTTAAGGCACTGCAGAAGTTGATGTTTCTTTCTGTACAAATAAATCATGCATTTGTCAGCTCTGGAGAGGGGAAATGGCACCTTCATTTCCCACAGGCTTGGTAGAGTTGACTTGATGTTTTCATCAAAAGGATGCCATTGATGGCAGCTGCAAAAAACCCCACTAAATTTTAGCACCGTTGTGGTCAGTACTGTCCTGAGGCAGACAGGTCTGGGGGTGTCTTCTGAAGACATCCAGCTTTATTTTCTGCATCATAGGCTCTTAGAGGAGGACTAAGAAGGGTGTTTTGGTGAGCAGAAGCATAATGTGCTTGCCAGTCTGTGAAAGACATAGCCCCAGAAGACGCCCACGGTTCCCCCCCAACTGAACATCATTGTGGGGTTATTTTTAGCTGGGTTTGAATTTACTTTCAGATAAATAGGTCTCAGGAGCCACTCCTCCCTTTTCATAAGCCAAACTTCTCTTCTGATTACCTTGGATTAATTTGCCTTAGTGTGGGTGACGGATGTGAAGGTGTGTGCTGACAGTTGCAGGTGGTAGTCCCAGAGGAGTCCCAGGGTGCTGAAAAGGAGATGAGCACCACACCGCCGCATCTGCAGGGGAGCAGCTGGGGAAGCCCCCAGGGACGTGGGAGGGAAGAGACAGACTGGCTCAGCCATGCCATTTTGGGCAAAACTGGCTTCCTTGTAGTAGCGATTGTTGGCAGCTTTCTCATTTCCTGAAATGTATTGCTTTTGCACAAAGGCAGCTTCTGTTTCTCCCATGTTGCCTGTCCCAAGTGGGATTCGTTGCTACTGCTTTCAAGATGACTTTTCTGCCTTCTGTCTAATTTGTTTATTTAGATGGGCTTGAAATTTGTCTTAAGGGCTCATTACCCAGAAGACAAGTCAAGTCCGACTGCTAAATGGGAACACTCATATATTGAGTGTTGAATCTGATGCACAGTGTTTCCAGGAATTGTCTCAAAGTGCATGCATACTTTAACATGCCTTACAAAGAAATGCATCTGTTGCAGATACTTGTTTCTTCGTTGTCAGACAAATAAAAATTTGCTCATGTTTTTAGTACATTTCCATTTGCATTTTTCAGCTTTGACTCAAACTGTAGTAGGGGAAGGTGGTACAAATCTCCTATACACATTCTGCAACCTGGGTGAGGATTACTGGTGCCAAGGGGAGGGGGCTGCAGTGACACAGCGGGTTGTTTGCCACTGACCTGGGGGCTGAGAAAGCTGTAGCCGTGTCACCCTCGCCCAGAAAACAGCTTTCCTCTTGCACAGAGAGGGGATTTGCACAAGGGCTCAGCCGCTGTTGGGTTCTGGGGTTTGCTGATTTTGTGTGTCTGATGTGCACCTGAAAGGGAGCTGAGCAGTTGCAACCATTTTCTGAGCTATTTTAGAAATTCATAGTTAACTGCAACAGGCTGCAGCTGAAGCACAAGTGACCACTGCCCACTGTAGTAAACAAAATGCCAATATGTTTGCTAAGAGATTAGTGTGAGCATGGCTGCTGGTAAATTCTCTGAACACATCAAAGAGCCTTATTGTTGCACTCAGGTTTTAATTCCTTATTAGTTTCAGGAAATACATGTCCTCAGAGCAATGAGAGGAAACTTTGAACGTTTTTCTTCCTCTTGTGCTGGGTGTGGGCTTGGTACTGCCTAATTGTTAGTTTGTCTGATGCCTGTACTCCCATAGGAAGTGAGAACAAACCCATTTACATTTGTGCCATTGCTGTGTGGTTTCAATTTTTTTCTCTTTTTTATTTTTATTTTAAGATCAAAGGTGACAAGAATAGTGGAGCAGAGAAGTTAAGAATGATGCAGAGAACACAGATGTGAAGAACAGTGGAGAGAGGAAGGAGCTGAGCCCGGTGCAGAGGGGGCAAGGAGAAGCAGCAGCCTAAATGCAAGTACCTGAATGTGGAAATGATGGATTGCAGGCTGCCTAGCAGGCATTTAATGCAGTGCCTTAATGTGCATCTAGTGCCAGTTGGCGCTTTCAGAGTGGTGCCTGAGATAGGTTAATGATTTTAAAATTTTCTGCCTCAGGGTCAAGACTTTGGACTCTTATGTCAATAATTTACAGCCCTGAACAGGGAAGTGGCATCAAGGTCACGTGAGAAAGAGAGAGAGAGGGAGAGAGAGAGAATGAGAAAATGAAGTCAGTTGGAGTATTAACTGCATAATGTAAGGTGGTGTGGTACAGCTGAGGGGGCTGTGAAGCACTCACTTCATAGCTGAGCAGCACTGAAATGTAAAATAATAGCTAAATAAATTAGTGACTGGATGGATCCAAGAGAGCTGGAAGGAGGGGACCAAACTACTCAGCTACAACCAAATGGTCTGATAAATTGCTGTGTTGTAAAATGTATTTTTCATAGTTTTAGTCAAGTTTATGGGACAAAAACAGACATTTGAAAGTACTTTTCTTAGTAGATGCATCATTTTAGCCAGTACAGTGATGCCTCCAGCATGTGAATTTTCTTCTTTAATATTTTTTCTTTGCAAAAAAAGGTCTTGTGCAAATACCAGTACGTGTGCCAAAAAGAGGTATCCCCAGGAGCATAACTGTTTTTCTTTGTGACCTCTGGTATCCCACCTGTGTCAGCAGACAAACTTTTGCCAGTATCATGTGTCTTCTTCAGGTGAAGGTTTTCCTAATCGAGGTGCACCAGAAGAGTGTCTTTTACCATAAAGAAGACTTTACCATCTCAGTTGCTCTTAGGGGAAGCTTGCACACAGATCTAGAAACACAATTATATTTACAATTGTTCAATGCCAGCAAAGCTTTAGTATGTCTGTACTGTGCAGAGGTGGGGGAACTGCCTGGCAGTTCTGCCTGGAAAACAAGTAATCTTGTCCCTTTTCTTCCTGCAGCTCCTTCCCAGGTGGGTGACAATGCCTGTCGAAAGGATGCGGATGCGGCCCTGGCTGGAAGAGCAAATCAACTCTAACAGAATACCGGGGCTGAAATGGCTAAATAAGGTAATGGGGGGTGCATGCATGCACTGAAGAGGAACTTATAGCAGTGGCTGAGGTCTGAATAGGTAAATCAGCTCATTCCTGGTTTTCAAAGGGGTGACGTGGGGAGGAAGGGCAAAGCTGAATGCTTCCTGCTGAACCTGTTCCTCCGGCCTCGCCTGCCAGATCTGAGGCATCTTGCTTTGGTCTGGTGGATTTGTGGCTCCTTTGAAAGCATTTTCCGTCTCTTTGTTGTTGGAGTGAGTGTTTCTGGAGACTCTGATAGGTGGTTTTATTTTTTTTAAACTGGGATCACATTGTTCACAAAGTAGCATCAGAAGGATGTGAACACAATGCTCTCCTGAGGTGGAAAACCATATTCTGAGTTAGACTCTGGGTTGAAGCAATGATCTCCTGTTTCAAACTTGTGAGACTTCTTTGATACTTCTTAACCTAGGAGAAAATGGAGTAATTTTTACCGTGCCAGACCCAAACCTTAGCTCTTACTAAGCACTCTAGACACTTTAAGAGCACAAGTATGAGCTACAAAATGTCAGTGCCCAGTTTGAATTTATTTTAATTGGTTCAGTAAAACCAAGAAGTGCATTTGAGACTTTGAATAGTGATAAACCCTGGAAATGTTGCATGCATTCTGTATTATGCAGGAGGGTAATTACCACACTGAAAAGCATGAAGCTGTTTTGGCTATAGAGGCTACTTTATTATCAGAATGGGTAGAAATGCACAAAATTGGGTGCAGAAACATAGGAACTGCCACTCTGGTTAAGGCACTAACCCAGATAGTCTGGTGTCCTCCCTATAGCAGTAGTAATTGTGGTGCTCATTTTTAGAGCTGAAGAATGGCAATTGAAATTACCACTTTTTATTTCAGCTTTCAAAGCTAGAAATGTTCACTACTTCAAAATTATCAGGAGCCCTTTAAATTTCAGCTATGAATCTTGTTTCTCAGGAACTTCCTGCATCAGTGACTCTCACATGCTGTGGCTGAGTAAATAAATATTGTTTTATACATTCCCTAGTTCGCTGCCCCGTGAATTTGAGTAGGTCCTTGTTCTTGCATAATGGGGTCACAGCTGAAGAGGAGGAGACCAGTTTTTACTGTTGTGTTTGTAATTTGAGTCCCATGTTGGGGTCCCTCTCCTTGAATATGTCTACTTCCGTGTCAAGTTCCCTGCTGACAGTCCATATCTGCTGTTCTTTGCTGGGTATTCCTGCCCAATCCTGAAATAATTTCTCTGCAGTTAGTAGGGCACAGTATTTCAGATCTGAGCATATTACTCTTAAATACAGCGTTGTCATCTATAGGTTATGTTCACGTAACCTTTTCTGGTACATCTGAGGAATGGTACTTGCTTCCTTTGCAGTTTAAAAATGCTGTCACTGTGGTAAGGGCTTCACTCTTCCAAGTTCAGAACACCAGTCCATAAAGGCAGTTTGCAAGGCATGTCATGTTGTTTAATGTTTGCAGCCCTCTGATTGTGTTGTTACAGCAGTTTCTGCCCTGTGCTTCTGGCATGAACTGTTTGCATGCAAGAGTCGGGAGAAGATTTTGTCCTTAGCATATTCTGTATTGACTGAGGCTTGTCTCACAAACAAATTATTTTGAATTTTTTTTATTTTGAAAGAAAGCCCTGGCTCCTATAAGAAAAAGGATACCAGGATAAGTGGCCTGCCTTGAGGATTATTAAACTCTGATTCCCCACTTCTACCCTCTGATTTGGCATCAGACTGGATTGCCTTTATTGTGCTCAACAAGCTAATTGCCCTTCTGAGCATTTCTGTTTAAAAATGTTTGAACATTCATTCCAATAATGGATCATTAAACCACAAATATATCTATTTTCACTTTAAATCCTGACCATAAACAAAGCCATGCATGGAATCAATGATACAGTGTCATGTGTATCACAACCTATTCTTTACCCACAGAATTGACTTTGGAAGCTCTAGGATTTTGCAATTTGTATATTTTAATTAGAGTTTGGCAAAGAACAGTTAAGCGTTTAGAAAAGAAAGCAGGTCAGATTATCAAAGATAATGAAACTTGTGTGTGCATAGCTTTTAAGGAAATAAAATATAAATATGAAAGGAATTACTACTGTTCTGGGTTTGTGATTGGCTCTTGGGGAATTTTTCCAAACTGAGAGAAGAATTAAACCTCTCTCTGTTAAAAAGGACAAATCAGGTACAGCTAACTTACCTAATTCTGTCCCCCACTGTCCGTTGATGACATTATACCTCCAGAACAATCCCCTTTTTTATAAGGTTTAAAAAATAAATATTTGTGTGCTATCCTGGTGAAAATGTTATCCTGCTGAATGGCATGAGAGAGGAGGGGAATTTCTTTACCTTCCCAGAGAGACAAAACTGGGAGGTGTGAAGGAAATTACGTAGTTCAGTAGAGGGCAGAGGTGGTGTGAGAAGGGGGATAATAAGAGGTCAGTGTCCCTCAAGGATCTGGAAAAGGAAATCAGAGTGGAAACATTCCGAGTAGATGTAACAGAAGTCAAGAGGCAACCTGCTGTTTTGATGGATGCTTGGAGCGCTACCCTCAAGAGGGATACTGCTATTTAAGATTTGTCCTATGGCTTGTAGCTATTTTGTGGTCTCGTGCTCATTCACCTGCTTGGGGCAGATTGCAATGCTATTTTCTCCTTCATGCCTGTTTCTAGGAATGCCACAACTTTTCCCTTTTGATGTCCCCACTGGAGCTTGGTAGCAATTACTGTTAGGCTGCAAAAGTTTTGTGTGTTGTGTTTTTGACTTCAGGTGAGGCTAATTTTTTAACAGAAATGTGAGACTGTTACACAAATGTCCAGTGCTGTACCAGTCAGCACATGGTTTTCGAGTCTAAGAGAAAGCAGTGAGGAGCCCTTCTCTGTTAAGGTCATTACTAGAAAGCATCAACTGAAAAAGAATATAGGTAATGTTTGATAATGTGTGAAATAAAGAATTAGTATTTAAATAGAAAGCATCCAGGTAAACTAGAGCAGAACACACAACCACGTGCTATTGATGCACCCAGCAGCCTTGTGGGATTTCAGAGAAAGTTAGATACTTGATAGGGGATGAGAAAATCTGTAGTTTCTGTATTTATATATATCTGTATTATAAAATTATAATACATGTGGATTCTGTTTTGTTATTTGTATTTAGTTTGCTGTAATACCTGTACTTAAAGACATCTGGGATTGGGAAGAACTTTCTGTAATGAACAGAAGCACTGTAATGACCACTTAAACTGCTACTGAGTGTCCTAGCACCTTCCTTTGAAGCAGTGAGTACAGCTGACGATGACAGGATGCTGTGTCTGGAGTCTTGTTCAGTCTGCTGGGTTTTGAATTATCCTATGGAATATGAAATCCATGGTACAACCTCCCTAGCATTGTGTAGCGTTGTTCAAACCTCTCAAGTGTGAGACTTTTTAATCTGTTCAATTCTCAAAGTTCTTGTTGATAGAAATTGTTTTCTATGGAAGTATGATTTTTTTCCCTATGCTTATTATGGTCTGTGGGAGAGTAAAGGCAGAAAAGCTTATTCTAGCTCTGCTGAATACAGTAGTGCTCTGGACCACAAAACAGTGGGTTTGAGCCTTTCTTTAGACTTCTACTTGGGGAAAGAGGTGAACATCTCTGTAGGATTATTTAATTATATATAGGGGGAAGAGTAAGGAGACAAAAGGAGAGAAGTGATAGGACCAGATTAAGAGGAAGAATGAGGGTGTGAGGATTTGAGGAGAATGGGGAACGTGTTAAATCAGTGCTTTCACCAAATTAAAGATAAAGCCATGCGAGAAGGCAAGAATGCAATTCCAACAGTGAATGTACATGAGAGAATGGATTAAAGACTAGGGTTGAAGGACAAAATGCAGGGTCAAAAAAAAAGAAAAGATCGCATGTGAAGGAAGGGAAATAAACCTAACCTTGACATTAGTGAAATATTAACAAGATAGACAAGGAAGAAAAGTGGTTGTTGGGGGAAGGGGAAAGGACAAAGGATTCATCTCACACGACCACAGACATCTACAATGCAGTCATTTAAAGGAGTGCTGCCTGTCTGGAGTTATTTGTAGTCAGTGTAGAGAAATAGGCTTTTTTAGGGTGCAGTTCAGTTGGCATAGCTCAGGTGGCCACTTCAGGAGGAGGGAGCATTTTGCCCTGGAAGTACTTTTCTCTTCGCAGACTGAGAATTGAATCTAAACCTGCAGAGGGAGTTTATAGCGCAAGATGTCTGCATATGGAGCCAGATGAGATGTATTTCTCCCAACAGGGGAGAAAAAATTAGTATTGTGTAAAAAACTCCTTTTGTATGGCTTTGCAGAAAAGAGTGTGAAGAGTTCTGGAGCAGCCCTGTAGTCAGTTCAAAATAATTCATTACCACATTGTATGACATAAAAGCACGTCTGACCCAGCATCCATTTGGCCCAGTATCCTGTGTGCTAAGTGCTTGTGGAAGGAGTGTAGGAATCCATGCTGCTCAAGCTCTGAAAGCCCTTGGGCTCCCAGAGCTGGAGCTACCTCCCAAAACTATCATCTTTAATAGTCACCAGTCTACTGTCTTCCATGATCCTTTGGGAATCAGTTTATACTGCCACCATGTAAGGCATGCCCTTATTTAACTACATACGTGTTTAAAAAAATTTAGAAAAAGCCTTCCTTTGGATTGCTTTAAATGCATTTCTCTGTGGCCTAAAGTTTCTGAACTGAAATGTGTTCAATTATCTTTAAGGCTACCTTTTCACATGAGTGGTGGGTTTTATCCCCACTGGAAAGATGTCTACAGTTGATATATTCATATGTTTGTTTGCTTGGCGTATAAATTTATAAGATCTCCGTTCTTCACCGTGCTAGTATTTACTGACTGAATTCTAAATCCCTTGAATTTGCTCTGTTCCTATAGTTGTTTAGTTTCAGATGTAATTTTACTAATCATAAAAGTGTCTGTGCTGCCAAACTAGCCTTTGTTTGAATGTTTAGAAATGTGTAGTACTGCATGTTTTTAACATGTGTCAGCTTGGAAAGCTGCCAGGCTCATCTTCCATGAAGTGGCTTCTGAGTATTTCATACACTTGAGCTGTTTTCTGCCTTTGGTGACGCCAGTGGATATTTTCCTGTTGACTTCAGTGAGAGCAACACTGGGTTAGAAGGGAGCAAAACACTTGCAGATGCTGAAACTGTGCTTATAAATGAATGACTTAAAGTCATCAGAAGATCCCTCAAGTCTGTCAGTGTTGGCATTTCCTGTTTGTTTTCCCTTCCAGGAGATGAAGATTTTTCAGATTCCCTGGATGCATGCAGCAAGACATGGGTGGGATGTTGAAAAAGATGCTCCCTTATTTAGAAACTGGGCAATTCACACAGGTATCGAACTCATTTTCTGCAGGACAGATTTTCACATTGTTTTCCCTTTTAAAGTTACATTTTCCTTCTTCCTTGTCTTTGCTTTTCTAACACAGAGTGAACTTAAGTTTCCAGATTTGTGGGAGGTTAAGTGCTTTTTTCAAGGCCTGCAATACTCTCCAGCTTTATTGAAGTGCCGTAACTCATTTGCATTGATGAATAAAGTAAAACTTAATTGATTTAAATGTTAACAACATTGGGTTCAAAACTGTCAGGAGTAGAGCACAGTCAGCACTTTGTAGACGTAGGCCCTTAGGCTTTTTATGCCTTTCTGTGGATTTGAGCCAGACATAATAAAGGTAAATGCTGTGCAAGCTTTTCCATGTTGTTGTGGAGTCACATCTGATCTGCAGCACCCTGGGTCTTTCTTGAGCACAAACTGTTCATCATGTGTTCTAGAAATGTGCATGGAAATGAGATCACAGCACTCTCCTGCAACCTCAGCTGTTGTTTGAATGCTTCTCATGGGAACCAAAGACTGATACCTTGAAGCCAACCTACACTGTTATTAATTTGCCTTGGATTTTTAATCTCATGTCATGTGTTCCTAACTTTCTTTTCTTGCTTAGGAAAATACCAATCAGGAGTAGATAAACCCGATCCAAAGACATGGAAGGCAAACTTCCGTTGTGCTATGAACTCCCTGCCTGACATAGAAGAAGTGAAGGACAAAAGTATAAAGAAAGGAAACAATGCCTTCAGGGTGTACCGGATGCTGCCGTTATCTGAAAGACCTTCCAAAAAAGGTAGATGGGAGAGCCTGTCAACATGAAATGCTCTTGGGGACACTGTGTTGAGAAATACACCTAGTGCAGATACTCGGTATGCAAGCTGCCAGTGCAAGTCTGGCTGCCTGGGAAAGGACTGGAGCACCAGGCAAGGAGCTTGGAATGGGCACCAACCCTTTGCCTAACAAGGGACAGCAGGACCAGCGTCAGCTGGCTGGGGATCGGGGCTGGCTGGGGGAAAGTGGTCACTCAGAGACTCTGCAGGAGCCAGTGAGCAATGGGAAGACCCCAGACCCAAATCTAACTATTGGAATGGGTATATAGACTGTAAGGGTATACAAGTCCAGGGATTCCTTTATTTAGGGTCCCTCCCCAGAGGTACCCAGGCTGAACTATTCCTATTGCTGTACTACTCAGTTATTTAATTAATTTTTTCCCTCCTGAAAATGGATACCTGACACTCCCTTGCAGGAAACCTAGGATAGAGAAATTACTTCAACAATTATTACTATTCTGGAGCCTACAAAATGTGCCAGTTACACTTCTGTGAAGCTAGATGTTTTTATCCAGGTGTTCCCCAGAACTTAGGAACAGCTGTATGAAAAATGGGCTACATTCAGTTAAGAGAAGAAGCCGCTTGAAGAGAGGATTAATGAGATGTGATAACTCCAAGTTGTTGATGTTTGTCTGCTAAAGCCGATGGAGTTATGTTCAGATTCTAGTCCCAGGTCTGCTTCAGTCAAGGAATAGGATTAGGGAATATTAGAGATCAACGCATTTAACTCAGTAGGACTCATTCAGAACACGGTGGCAGACATTTTGGTATCTTTTTTCTAGCAAGAGTAGAATTAAACTGGCCGTTGTCTTGAGCTGCATGGGAGCAATACACTCTGCTCAGAACATTAAACCATGAAACAGCATTGTTACTTACAAAGACCACGAAAAACCAGCCCCCAGGTGATCATAATAGTGAAATAGGAAACTGTTTGAATACCCAGATTTAGGGATTAAGTCTCCTGCCTGCCAGGAGAGGACCTAACCACCAGGGTTAGGACCTAACCACCACCACCATATCTCATGAGTATTTGGTTTCTTTTGAAGTAGAAACATTGATTTATTTATGGTTCATTGGCTTTCTTATGGCTTCTTTACTGGTATATGGAGTAGAAAAATGGCTTCCTTAGTCCTTTGGTATCCTCCGTTGTCTAGGATTTCAGCTGAAAAGATAACCTGCGAGCCAGATGCAGAATGTTCCTATAAAATCCAATTCAGTTTACCTGTAGCTCAGTTTGCTATTTTCTTAGATTGAGAAGTGAAAGGCACAGCTGGAGTTAAAGGTCAGAGTGACTGGAAATGATGAACCATGGAATTTTTGGGGCAGAATCATACTGTGAAAGGGAGATCAATCTGCAAAAGGTAGAACAATTGCTTTGAAACTGTTTCCAGTCTGTTGTCAATAGAATATTTTGTATTTTTAGACATAGTCCCCTGGACTATAACCTGTCTCTTTGTGGTAGATTCGTGTAAGAACTACAAAAGTTCATCTTGAAAGCTGAGATTCTGGAAACGGGTGCTGTAGCAGGAAAAGATTCTGCAGAAAGTCCAGTTACTGTAAAACCAGCATTTCTTGGACCCCATGTATTTTTTCACATGCCCTTCCTTCATGGCATGTGGCTAAATTTATATGTGGGAGCAAAAGAATCTGGCTGCAAACATTTCTAATTTTCAGTGACATCTTGTAGCAGAGATGGGAGAAATTCCTGGGACGTGTCTGTGCCAACATGGGGTAGAGCTGAGCATGCACCAGCAAGTCTGAGCTTCCACATAAGGGTCTCATGAGGTCAGAGTAGGGCAGCAACACTGAGGTCTGCCAGGGCCAGTGTTGGTCAGTGAAGGTCACATGCATGTATGGTTTTCTGGATTCTCAAGTCCAGCATGATTGCACAAACCACTTTTGAATTGTAGTATGTATTTCCCCACCTGGTTGCAACGATTGACAAAAATATTGGTTGAAGTTTACTGGGATCTCTTTTCATATTAAATGGATTAACAATCTTCCTTTTCATATAGCTGCAGTGAGAGTGTCAGAAATTTGATGAGACATAAATTTTGATTTTTTTTTCATTATGAGTATTTTTCTCCCCCTTCCTTCTTTATTTTTTTAACAACAGGCCTTGTTGCTTAATTTGTCACTATTCCAAAGTTTTCACTTTGATTTTTTGACTGCATTTGCTTTACTGGGTCCTATAGGAGTTCTCTCTTGTAGCCTTTTAAAAAAGAAACACAAAGCCAGAGTGTTTATGATGAATTTTTGGCTGCCCAGACCTTAAACGAGGGGTAAAAGTTAAGCAAAATGTGTTCTCCTTTTACCAGGATGTCCTGCCATTTTGAGGCATATTTTGAGGCTATTTGTTGGTAAATATAGAAAGTGTGAAGGATAACTCATGGCACACGGAACTTTATGAAATCTTCCTTCTGTTGTTGCAGGAAAAAAAACGAAGTCTGAGAAGGATGACAAATTCAAACAAATTAAGGTAAGAAGTGGCTGTTTAATAGTGTGAGAGCTTGTGAAAACAGTCTGTTGCACATATTTTTTAATAGCCCCAACAGTATATTGTGGTGTGTATTTGCAAATGCTTGTGGTTTGGTTAAGTCGCTACAGTTACCCAGGATGTTTGAGTTTTTTTTTTTTAAATGTGAAGGCTGTTAAAGCTTGACTTACATCATCAGTGGACACAACCCCTGTGTTACAATGCCTGGAGGTTGGAAAACTGGAAGTCTCAGCAACACATGTGCCGTTTGCTTTTCTGTGTAAGGAGAAATACAGTAATTATGGAAGGAATGCTTCTGAGCAATAGAGCTACCTTTTGGAGCAATTAATTTCTGTGTGTAAGGCATTTGAAGTTAATTTTCATTTCAGCAAGGGCGAGAATTTCTGTTAAAAGTGCACCTTGTGCCCATGTTTTGTCAGTTAGAAGTCCTCAGCTGTAAAGCTCTTCAGTTGCTGCCTAAAATTTTGCTTGTTCAGAGCATGGACCCCAACTGATGCCGCTTTCCCTGTGAAGCATGGTGCTTCCTGGCTTTCACACCTCTGCCAAGGGCCTCTGCAAGGTGGTCAGTATTACAGACCAGCAGGATTTAGTCCACCTACAATTTTTCAAAAAAAGGCAAATCTCAGAGGTTTCAGACTTTCAGCCTCCTGTAAAATTGGTGTCCTTGGGTTGTATGTAGCAGCTGTGTCTGCAGTGGAAGGGCAGCTTGGTCCCCTGCTGCCTGCTTGTGAAGGACTGTGCACCCATGGGTGCAGGCTCTGCAGCCACTGGCCAGGAGATGCTCTGAGCCAGGTGAGTCCAGAAAACTGGGAAAAACTCCTCAGTTGAAATTGGGTTTGGAAGGCAGATACTGCCCCAGCAGTTGTGACATGGAGTTACATGTCAGAGTGCTATGACTTTTAAATTGTTTTAAAGGAACCACTTTTTCACCAATCTGTCTGGATCATGCAGCCACATGTGCTAATTATAAAGTGACTGATGGTAGCTGGTGTTCAGAGGGAGCCAATAAACTCCTTTGGTCAGGACAAAGCAGCATGTGATCCCTTTCAAAGCTGGCAGCGACACTTTGCTATTCGCCTACTTTGTAATCTTTCTTTTAGACAAAATACTAAATATGTGAAAAGCTGCAGAAGCACTTGATCAATCTTGTATTCTCCAGTAAGATCAATCTCACAGTCATTGCTGAGGGAGTCCCAGTGATACCAGGCAGATTAGTACATGAGGTGTTAGGTTTAGAAGTACATGCCAGTGGGGTGATGCTTGTATCTTTTGGGAGCACTTTCCTCCAGCGTTGTTGCCCTGAGCCTCACAGAAGCACTAGGTCAGGTGACACAGCAGCAGTGAGCTGAGCTGGCTGTGTACACCTCTCAGTGATACCTACTGTGAGCATACAGCTCACCAGCCTCCAACTGTGGTATGGCCACTTAGTTCTTCTAGGCCTTGAGCTGAGGCTAGGTAGTGTTCTTGTCTGTTCCCCCTTGCTCTGACAAATGTGTGCACCAGCTGGCCATCAGGTGTGCCTCTCAAAAGAGATGCTACTTTCATGCTCAGCCACTCTTAGGCTATTGAGTGTTGAAGGCTGTAATGGTGGAGAAGGTTGGTGGATGAAATAAAGCAAATGCATGTTTCTGAGCACCGAAAGCTGCTTATAATTGCTTTGCTTGATGATGTGACTTCCTGAGATCCAGGTTGCATGTTTTGAATTGAATGCTTTACAGTTACCCTGAAAAAACCTCTCTTTAGCGGAGCTGAGTGGGAGGCTGCTCCACGGTTTGCCCGGTAACTGCAATGGGGTAATAGCAGCAGAGGGAGAAGCTGAGAATGTGAGCACAGATCAGCAAAGAGACTTCAGCATAGTAAGAGCCTCGCAGTGAGCTTCCTGTTGTTGGCACTGCTGGACCCTGTGGGCACCCACAGCAATCTCCCTGGTGGGAGTGAAGACACCCTCCCAGACCTTACTGAGCTTGAGCAGGGTGCTCTGGGCACTCACTGCTTGTCCCCATGGATGTGAAGAGTCCTGGACCTTACCAATTCCCTACTCCACATTAGGAAAGGGGGGCTGTGAGCAAGTCTCCCACCTCTCAAATAGGTCTCCTACCTATAGGTAGGAGGCTTTTGGGCAAACAGAGACAGTCACTATAATTCATTAAATTAATTAAAAAATGGATTCTCATCAATAGGAAGAAGACAGAAGTGTCAGAGCAGCCCAGGTAAAAATAGTCTCTTTCCTTTGAAACAAAAGACTTAACTGAGGTTTAATTTTTACTTGATTCTAGATGTATCCTTTTGACCATGCAGCCCCACATTGAGAGACATTTTTCAAATCTTAGCAACACTTTTCCTCATGCATTTAGCTTAGGCTAAGTATCTAGATACTGGAAATTTAGATGATTTAACACCAACTGCAGCAATATTCAAATCTCTTTGTGGATCTGACACCATCACTTGAGTTCCAAGATGCACATTTGTTTATGAAGCTTGAAAGGGCCTACTAAATAAACTTCTCTGTAACCAAGCCTCAGTAAAGTTGAGCAAGGTGCTGCGTGTGCAGCTTTTCCATTGGGGCTGCTGTATTTGCTGTGTTGCACAACACCAGGTACTCAGGGTGACTCTGCAGCCCGAACAGGTCCCTGCAGTCGTAATTCTCATTGGATCAGTAGCAGCTAATTTTATATTTTCCAGCTCTCCAGGTCTTTGACCCGGGGGTCAACACAGCTGGTGCAGCTCATCAGAGACCTAGTTGCCATTAACACTTAACTTTGCACCCTTCTGATGTGCAGAAGGACCTTGGGATGTTTACCTTGCTTAATGGCTGCAAAGGTGCTTGTGTCAAAGTGACAGCTCCTTTTGAGTGGATCACGGTCACAGCATGTGACATCCAGGAAAGACTTGTCACAGTGTCCCCAGTTTCTTGTCCTAGAGATAACAATTCATACAGTTAGTGTTGTGAAGGGCTTACACCCTGAGTTCTGGGGCACACCTTTTACCTGCCTTTGATGAAATGCTTTAGAGCAGTGACAATGAGCACAGCATGGCATCAGATCCATGGATAGCTCTGCACCTCTCTCTGCTGGTGCTTCTGGCTCAGCAGCGGGCTAGAGCTAACCTTGCAGGGCCAGCTCAGAGTAAGAACACACAAGACTTTAGACTTTGTAACCAATAAACATGTAAGGGAGCCAATACCAGACAGGAAGTTGGACCTGTAGATAATCTTTTAGATATGTTTATAGCTTTTTAAAGAAATCCTAAGTCTATGGAATTAATTTTTTGGTGTCTGCTCTGAAGGGAGTTTTTTAGATTCCCACTCAAGTGTACCAAGGCCTACAGGAAAGCTCAGTCTGTGTAGAACAGGCGACATTTTCCCAATGCCGTTGCCCTGTGGTAATGTTTATGATGTGATCTAAAAGGCTGTATGTAGTGTAAACACTTTGATTTACTTTCAGGCTTGCTGTGGAGAAAAGCTAAGGCTAGAATTTAGTAATTGCTGTACAGAAGCTAAGGCTTCCTTTCAGACAGCAGGAAGAGATAGAGCATGTTTGGAAGGGAATGAGGATGAAGATTAAGTGTAGTATCATTTTGAAGTGATGTTTCTTCCTTGTTTGTGTCAAATGGTAATCTCTTGTGGAAAATAGCATACTAATTCCTTGCTCTTGGAAGACTCACTCTAAATCTGAAAATTAAAAATAGCTTTTGTTTCAGAGCACAAGATTTGGAAATGAAGTAGACTCTGTCTTCTCAGAGAACCTAAATATTCGTTCTGAGACAGCGTTCTGCAGAGAGCAGGGGGTTTATGGTAGGCAGAAGTGATGTGATTTATTACTGTCTCAGAACAAAGAGTTGAACTGTCTCCAGGCTCCTAAAATAAAGCTATTCTGACCCAACTGTACTGTTTCCATTCTAGCAAGAGCCAGTTGAATCATCTTTTGGGATTAATGGGCTAAATGATGTCACTTCCGAGTATTTCCTGTCCTCCAGTATAAAAAATGAAGTTGACAGTACCGTAAACTTTGTAGGTAAGTACTCCTATGCTTTTCTTACACACTGAGCACACCAGTGACTTCAAAAACCTTTTTGACTTTGCCAAACTCATCTTTCCATCAGCATTTTGCACTTTGGAGAATGCCGTGGTTGCAGTCAAGTTGACCCATGTTTCAGTAGCCCAGGCCATGCAAGCTCATGGTTGCAGGTCAACCCTACCACCTTGCAGAGACAGTGAGCAATAACGTGGCAGTGTGGTGGTTCCCTTGAGAGTAAAGCACTGACAGGCATGCTTAGTGTAGTCCCCAGCTATGAGGAGACTGTAGCCAGTGTCATGTGGGAGTTACACTGAGTTCGGTGACAGTTTCTCATTGCTTAAAGCACAGGTTTGGACAGGGTACCATTTTATCAGGGAATTTAAAGTAGCAGGCAGAATGGAGGAACTTGGTTCTTTTTGCTGGCATCTCAGCAGCAAAGATAGTTCTTAACATCACTGAGCTAACAAAAAGGATCAGCAAAGACTGCATTTAGGAATTAGCTGTCATCTCAGCATGTGAATAATTGGTTCTTGGTGGAGTAATTGGGCTGAGTTTTGACAGCTCTTTTTTTGGCTGAGGTTGTCACTGCAGCAAGAGTGCCTAGGAATATGACCCATATACCATTTTGTCTAGAATTTCACTTTTAAATATGACAAAAAAGTATTTGAAAGATACGTTAGTCTTCTGCTTGGAGAGATGGCAGAAATCAAATGCGGTGACTATTTTTGACCCCCATTTCTTAGGTCACAGGGCTTGGCATAGTCATTCCCCTCAAGTACTTTGTGGCTGAGAGTTTGTGAGTAGTTTTCCTCTCTTTATGGCCGTTCTTTTAATCAGCTTCTGTCGCTCTGTAAGAATATTAGAACATGATTTTTGCTCCTGCTGTTATAAACTGGAGGAATAGCACTGTGGCGCTATCAGTGCTTCCTGTTCACTCACTGAGGGTTGAGTGGGGAACTGTCATCCAGTGTTGTTTAATTATTGACACGTGAAGTGTGCTGCGTATCCAGACTGCGGAGAGAAGCCCTTATTTAGGATTGCAAAAAGGATTTTAATGTAAACAAGGAGGAAAGGGTAAATTAGATCTGTTCTGCAGAAAGGAGGGAAGTCAGCTGGAGGGGACTAAAGACAAGCAGCACCTGCAGTGTTTCTGACATACATGCAGCTCACGGGAAGTTGTGGCATACTACATGAGTGAGCAGTAATTTTTGCTGTGCATTTTATCTCTAGGGGTGGGTAAGAATTTGTTGGGTATTGTGGAAAAAGATACAGTGCAGATGACCTGCTCGTACCCTGAAGGTGTTGCACAATATTGGTTTCTCCCAGATAAAAATTACCTCTATGGGTGTGTGCTTTTGCCCTCTCCCCCCCCACCCCCACCTTCACCACTCAATAAAAAACTGGTTATTTAAGAACCAAGAAAGGTGAAATAAAATATCTGGAACAAAATTGTAGCAATTGTAGAGATTCAACTTTAAAAAAACAAGTCTATCCAGCATGTATGTAATTTTCTTTATGCTGGCATTGTCTCTTAAAATACACATTTAAATTTGGGAGATTTTCCAGTGCTTACCTGGCACTTCACAAAGCAAAATACATAGCTTTTCCCTGGGAAAAATGCCTGCCACTCTTCTTTTTCAAAAACCTATGTCTAAAGATAGATTGCAGGAATGGATTGTGTGTATAGACATGTACATTCATGTTTATTTATCTCAGTTCATGCAGGAATAGATGCTATCTTTTGCCTTTGTCAAAATTAGTAATTAGTATACTGTTACTTAACAGAAGAATTTCAAGATCTGTTGTATTTCACTGCCTACATGTTTTCTAGAAAAAAATACACTGTTTGAACAATGCAGCGTTGTGTTTGTACAGAATTTGGCCTTATGTTCCTTTTGAAGCTTTATGTTCAGTGAAAGAATATCTATAGTCTTTCCCTTCCTCTTAGACAATTGTGGATTCAGGTTAGCCATCCCCTGAGATGTGCTTTCTTCTGATCCAAATAGTGACTTTCAGTTCTGTGGTAGATTAAAATTAACGCATCTGTTGTGTGTTCATACTGCTGGGATCAGAGCTGTACAAGACAGAGGAAATTCTCTCAAGCAGTTCCAGAGAAGTGAGATTCTGACTTCCACCATACATTTGCTTTGCTCAGTAACTCCTTGGTACCTTGGTTTATTCCCCTTTTTCAAAAGGTTGTTGTGTAGAGCAACCAATGTCTTCAAAGCATTTCAGGACACTTGGGCGCATCCGTGGTTGCTTCACTGTGTAGAAATAAATAATGCTCTATTGATATTAAATTTCATGTGCTCTTTTGGTATTAAATATCAATGCCTGGGGGAATAGGAAACCCCTCTGTTAATAACTGAGCAAACTGTAGCTTTCTGTCACAGGCCCGTGTGGATTGCAGACTACAGGTACAACAGTACCATCAATGGTATTGCAAAGGTCAATGAGCATCTAATTGGAGGAGAAATTTTTCACAAATTCATGTCATGTAAATATCAGAGTCCCACTGTGTTTTGCATGACCCCGTGGCCAGTTTTTTGCATGCCAGTTCTGGTCTTACGTTGCATAATTTACATGAGAACATTCAGAGGCCATGGGATGTTGGCAGCTTGCTGGGTGAGGATCACAGGTTTCCTTTAGAACTCTCACTGAAAGCAGGTGGTGGGCATGGAAGAAGCTGCTGAGAGTACTGAAGACTCACTCAAGTACCGAGCAGGATCCAAGGACAGGGTTTAACAGATTCAATAGGGCCGAGGTGTTATGAGTAATATTTTTTTATTTCTAACCCCAAGTTGTAGGACAGCCACACTTTGATGGCAGCAGCGAGGAGCAAGTGATAGTTGCCAACCCTCCTGATGTTTGTCAGGTAGTAGAGGTGACAACAGAAAGTGATGAACAACCCCTCAGCATGAGCCAGCTGTACCCTCTACAGATCTCCCCTGTCTCGTCCTATGCAGGTAAGCATCCTGGCATTTCTTTACACTGCTTTTCCTGGAAATGTTTAGAAGACACTGGGGGAAAGGGGAATCTTCAAGGGTAGCTGACAAAGATCCAGAGATGCCTATTCACCTGCCTTCTGAATTGTTAATGAAACTCAAAAGCTCACAGTCCTCTACTCATTTTACCTTGGGAAACAACTTGGCAGATGTGAGACTGGAAATGTAAGCTGCAAATTTTAGCCTGTGACTAATGGAAAAAGAATCTTTTTAGATATAGTGCAGAGAGGTCTCTTCAACTTTTATTAGAGTGGGATTTTCAGTGGTACAAATGATGTGCTGTAAATATAGCAAGTTCACCTTGCCCCCTTACTTACTAAAGGTTAAAAGTCTTCTATGCTGCGTGTTTACTCTGTGTCTGGCACAGTGTGCAGAGTGCTAAGGGCTGCATTAATGGTATATATGCAGATATGGAGCTGAGAGCCCTGAGGGAGTGGTTCTGTCTTGCTGCAGACTGGAACAGCCCTATTCACTGATAACAAGTGATCTTGCAAGCAGCAGAGCTGTGGATGTCTGGTTTCCAACGTCTGCCTCTCATCTGGATTCTCTGATACCTCAAAAAGGGGTGAGATATCAGGCTTGCCCCCGCCCCCAGGCAGGGTGCTAATGGTTTCTCTTTTCGTCTGGCCCCTTATTTTCATACAACTGGTAGGAAGTTAAGTCTTTGGCACTCATGCATCCCTTATCCAAGTCTGACAGCGTGTTCAGAAGTTATTAGGGGAGAACGGACACAAATGCACATATGGACATGCTGTATAGAGTCCCCACAATCATATAAGCCTTATTTCTGTAGGAAGCAGGACAAAGCCACATTTGAAAGTCAGAAAAGTTTAAGATCTAGCCTGTCCTTTCTTTTTTAACATGGTACTAACTTGCGAGCCTCAGGAGACTGGGTAGAAACATAAATATCATCTTTTAAAGCAAACTTAAGTATTAATTATTCTCCATGCATTTTATTATTTTACATATGGTTTTGTCTTTGACTCATTAGGCTGAAATTACTTCCAGACATATTTTTATAAAGTATATATTTAGCAATTTTTATCTTTGGGTCCCAGTGAATAGTATGATGTTCTTTTGAAAAGTCTCCAATGTTAGTCTCACATGTTGATAAACGATTATGCTTCTCGGTGTATTTAGTCTGCAATGACCGAAGCATTTAGAAGGTCTTTGTATAGCCTAAGGCAGGGGATTATGAGGGTGCTTTGATTTATTAGCAGCAGGGAGACAAGGCCTTTTGAAACTTTTCTCCCCTTTCCAAATGTTTCCTGGAAAACTTTTCCATTTATATGAACATGACAGTGATGCTTTCTTTTAACCTCAGCTACAGGATCTAAGTTCTTGGAATGCAAACAGAAGTCACTATCTTGATCTGGAAGTCATGGTGGCTTCTTGGACTGGAACAATAGAGGGGTGGTCTGCTGACCACCCTGAAATGAGCAAATCATAGCCTGGTTACCCTAAAGTCATTGCAGCCAGCCTGCATAAGAAAAATGAAGGATAAATGAAGTACTTCTGTTTACATTGTCTTAGTATCTTGGTGCCCTTCAGCTGTCCCAACTTATACCAGGACCTGCTAAGCCCAAAACTGAGATAACAGAGAATTTCATGCCACTGTCATGCTTTTAATGCATCTCAAGGCAGCTCTCAATCCTGGTTACACTAGCTAGAGCCCAGTAAGAAGTGGAGTACTGCAAGGGTCTGTTTTGGGAGAAGTCTCATTTAATATGTCAGTGAGCAGAAGATGTGTTCGAGTACGCACTGGAACTTTACAGATGACACCAAATAGGAGACACCAGTTGAAATGCTTGAGGGTAGAGGCATCACTGAGAGAGTCCTGGAGAGATTTCAGGAACAGGTCAGAAAAACCTTATGAAATTCAGTCCTGTGCATGGGAAGAGCACTTTGTAGTGATAGAGGCTGGGGCTGATGGAATGGGAAGCAGCCCTGCAAAAAGCAGGGTAGGCAACGAGCTGAGCATGAGATAGTAGAGCACCTCAGCCACAGAGAAGGCTGTCAGTTTTCAGGAGCATGGCTAATAGATCTAGGGAAGTGATTAACCTCCTCTACTAAGCACTAGTTGTACTGCTTCTGGAGTACTGCCTCCAGTCTTGAGCTCCCCAGTCCAAGGAATTTACAAACAAACAGGAGCAAGTGCAGAGGAGGGTTAATCAGGGTGATCAAGGGCTGGAGCATTCAGCTTGTGAGGAGATACTGAGGGACTGGGGCTTGTTCAGCCTGGAGAAGAGATGGTTTTCAGGACCTCATGGCAGCTGCCCTTACCTGCAGGGATGTTGCCAGCAAGGTGGAGCCAAGCTCTTCACAGCATTGTATAGTAGAAGGATAAGAAACAGCAGGCACAGACTGAAACAAGAAAACTCGGTCTAGCTGGATATAAGAAAAATGTTACCTTTTTCACCACAAGGACAGTCAGGCAATGGAGCACGATACTCAGAAGGATTGTGCTGCCTCCATCCTCAGAGGTTTTCAAGACCCAAATGGATAAGATCCCAAGTAACCTGATCTAGTCCTATAGCTGGCCTTGCTTTGAGCAAGAGTTTGGGCTATAGACCTCCTGAGGTCCCTACCAGCCCAGATCGTTCTATGAACTGCTTTTTTTTTTTAAAGCATGCGTTTGCTCATGAGGACAGGGGTCTGTGGATTAGAACCCTGAAACTTCTAGGACACTCTTGTGACTATTTCTGTCTTTGTCTTGCTCCACACAGACATGTACAAGAGAACCACAGGAACCCTGTCCCTCTGCTTGTGGGTTTGCTCTGTCAGGTGCTACTGCTGAATGGCAGGAAAGGGTATGACCATAACAGCTGTGCAGGAACAATTAGATTAGCTCTTTTGAAACAACAACCCAAAAAAGTAGCCTGAAGTATCAGCTCTCCTACATAAATCAGTATTATTTCAAAAACACTTCTGGTTCCTTTTTGAGGTTTCTCAGGCAGATGATGTGAGCGGCCTGGGTAAGTTTTCTTGTGTTTACACCAATGTCTATGAAATCTGCTGTTTTTTAGTACTGAGGCTGTTGTCAAACTCCTGTTGTGTTTGATACAGATTCAAATAATCTTCTTGATTGAAATAACCCTCTAACTTCCAATGCCAGAGTGGCCAGCTTCCCTGGCTTTGCTAACTGTAGTGCCATCTCTTGCTCAGCATTTTGTTATGTATAAACATGAAGGATGGATTCCTTTTCAGCTGCATCACCCTGGTTTTGCTGTGACATGTTTCTTCATGTCAGGGAATATCTTTTTCTTGTCTCTGTGTGGATTCCTTCTATTGATTCTATCTTCAGGGCCATTTCACCTTTGCACAGATTAATTTTTGCCTCTCCTTTCCCCACTAGGGCTTAATCACCCAGCTTAATCATGCTAGCACATCTTTCTCTGCCTGGGCCAGTGAATCAAAAGCTCTGCAGAACATTGACTTCACAGGGCATCGCAGTTAGATTTAACATTTTGAACTGTTCCTCCACCACACTGTAGTGGAGACTCTGGCACAGGGGAGGCGCTGGCTTTAGAAGTAGCAGTCTGGAGTACCTGGGCTGCCTGCTTCCTTGCTTCAGAAGAACTCTAAGTGCAGTTTAGATCCTGGGGTCTGAAAGAGTAATTCAACCTGCTGGTTTACATCCCTCTGCCTAAATCTAGTGCTTAGCGAAGCCTTGAGAGAAGGGCAAGGTACTGCCAATCTCTCTGAAGATGTGCGGGGGCACAATCCATGAGGCACGATCTGTGCACCCTTAGCACTCATGAAGAACATGACGATGCTCCCTGGGAAGGCAGGATCACAGGGGCTGTGCAAAGCAGTCTCCATGGGCTAAAATGCATAATACAGAGCTGAGGATGGAAGCTGGGGTTTGAGAGCTCTCTTACCTGCTATAGTAACTCAGTCACATCATTCCTTCAATCACAGTGTGATTCCTGTGTTCCTTGTGGATGAGCCCTATCTGCGCAGCCCTGCTGGAGGGGTTGGGGAAAGACCTCTTCCAAATGCCACTGGTAGCCTGATAGATGCCTAGGGTTGTCCTCCCAGGAAACAGGACACAGTAGTTCAAAACCCTGTGAGCTGAAGGGAACCTGCAGTCTGGCCTCTGCTTTTCTGGGTGAGGGTCTGGGCAGCAGGCGGCTTGCTGAAAGCAGCAGCTGCTGCTGCAGACCAGTGCTGAAAAGAGGGGTTTGTGCCCTGTCTAAGATGTATGTGAGGCATGGCAGTCTCAGCCAGCCCATGGACCAGGAGCCTGACCCTCACACAATAGGACACCTGTATTCAGACACATGTAAGCTTGAAAACATAGTAGAAATTCCTGGATTTCAGCCTCTCCTGCAAGGGAGGGATGCAGCTGCAGGTGGATGGCTGTCCCACTGAAGCTGTTCCCCTGTATTTATGCTCTGGTTGAAGCGATAAGGGTGAGGGAGGCCATGTGCAGTGTGGGGACATGATGGGGTTGGAGACTGTAGTATTGCTACTTGCTCAAGTGGTGGGTGAGGGGTTGAGAAATAGGCTGGGGGAGGCTGGGCACTAGTGGCTAAAGCAAAACTATACCAACTATATCAGAATATACCAACAGTAATCAAGCCCCAGAAGACATAACAAGCCTTTGAGATGGCAGGCTGAGACAACAGTTCATGAAACAAAAACACACTTATCTCTTGGGGTGGAGTTGTTACTGATTTTGCAGGGACATAAAAATAAGGATTTGGACAGAACTTTGCTCGTGTCCTTGTCTGGGGCTGCCAAGAGAGAGCAAGGGAGAGGGGGCATCCCCTGCTTGCTGGAGGCTCAGCGCAAAAAGTGCAAATCTGCTTCTTCCCTTTCTCTTGCTGTCTTTTACAGGGTACAGTCATGTTAACTGTGATAACCTCCAGTTGTTCAGTGCAGCTAGCCCTTGGGTTGCTATTGCTGCAGCAGAGGCTTCATGCTTCTCCATTGTTTTTTGGTTGTTTGGCTTGACTCTGTTTGCTGCCACTCACTGGAAGTGGATCAGGTCTCTTGAGCTGGAATTTGTTAAAGCAGATGGAATAGCACAAGTTTAATTTTTGTTTCTGTTTTGTCTGACAGAAAGTGAAACAACTGACAGCGTTCCAAGTGATGAAGAAAATGCAGAGGTAAGCTATTTCTGCATCTTTAGCACTTTGGAGTAAGATCTCAAGATCAGCGTCACTGAGTATTCTTCCCTTTCTCCGTTTGCAACTGTCTGCCAGTGGAGCATTCATTTTAACAATATTTGAGGGAGAAAAGCAACCAGGAAAGTTCAAGGGAGACAGACATTAGGATGATTGTCACAGAATTAATGTCGCTACAAGTTCATTCCTCTTCATCTGTCCAAACTACAAGGAGATTAATTTGCATAATAAGATGTTCTGTAGAGCCATCAACAGTGCAGGCTAGTTTGTTAATATGATGCTGGGTAGTGAGTATTTTATCTCGGTTGAAAGCTCACTTTGCTCTCCTTAAATGGCACCTGAACTCACTCAATTGCAGGAAATGCTTACACATGTGATAGAAATGCAGCTTGAATGTTTGAGGTGTGCATGGCAGAAAGCTTTCCCGAGCCCACAGCTGGGTATTGCTGGGTGAAAGGAATTCATGGGGGAAATAACCACCCCATGAGTGTTTCCTGAGCTGCACATATACAAAACCACCACTTACCCTTTATTTTGAGGCTGCTGTCAAGCGACCAGACCTGACGATCTCCATGAGTACTTGAGGGCCAAGGGAAGCTCGCTGGAGGCCCTTAGATACCTTGTGCTCCAGCTGCATTCTTGCAGCTGTCTCCTGCTGTGCCCCCCTGAAAGCTCTCTGAATCCTCCTTGGTGGAGAACCACAGGTTGC
The DNA here is from genome assembly GCF_003031625.1 of Empidonax traillii. Lineage (NCBI taxonomy): Eukaryota > Metazoa > Chordata > Aves > Passeriformes > Tyrannidae > Empidonax > Empidonax traillii. The sequence goes on from NW_020955253.1 coordinate 515,076, forward strand.
ACAGCTGTGTAATGACACAGCTAACCCACTAGGTTTTGTCTCCTGTGCCTTGGTTGGGGTGGAACCCATATGTAGACTGCCAGTAGTGACTCCCTAAACCTCCTTTGACAGAACATGCCATTGCATGTTCTGTCTGTGGTGGGAAAGGACTGGATGCTCATCTTTCCTTGATGAACCTCTTCCCTGTGATGAGGGATGCACTATCAAATGATGGTGATTTTCCCAATAGCCTCATCTGTATTGATAATTTGGGTAGTGTTGCTTGTCCTCTTGGCAGGAGGATGCTCTTTCTGGTAAGAGAGGAAACACTTGCATTTGCAGTTCTGGATGTTTGGTCGTCCGTGTCCGGTTTTGTCTCTGGCACACTGGGAATGAGGCCTTTATTTTGCATTCAGAAGAACTGGTAGAACCTCTTGAACGCTCGAAAACCAACAAGGTTTAAGTACATGACTTCAGAAAGGGAGAAGTGGATGAGTGCAGAAACATTCTAATCCAGTGGCTACAGGCTCAGGCTTTTAGGAATGGGGTAATTCCTGTGCAGTTTGTGAATATTTCTGTCTTCATCTTGTTACTTGGAGTACTTCTCAAAGTTGTGTTCTCTCCTTTTCTAGGGACGACTTCATTGGCAGAAGAAAAACATTGAAGGCAAACAGTATCTCAGCAATCTAGGAATGAGGAACACTTCTCATATGCTTCCCAGCATGGCAACTTTTGTAGCCAACAAGCCTGACCTCCAAGTCACCATCAAAGAAGAAAGCTGCCCACTGCCTTACAACAGCTCCTGGCCCCCTTTCCCAGACATCCCTCTGCCACAAGTAGTGTCCACAGCCTCCACAAGCAGCAGCCAGCCAGACCGTGAGACACGGGCCAGTGTCATCAAGAAAACGTCAGATATCGCCCAGTCGAGAGTCAAGAGCTACTAAGCCTTTGACAGTGTGGTTTTTTAGCTTTGTTTTGTTTGGTTTTGTATTTTACGTTTCTCTAAGAGAGGTTCATCCCTTGACGCACACAAGACAAATCTAAGGTAAAACCTTGGCAATATAAAACATTGCTGTGTCCGACTCCTGTGCCGGAGTGTTTTTAACTCAGGACTCCAGCCATCAGTATGTACACCTGAACCCAGACAGATTTCCAAGGTTGCTACATAGAAAAACAACCCAAGAACTTTGGCCCACTCACAGGTTCCAGTGTTTCATAAGAGGACCAACCGACCACAAGGGAAGTGGTGCTGCTGCGCTTCTTGCTGTCAAGGCTGTGATGGAACTGAAAGCCTCAGAATGGAAGAGAAAATGTGAACTAGCTGGAATATTTTTAAATAAAGAAAAATCTATTGTGAATATTGTACATAGTGCAGTACTAGCAACGTTGCAGTCTGCTTCTGCACCTTATTAAGAAAGCACTTACAAAAGGCCTTTTATTACCTTGCTCTACTTAATGGCACATTGAAGGTCCCTCCCTACCTGTATTCTTTTCCAAGCTATTCTTGCTAAAGTGTCTTTAAAGAATAGAGGAAAGGAAGTTAAAACTTTCCATGTGGATTTCATATGTTCTGAGACTGCTTTTCTCATGTTTGTTTCTAATCTGCTATGCTTGAATGCTGTGTGGTACAATAGGAAAAAAAAAAGAAACCTATTACAGAGATATTATGCAAATTCCCAGATTTAAAAAAAAAGAAGAAATACTCTAATTCTAACCAGAGCAAGCTTTTTTATTTTTTATACAGGGGAATATTTTATTCAAAGTAAAATTCTAAAGTGAATATAATTTTTTTTAATCTTTTCTACAGCAAATTTATAATTTTAAGATTCAGTCCTTGGTTATCAGCAGTTATTACATTCTTGTGGCACATTTTTTTTTAATTTTGTAAAGGTGAAATAGCTTTTATGAGCTCATGTAGCAATCAGATTATCCTGTGGATTGATAATAAATATGGTATATAGTTAAATTTTTAATAATCCTAGTTTGTCTCTCATTTTTAATCTTTCCAAAGCCCCAGATGGCATGGGTTTGGTAGGTAAATGTGACGTCTCAGAGTGAGCAGTTAGTATAAGCTGCCTTTACAATTTCTGGAACACCCATCCAAGAGGGTGTTGAGGCAGCTTGAGGTGGAAAGAGGAACTAGAATTTAAAGGTGACCTACTTGGTTTTGGCCTCAGATGTAAGAGGTTGGGAGTTGGGGCACCTCTTCAGCTGTTACTCGGTGGCTGGGCTTTGAGCAAGTCACCTCACGAAAGGGATCTTGTGAAAGTTCATCCTCCACCCAACACAGGTTCAGCTGTACTTCCCTCATTCCTCATAGATCTCCAGGTGGCTTGCTTGCAGTTTCCTTGTCCAGAAAAATCTCTTTTTGCAGTTTCAAGCAATAGCTCCTTATTAGTGGAATGAATCAGAAGTGAAATAAGCATTGCCCAAGGCTTTCAACATTACTACTTGATGGCAAGTTCTGATTCCTGGGAAGTTGTAGAGTATCTAACTAAGGGTGCACAATGGCTTGCAGGGTTGTGCCATAGACTTTGTGAAGTGCTGTGCACTTTGGGCTGTCACTGGCTCAGGCAAAAGTTGAGAGCACTCACCCTCTTGCAGCTTTTTAAGCTGTTGGAAGTGACAGAGGTTGATTCAGGTGTGTAAAATACGTGGACACAGAGTGCCCTTCAGCTGTGATTACCATTCTTATGCCAACCCAGCAGAGAGGTGAGCCGAGGGTGGTGTATATTGGGCTGATGAGCCCGATACATGCACAAAAGGCTGGATCACAGGGAGATGTGCTAGCTGGCTATTGCAAAAGGAAAGTAAACAGTAGGATTTTGCTGTGTTCTTCAACTGATGCTGTAATTCCAAATTTCATCACGAGTCCATGTGAAAGTTGCAATTTTGTCTTGCCAGCTCACTGCCTGGTGGCCTGGGAAGGCAAGCTTTTGTTAGGGTTGGGAGGAGGAGAAATGTCCAAACAGTGTTTGGAGTGGGGCTGAAAAATTGTAATGGTTAAAATTGTGGCATGTAAACTTTGTAGTCTCTGTCCCTTTCATTTGGTTGTGCATTTACCTTTCCAGTGTCTCTCTGGGTCCAGAGACCATAAGGTTTGATCTGCCTCAAGGAGGTAATGTCTGCATACATGTGTGTTTGGAGGGGTTACACTGGGTCTCTGGCATCCTTAATCCTTTTCCAGCAGGGTTATGAGGCTCATGGAAGTTTTCTTTTTCTTGGTTTTGGAACTCACTTGGGATTATTTATATATTTTCTTAACGTTGTCTTCTTTGTTTTTTGGAAGTTTTTCCAGCTAAAGTTTGGAAGTTGCTCCGTAGCATCACCTAGACCCTTTTAAGATGGTGGGCTCTTGTTAGGGAGGGACCTCATAGGATCACAGACAAGCTGGGGCTGGAAGTGTCCCCTGGGACACTTTGGGTCCAACTTTCTGTCAACAGCATGATCTTAGAACAGGTTATCCAGGGCCCTGTCAAACCAAGTCTTGAATATCTCCAAGGAAATTCTTCTCTAGGCTTCATGAATCCCTATCTTTCAGCCTTTCTTTTCATGGCAAATTCCCTGCCCTGCAACTGAGAGCTGCACGTGGAAAATGGCTGGAAAAGGGCTGTCCAGGGAGACCCAGGGTGAGAAGAGTTGTCATCTGACAGTTTTTGTTGTGGGGAAGGAAGAGCTGGATTAGGTAGAAGAGAAAGCCCAAAGCTGCATTTGTGCTGGGGCTGGGAGGGGACTGCCAAACCCAATGGAGACCTCTTGGGAAGGCTTGTGTTTGGAAAAGGACTGCAGTGCTGTGGCTGAGGCTGAGCCTAGGGCAAGGATCGGGGCTGAGGGAAAGAGAAAACTTAGTCATGTGGAGCTGGAAAGCGTCATGCAATGTAAACAAAGTTCTGGCACTCATCTCGTCCTCTGAAAATTATTTAGTCTGTAGACAGAGGCTCTTGCCTCTGGCGCAGCCTGGGTTTAACATTAGGGGTTTAGGCCTAGGGAAAGCCCAGAAGTAGAACTGTGTGGGGGCTATAAAGCATCTTCTGAAGTAAACAGAGTTGACTCCAGGCTTCTGCTTTTCTGAAAGCAGGGCTGCTTTTTACCTCCGCAATGGCCTTCTGTCTCCTCACCCTTCAGACTGGAGATGTTAAATGCGGGCATGTCTTTGCAGGCCTTCAGGCAAGAAGTTGTGTCCCATGCATTACACACTGCAAGAGGCAGAGGGCTTTTCTCTGTAGCAGCAGTTTGAGCTTCCTGCCCCTCACCATGGCACTGAGGGAGCATCTCAGAGGCCTTGTGCCATCCTGCAAAGCCCCTCTTAATGTCTGACCTTGCACAAGTGCTCCCTGACCTCCGTCCTGTGTGTCCATGTGAGAGAGGGAACACGATTGCCCTTTATGGTGAAACACTTTTACTTTCTCAGTTCCAAAGGCTCGCTCAGGAGCCTGACTCTCAATAGGGCTACAGAAGAGGGGTGAGGACTGAGCTGCCTTTTCTGTGTGTCCTGCCTGACTTGCCTTCAGTGAGCCCAGCTGGTCACTGGGGTGAGAAAATGGTTGCCCAAGGGCCGCCTGGGTGTTTCTACGCATATAAATGCTTGTCTGCAAAGTAAGATGCCCCTTGCCAGGAGAAGGCTTTGCTACTCTTAGCATCATCCATCTGAAACTTTAGAGCAGTCAGCAGGGAAAGGCAGGCACCTCCAGCTTAACCCATGAGTTAACCTTTATGTAGCTGAAGCAAGTTACATGGTCACATCTCGCCTCGGATCATTCCAAGCAAGAGTCAACACCAGCATGCAGATGGCCAGGCACCTTGGCTTGCTCTTCCTTTGATCCTTCCAGGATGGTTGCTGAGCTGCAAAACCCCAACCCTCACCCTGCTTCAGTGGCTGTGCACTAGGAGACACGAGCACACATACCTCTGGGAACTGTGTGCATGCTCAGTAAATTCCCCTCTTCCTAGGGCTTCTGTGTTTGAAGCTCTTCCAAGAGGTATCCAAGCATGGCAGTTACAGTATGTATCCATAACACTGGTCCATCAAAGAGAGTGTTCACCTTGCAAAGGCAGTGACACCTCTGCAACTTGCTCAGACCAAATGCAGTTGGCCAACCATGGGGTGATGTAATGCAATGGGAGATTTCTTTGGGCTGGGATATCAGGCATTTATTCTGGAATGCAGAGTTTTGTTGCATTTGTTACCTGTGCTTGCAAAATGGTGCAAAGTCACAAGAAAACATTCAGCCTTTAATACCATAACTGCAGATTTGGTTCTGAAAGCGGGTGCCTGTCCATTAGCACTGCAAGCAATACCAAGTTAATCTTGTGTAATTCTGTGATGTGGTCAGCAGATAAGCCTGCAGGAATCTCCCTGATAGGAGACTGGAAGGGAGGTAAGGGCCATGCTCTCCCTGTGCAGCACCCACATGACTTGTGACCAAGGCACTGCTCATGCTCTGGAGTTCAGGCAGTCCCCTTCAGGGAGCTCAGTGAACAAGGAGCTGTGATATCAAGGTCTCTGGTATCTGATCCTCTCGAAAGGGCTGTTCAACGGGCTCAGGTAGGAGAAAAGTCATCACTAGAGTAGTAGAAGTGGAGAAGACAGATTTGCTTGGGATCTGGGCTGTGTTCAGAGGTGTTTTCTGGAGTGGGGAATATTGCTGAAGCTCTCCTGTTGGTTAGGACACTCACACAGCCTCTCTCTCTCTCTTACCATCTAGCCTCCTTATAAACTTTCCAGTGAAGGTCTACCAGTCTCTTCCTTAGCAAGGCTGTAGTGAGAGCTTTCCTCTCATGAGGGAAACATGAAAAAATTAGATAATGTTTCCAAGCATAAATTTATCCAGGTGTGTTTATGAGTCACATACTGTTACAACCAAGGTTCCTGCTGGTGTCTGTATCTGCCACTCCTGACAGGCTCCTGGAGCCTGGCAGTATCCTCACATACAAAGATATTCAAATCCCATTCAAAATGACGCTGGTTGAGTCAGCTCAAAATTCCCCAGGACCAGTCCCTTGTTTCTTTTTTCCCCAGCAGTTAGTGATGATCCTGGTTCCTGTTTGCTTGTAACCACCTCTCTGCTTCGCTCCCTCCCTTGCCTGATGCATTAGCATCCAGGCAGGTGGTGAAGTGTGGGTTACAGCCTGCTGCACTTGCCTCCTGGGAGGCAGTAGTTGTATGTAACCTGCATGTTTCTTTGTCACAGGACTGCAAAATACATTCACTCTGCACTGGGATAAATGGGAGAAAGATGTGTCTGTAATTAGTGTGAAAACTGTCCGTGCTAGTCCATGCTTTGGCTCTCCTTGGGCTCTGTGGAGTCACCAGGTTTACTGCAGGGTTTCTGCCTGGGACAGCAGAAACCAGCTGGGCCTTTAAATCGTTCCCCTCTCACCCAAGACCCGTCTCTTTCTCTTTTGTTTCTCTCCCACCCTGCTTACAGCCGGGGCTTCCCCCGAACTGGTAGAATGGGCACCGCCACATTCCCTTTGCTCCAGCCTCTCCCTCCCTGTCACTAGGTGGGTCAGACACCTGGCAGGAGAGCCAGGAGTTGTCCACGGCATAGAGCTGTGCGGTGGTGGCCTTGGAAAGGTGTGGACAAGGGACAGGGGCCGGGAACCCTTCTCCCATCCTTAGATGCCTGGGGGAAACACTCCCTGCCGCTGTGCCCCTTATGGCGTCATCCCAGCTGGTAGCGCAGGTGGCAGGCCAGGTTAACTTTATCCCTGCTTCCTTACATCAGCTGCTTTTGCCGTGTCTGTTAATTACTTTTGCTGATTGGATTTATTATTTATATGGTGCAGATTGCCAGCACGTGTGCGGGTGTTTCTCAGGCAGGAGAGGCTGCACTGTCTCCCTGCTGATGCAACGGCAGAAGAAATAGCCCAGTGACCTTTTCAGAGAGTGCTTGGAGGGGGGTTTCCGTCTCTGCAGTAACAACAGCAGGTGCATGATGTTTCTGTCAACAATAATGAAAATAGTAGTAGGGAGGAAGGAAACCATGGGGACCACAGACTGTGCTTTGCCCAGGACCCCAGGCTTTCTGAGGAAGCAAAGGCACTTGCAGTAACACTTGGGACGCACAAAATCCAGCTACAGGACATTACAGCTCCTCAAATGAGCTTTTCTCTGTGTAGTGGCTTTAAATAAATCAGCAAAGGCATAAGAAGCCCTATGCAAGTTCAGTGTGTTACTTTTTGATGAGTAGCTGATGATAGATAACTCCTTTGGGCTACTTCTGCTCTCAGTTTCATGCTCGTGGACTAATTCAGCAGCAGCTAAGGAGTGTGGTGCCAAGCTTCCTTCTCACTGCTGTGACTCCAAGCCCTGCCCAGCCTCCTTGGTGAATTTGTGTTCAGAACTAATTTTGGACTGGTGTCAGGAGGTGAAATGTCACTGGAAATGGATCCTTGTTTTACACAGGCCAATGCTAGTGTAGAGACAGTACAGAGGAATTCAAGTGCAGTTTTTATTTCAATTTTGTAACGACCACCTCTTTCAGACCCCCATGCTGTAGCTCTTCTCAGGAGAATACTTGATAGTGCCTGCTATGATACTGCCTTCATTCCCTCCGCTCATTTGATGTGCAGTTTCTCAGCTGATTTACACACCTCATCCTGCCCTTTAAGCTTACTGCCTTTGCATATGTTTTTCCAGACAGTTTCTTAGGAGAAGGTAAACTTTGAAGGTGTCCAAACCCAGGCGGCAGGATGTGAATATGCCAGGGTGCTGCATTACTAGCCACTCACAGTTTCTGCCCTGAGACATGGGGGAGCAGCAGGAAGCCGTGCAAGTGCTATGTGCCCATTAAAGACGTTATCTCTCACATTCAAAATTGTCAAGTTTCGGTTTTGGTAGTATTTTTACTCTCAGGTTTTTTGGGGGGTTTTTGGGGGTATTTGTGGTGGGTTTGTTGTTGTTGTTGTTGTTGTTGTTGTTTAAGAACTTTGAAAAAAATTAATGTCACATGGGGTCAGTGTAACATTGAGGGAAAGAAAATATGGACACATCAATAGGGGTGCAGGTGCAAGCCCCCAAGAGCTGATCACTGTTAAAACCTCTTCTAGTGCCTGCCATGGTGGGGTCAGTCTCAGTGCCTTTGATGCTGTAACCACCTTTGGGGCAGTGTGCTGGGGCCAAAGTCTTGGACTAAATGAACTTAGTGGATATTTTGTGGACATTTTATGGACATTTTATGGACATTTTGCAGGGGTGGTCCACAGACTAAGGGAATGATATATGTGTCTTTTATCAAAGGTTGGGAAGGTTAGTGAGGATGTATTGGATAGTGTGACCCATGCATGACATAAGTGGTGTGGAATAAGGAGTGGAGAATGTGCTGGTTTTGCCTGGGGTAGAGTTGATTTGCTCCACAGTAGTAGTATGAGGCTATGTTTTGGGTTTGGACCAGCATTGCCCGTTGTGCTACCTAAGCCTTTTTGCCTCCTGCGGACAGCCATGCAGTAGAGGAGGATAAACCAGTTTGCACGGGTTACATAAAATACGGAATGAAGCAGCCCTGAGTCAGCACTGTGGGGCTTTCCCCTTCCCCAAAACACTGCCTTGCTCCTCCTGATGCAATGTGTGAAGCACCATTTGAGGCAGGGTATGCACCCACCCACCCACCCACCCGCACAGCCCGTGTGCCTTCGCGGGTGCTGCACCAACCCATTGGGTGCTGGGTGTGGTACCCACTCTGCACAGCCACATCACTGCCAGCATGAGGGCAGAGGGTCCCGCAGACACCTGCTGTTCAAGGTGCCTTTCCCTAAAAGCTGCTTCTCTGAAGGTTTCCACTGTCCCAGCACACGTAGTGTGACTCATCCTTGTATTTGCACTTCTTGCAGCTTCCTTTTGTCTTTGCCATACTTTACTGGGGAAAACAAGGTAATTCCTATTTTGCTGGAAGGTCTTACGGTGCATTTCAGGAGAATATTGCTACTCTGGCAGCTGCTGTTTAGAGACCCAACTTTCTTGGTACTACAGAGAGACTTTATGAGCATTTTATATTTAGTCGGTAGGGGAAAATTTATGGGGAAAATGTAAATGATGAGCACGAGCAAAGCTGATAGAAGACCTCTTCATGAGCATTTCAAAGGGCTGTTCTAAAATGAATCTAAAATCAATTATATAAAATAATTACACAGAACCATAGAATATCCTGACTTGGAAGGGATCTAAAGGATTGTCCGACTCCTGGCCCTGCACAGGACAGCTCTGAGAATCACACCATGTGCCTGAGAGCATTGTCCAAGTGCTTCTTGAGCTCTGTCAGGCTTGGTGCTGTGACCGCTTCACTGGGGAGCCTGTTCCAGTGCCCAATCACCCTCTGTGTGAAGAAGCTTTTCCTGATGTCTAACCTAAGCCTCCTCTGACTCAACTTCGTGCTGTTCCCTTTGGTCCTGCCACTGGTCGCCAACAGAAGAGAGCAGGGCCTGCCCCTTTGCTTTCCTTCAAGAAGAAGTTGTAGACCATGATGACGTCTCCCTTCAGTCTCCTCCAGTCTAAACAGACCAAGTGACTTCAGCAGCTCTTCACATGGCTTCCCCTCAAAGCTCTTCTAAAATTACCTGTTTGTAGATGTGGCACTTAGGGACAGGGTTTAGTGGTGGACCTGGCAGTGTTAGGTTAATGGTTGGACTTGATGATCGAGGAGTAAATGATTCTACGAATAAAATGTCAGTGAAAAGTTCCAGAAAAAAAAATCCCAAGATATCAGTTTAGGATCAATGACCCCCTCTGCTATGTCCAGCCCATCATCTCTCCTGGCGAATCTGCCTGGGCACCCACATGCCCAATTCCAGGCTGAGCACATCCTCCTTCGGGGCCTGGGATGCACCCAAATACCCCAGCCAGCTCGTGCTGCAGCTGGAGAGTGTCAGTGTGGTGCTCCCCTCTGGCACAGCAACTGGTAAATGTGAGCTGGGGAGTTCATGACACCGTAACAGCAAGGCTTCCTTCGCACGGTGGAATGGCCACCTCTGCTGAAGTTATCCTCACCAGAGCCCCTTCTTTTTATGTTTTCACATTGTCAGGTTCAAGATGGGATGGAAGAGAAGCAAAATCAGAGCAGTATGATAGATAGTATGGAATTACATTTACAGCAAGTCCACATTTATTCATGGAAATCTGGTTAACTGGGTTCTAAATAGTTTTACTTAAATCCCTTCAGTTTCCATATGAATAAGGTCTTTAAAAGCAGACAGATGATACTAAATCAAGTTCACTACAGGCTTAGCTGCAGGAACAAGTTATCCCATCTCACTGATCCACTCTGACTGTCTGCAGCAAATGCTAATTTGAGGTAACTCAGCCTCGATGAAGGCAAAAAAAGGGAATTAGCTAAAGGAACATCCATCCCAGCAACCCCATCCCATCCAATCAGGATGATGAGACTTTTATTTAGCTGCTTTAACTAACCAAACACCATCTTCTTGTGTAAGCAGCTTCTTGCTGCTCCAGGGGACAGTGAGCATTCAGATGCAGGACAGTGATCCATGATCACTTCATTAAGATTATTACCCCTCTCACTCTCTGTGCACAGAAACATTGTGGGAAACAACGTGGAATATATATAGTGGAAACATCAATCATAGAGGAGAAACAGACGCAGCACAGGAAAACTCCGTATTGCGAATTTATTGTTCCGGTCTACCTTATTCTGTGTACCTCTCCTTCCCCCCCCGCCCCAGTGCCCACGGTGCCGGCTGTGTGCAGCGCCACCCCTGTCCTGCCCTCAGAGCCAGCCCACGTCCCTATCCTAACCCAATTGGTTGTCCCTCTGCCTCTCCCCGGTTCCTGGGTTCCTACTGGGTGTTAATCTCCAGGTCCCTCTCGTTGGCTGGCCGAGTAGCCGAGCCCCTCCCTTCCTTCCAGCATCCTTATGAGCCGCGGGGAATTTGAATAAACCCTCTTTGCCTCCCGATTGCCTGTGTGCCGCCTGGTTCTCTGCTGCGTGCTGCACCGGGACTCCTGGCACAGTAACTCCGTCCTGGAGAGACGGAAAGCAGAGAGGATTTTTCCCTGCACTCTGTCAAAACGCTACAGTCCAGCCAAGCTGAAATAACATCCCAGCTGGGTCACTTCAGGTGAGGCCAACAGGATGTGCACTGACTTCCCTTGGCAGAAGCACAAATATCCCCAGTGCCACTCTGGGAGCTGGTAGCCAGGGCCAGATGCATGCTGTCTGTCAGCGGTAGTGGCTGGCACCCTCTAAACAAGAGGCTTTTTTTTTTTTTTTTTTTTTTTTTTTTTTTTTTTTTTTTTTTTTTTTTTTTTTTTTTTTTTTCCTCCCCCCTGTGCTAAATGACATGCAATGCTAGGACGCTTGACTGCCTTACAAAGGAAAGCCTGGCTTCAATAGGGGCACAGCTGCCTGGGTTGTTTTGGTCATCCTTTGGATATTTCTTCATGTGCTGACTTGAAAGAAGTTGTTACAAAGATAGGCTTCAGTTTTAAAAGCAGCATGAGGAAAAGTAAGCTGTCTGCCCCAAGCCAGTTGTCCTCAGTGGAAGGAGCAAAGGCCGTCAGGTACAGGATTGGGCTCCAAAGCCCGGAAATGGATATGAACTCTGCTGGAGGCCAAGGACGGAAGAAAGTGTGCTTGAGGGTTTCTAGAGAAGTGCTGTCATGGGGTATGGGAACAGACATTCTACCCAGGACCTCTGCTGCTTTTTCCAATGGCTTTGGTTGGTCTTGAGAAAAGAACAAGGTTTGTCCCTTAGAGCTACAACAGCTCTCATAATATAATCCCTTAACCTGTGCTAAGTAACCCCTCAAACTCTTTATTAGGACAGAGCCAGTTAGCAACGATAACCTCCAGGATATACCCACACCAGCTCAGGTGCTTCTGGATAAAAATTTGTGCCCAATTTATGCCCTGAATTTTATCTGCATGATAAAATTTATATGCATTGGTTGTGGCCAAGTCTTCTGGATTTTTGGCATAGGTCAAGCTGGTGAAGATCTTACTCTTAGGAGTGTCCCTGGCCTTCATCTTGAAGATCTCCTACATGCCCCTTATTGTAGCAGCAGCACCTTTCACAAAGTTCAGAGTCCTTCATTCAGTCAGTACTGTCCTTCAGCTGATAATCTGCACACCTTGTTACACATTCAAAAAATGCCAGTAGCTGCTTTTGCTGCAGCGCTGCCCTGGAAACTCATGCTCGATACTTTCTCCACCAGGAACCCCACACCCTCTATCATCTCTGCTTTCCAGAATCCAGGGCAGAGCCTGTCCACTTTGTTCCCAAGCTGCCCACCTTCATGCTTTCAAATGAAATGGTATGAATACTTCATAAACTTTTTAAAAATCAAATATTATTCCTCTCTCCCCATTTCTATTTAAAATCCTGCTAAACTAAGTGTCTCCTGGAAATAAGGGTGCAGTTACGGTCAGATGGGCAGCACTCTCCAAGAGGATTGAGCTCAACTCCATTATTGTCACAACTGGGCAGCAATTTTGGGCAAGTCCAACCATATTTTCCACCACAACTGCACTCTCACTCTGCTTTTGTATAAGTCTGTTAGGTATTTCTGCTCTGCTTGGAGTGAAACTCTTTTTGTCATAGCTTTCCCTGACCGAGTAAATATGTGCTCAGTGCCATGGCATTGTTCTTTGGGTTTGGGCTGTTTCCAGCTGATTAATTATTACAGACATTAGGTAGTTTTCTAAACAGCAGGACAGGGATGTGCGTCAGATCACTTGCCTGAATGGACCAATATCCTGTCTCTAAGATTTTGGACAAGTATTTTGGACAAGATTATTTGAGCCAGACAAAGTTTAGAGTGAATATGCCCTTGGTAAATCCTCCCAACATCTGCTAATCAGCATTTTGAAGAGTTTATGAGTTGGAGGTTGTATCTGAGTGATTATCAAATCATCCCAATGGACACACCTTGCACAAATAGGCACTCCCAACATTCCCTGACAATTAGTTTATTCATCAATCTACATGTTGTGTAAAAATATACTGCTCTTCAACTGCTTCAGAGCAATTGCCTGATAATTTAACCATAACCATTCTGATTTTTTCAGATATACAGGCTAAGAAAGTGAAGACATGCCCTGTGTGCTCACATTTCCCAGAACCATGGCTGCACGTGTTTTAAATCTCAGTTACCAGGACAAACGCATTAGGAAGTGAGAGTCTTCAGTGACGCTCCCTGGGCACACATAGCTGGTCCCATCTCTGCAGGACCCCAGCTGAGACCTACAGAAACTGAGTTTACTGGGTCACTGGGGCAGCAAATGGAGACAAGCAGCTGCCCAAGGGCTGTGGTTCATCTGCGGGTACTCCCAGGTGAGCGGCAATGGGGTGGGTGTGCAGGGCTCTGCAGGGCTGTGGGGGCAGCAGCCTGAACCAGAACTTCTCAGTGTTTGAGGCACCCACAGCACAGACTTCAGCAGCATAACCATACTGAGAGACTAAAAACAGCAGCGAGCTAATCAGTGCTGTTCTAAGTGTGTGGGGGTTTGCACAAAAGGTGGGTTAGAGGAGGCGCTGACGGTGCCAGAAGGCCTGCTGACATTAGTTATCCTTTCAGACTCAAGCAACTGACCACGAGCGAGAGCACAACCCATCACTGCTGCTACTGGAAACACTCTGGGGCTGCCTGCCATCTGCTACCTCCCTGACCCCCCAAAGAGACAGCGAAGAACAAAGCCTGTTGTGTGCAATGAAGAAACCTATTTTTTAGGGTTTTTCAAAAGCTCTTCCTTCAGACTGTTGTCTGGTTTTCACTGAGGAATATTATTTTCTTTTAAAGAGGAAGCAGGTGCTTAGGAAGGATTTGTTTTTGCAGTGCAGGGGAACTGCAGGACACGTGGCCGCAGCTCAGCCCCATCTTGCCTAGCTCAGAAAGCCCCACTCTCAGCAGAGCTGTGTGTGCTGGACATTCATTCATTCATCCCTCCCAAGTCCTGCAGGGTGGTGGGCTGCAGTCGGCATCACCTTCCCTTGGCAGTCTGGGGGGCACACATGTTCATGCCTGTGCATACATGTGCCTGCAGACACGACACAGGTTGTCCCCACAGTCCGAAGGGCAGCAGGCTGTCTTCATGTTTTCTATCCGATAAAAAGCAGAAATAAAAGGGAAGTTTCTAAGGAGACAAAACAGAGATGAAAATAAGTGTCCCTGTCAGTCAGGGGCCCTGTACCTTTGGGATTCTTGCAAGCTTTAGTCACAAAGTCTAGACTTGACAGGGATGGGAAGGGGGAGGAGAGAAAGGTTTCTCTGTTTCTCTGTCCTTCTCTTTGCCTGCAGAATTCTTCAGTCCTTTCTTTCCATCTTGAGTGAAAGTGGCCACTGGGCTGAGAAGATTTTGAGAGGATTTACTAACTGCCATGCCAGCTGCTTCTCCGAAAACCAAGCTGAATCCAATTTTTTTCCCTTCTAATTCACAGTATTTTCAAAGAAATAAACACAGGTAATCAGTTTTAACCAGAGATTTATTTTACCTCATTGCTTCACCAATACTTTGACCATTTTGTAGCAGTTGTGAATGAAATGCTGTTTCATTATGCAGGAGTTACTTACAAATATGGTGGGAGTTCCCACTGCCCACCTTCACTTCCCTTCTGTGACAGCGGTTTGCAAGTGTGCTGACCCAGAGTGACTTTCCTGCACATGGCTGTGGTGCCTGTGCCCAGATGGGTTCTCTGTGTGGTCTTGGGGAGTGGCAGTGAGAAGGAGAACACCAGAAACCAACCACTTCACAAGCTGTCTGCTGACAAGTGACCCTGGGGCAAAGCCAGCACAGGGTCAAGGAGCAGGGGTCAGCTCCCTCCTGACACCCCCTGTCTGGAATCGCTCATCACAGGGGCTGCCAGGGCATGGCACAGGACAGGGACAGTGCGCTTGCCCTCCCTTCCCTCCAGAGGCTCTTTGCACGGGCCCTGCTGAATGGGAGAAGAGAAAAGAAACGGGAACTTCTTCTTGAAATCTTATCATCCCAAAACTGAGAGAAGAAGTGAAATTTAAATAAAAAGGACTACTGTTAGTAAAGGGTGTTGAGCTTCCAAACCTTACACTGAGCAGTTCCCATCCTATGGTCTATGGAGATATGAGTGGATTCAGTGCAATAGTATCAACTCCTTATTTCCAGTCACTAATCCAGCTACCAATTAATTACCAGCTGGCATTATATGAAACATTCCCTTGTTATCTTCCAATCTGCAAAGAAATCTCAGACTACCTCTGGAGTGAAATGTAGCCAAAGAAAACTGCTTAAGTCTCAGTGGGAACTCGCACCACTTTGGCATCAACTGTAGTGCAAATCTAGCCTGAAATCCTTATTAAGCTCTAGAAAGAGAACATGTTAACAGGTCCTGTGGCCTCACAGGTATCATCAGGCACTCACCAGCTCTGCTCCAGTGGGAAAAGGGCCCTGAGAATTCCTCTAGTTTCATCACTGCATCTCCCAGATATGGTCAAAACCATTTTAATCACAAGACTGCAAAGGGGAAAAAAATGGGATAACTGCAAGCATTGTTCTGTAGTGTCTATGACTAATCCATAAAAGGATGCACTGAGTTACAATTTCTTTTGGAAAATAAATGAAAACTATGGCATGCTCTTCCAAAGCTTCCATAAATTAAAACTTCAGTGTGATGCAGAGGTCAGAAAGCAGTGTCTACTCTCGAAGAGACTCAGGATGAAGTGTTTCTTGAGATATTAGTGAACAGTGCTGTACTGGGCATTTGATAAGCTTCCCATCCTAAGGATGATATTTGCATCTGTTGCTCTGGGAATAAGAGAACATTTCAAATTCCTTAGACAAAACTAGGCTAAGATGGAATTATAGCTGAGAGCAGATTAATAAACTCCAAGTAAAACATATCACAGGACAGTAGCAATTATCTATCAAAACCAAGCATGCTAAAACTCTAGAAAAATCAGACTTGTATGTAAATTTAAATGAAAATGTAAACACATGAGCACAGGGAGACATAGGCAGCCAAGCATGGCAGGGATGATGGTGCCTCTGCAAGCATGGTGGTAGTCTAGCCCCACAGTTTTGGGGCAGCACCCCATGACATACCCCCTGCTTCATCTGCTCTGTGTTGAGGTGATGGCCCTGCGGTCTTGTTCTTACACAGTTTTCCCCCTCTTTAAATGAAAGTGTAAGTGAAAAATGGTGCTGACTTTTTTTCATTAGGTCTAGATATTATCCTGGAGCTCCTCCACCTTAGCTGGTATATAGAGACCAGAGTATGTCCATCCAAATCCCCTAATTTATTATTAGTTCTATAATAAGCAATGTCAGCTGCAGCATCTTTATACAGGAACTAAAATCACTTATATGTTTCCTTCAGTTATGTGACCCAATGTGAAAAAAGAAACTGAAAAATAGAGAAAAGATTCAAAATTAGCTACTAGATACCACAAGAGGTATCAAGCCATACTACGTAATTGCCAAGCTCCCTATTAAAAAACAGTGTATCTATTAAACTAAAGCATTTCATATCCCTCCCGCCAAACTTTGTTCCAGTCCACCAAATCACTTCAGCACATCCTCAGTCTAGTGGAAATTCTCATGTGTTGAGTATTAAATACATGCTTTTATGCTTGGTAGCATAGGGGCTTATCAGAACAAGCACCGCTATGGCAAGTGGGCTGGTACTGGTGGCACTGGTGTTACTGAGCGAGAACCTCAGGGCTCAGAGGCAGCTGGATCAGATGAGGATATCACACCCTGTTCTTTCCTGAAGATGGTTACAAATTTAATTCCTTACCAGGCATTGTATTTTATCATGCAACGTAAAAGGTTCCTGTATGACCTGTTCTAAAAGTTTTGAGTAACTCCTTATGTCATGAAATAAGGACTGGAATACATCCATACTAAATAAACTCATTAGCTATATTTGCTTTATACTATGTAGTAAATAGGGAAGGGGGAAATACATTAATTTCCATGTAACAGAACTCTGGAAATTTCATCATTAGAAGGACTAATTGATCTTATTGAAGATTATATTATTTCCAGGACCGTAACTGTAAATGCACTTGCTCGTATCTGGATGTTTCTATCCAACGGGACCCATGGTCCACTTGCAATACAGTCTGGCATTGTGTGGCAAATAGTCTAGGGCTGCCACTGTACATTGCAGTCCCCTGTACACAGCCACCTCAGAGAGGAACCGTGAAGAGGTGCCTGGAGGATGGCTAAGGGTCCATGCCTCCAAGCACGGAGCACCTGGTGATGAGTTGCCAAACCATTTCCTTAACAGAAGCGGCAGTGGTGGCGAAATGCCACGCAGAAGGGGGAAATCTAACTTGGGAAGCTGCCATTATGGATGAGGTTTTACAAGAAATATTAAGTAAAACCCCAAAAACAACAACAAGGTTGTACTGAGGCACTCCAGCCTCCATCACAGGTTTTTTTTTCTCATGGTACTAATTTGTGATGCCTCAAGCTCAGAGCCATGCTCCAGTGTGCAGAGGGTAGAGGCTGACACCCTTTGCAGAGCATGGCTTTCTGAGTGGGGCTAATATTGATCAGAGAGCCACAGAGACCTGTGTCTCAGTAAGTGTCACCACTGTGCTTTGGCACAACAAAGCATATGGCAGAAAATAAAACAGAATGCTTCATCCAGTTATAGAAGGGACAGGCGGAGGCTGGAGAAGAATACCTTGCAATTTTTCTTTCATTCCTTTCAGGTGAAAAACAGCTTCCTTTCCCATGTAGTCCTACCTTCTTCCACCTCATCTGCTTAAAGAGAAACTACAACAAACAACACCCCCCCAACCTCGACCCCCATCAACAAAAAAATCAACAAACAAGCACATCCTAAACATAAACAAACAGAATGGGAAGATACTGAGGCAACACAGATGAAAGACACTGTTTTAGCTACCATTGCTCAGAAAACCTTGTCAGCCAAAATACAGCTCTGTGTGCTGTTAGAGTTCCTCAGCTCACAGCACCGGGCCTTGAAGGCACCGGGCTCTTTCGTCTCATGCATCTGAAGTCACTTTGGAAGAAGGATGGCTGCTGGAAGAAGGAAACATGCTCCAGAAACTAACAAGGGCACCAAGTCAGACCTTTCATTCCCGACCTCCGCTCCCTAGGCAAAAGCCAGGGTGGAGACGAGGGCAGGCACTGGCTGCTCCATGGCTGGCCATATCTCCCTTTCCTTGCTCAAACTTTGTAGCCGCACACTGACATTTCTCCATAATCTGACTTTTCTCTGCAAAAAATGCCATTAATATGAGAAATATGTCCAGTTCCTTCTATGTCTTTCTAGTGGTGTCCATACCCACTGTTAGAGTGAGTAAGATCTTGCCTGACCCCTTCCCTTAGCTCTCCAAGCATACTGCCTTGTTGACTTTTTATGAATTTATAAAGCAGTTATATCACCTCTTCATTTTAAAAAGCAATCATATCCCTCTGGCATTCATGGGAAGATGGACCCTAAATCTCTTATTTTCCAATGTCCAGACTCAGTTTATGGTTGGTTAGATAACATCTAACAGGTTCTTTGACCTAAATGGCTCTCTCACCCAAATATTTGCTCTTGCCTGTAGTTACTAACAGTAATCCCACCTAATTCATACCTGAGGAGCCAGAACCACCAGCCATCCCCCCAACCTCAGTTCTGCCTCCTGACTAAAGAATAACTTCCCCCCTCACGTAGGGGTTTCTTTAAACCCAAGCCTGTAGCTAAACTACTTTGAGGTTAGAGTTTTATGTCATTTTTAGGTCAGACTGAGGGGGCCCCTGGTGGTCTAGTGGTTAAGGACGCGGCACTGTCATCGCTGAGGCCCTGGTTTGGTTCCCGGTCAGGGACACTCCCCGGGCAGATGGAGCTTGTTAGCCCTGTAAGGCAATCCATCTATGTCCTGAGGACCTCGCTGCCACCGTCCAAGCTCGCTTGGCCCCGGCAGATGAACCTCAGGATTAAACGCTAGGCTCAGTTCCGCACACACTGTGTCTCACCTAAAAAATCCAATGTGCAGGCTGGAAGGTGGAAAGACCTTCCCCGGATCTTTGTTCACGAGGATTGGCCATTATTAGGTCAGACTGAAAAATGCTTCTAGTAGCAATAAACCCCCCCTCCCAACCCGCCTTTCATTTCAGCTGAAGTTTAAAAGAGATCTCATCCAAGTTGCTCATGTATAAAACCTCTCACTCCCTCTCTCAAGTGGTTTGGTGGGGGTTTTACACCTCTGTCTGATCTGCAGGGATTTTTTCCAGGCATATACACAGCGCCTGCTGTCCCCAGGGCAGGTAAGCAGAGTCACTGTTTGGCTGTCAGGCTTCGCTTCAGCTCATTTCTTAGAAAGTACAAGCCATGCAGAAAACCTCTCTGAAAAGTCACTGCACACTTTAGAAAGTGAAAAACTTGCTCCTGGGCAGGCCCTGAAAGCCTGACTGTTAGCACCACACTGTGAAAGCTCGGGGGCAATGGAGCTTTCCCTGCCACCCTGGGGAAGAGGTGGGTGGATGTGGGGGTGGCAGGGCACCATGATCCCAGCCCTCTGCCTCCTGTGGCTTGACTGTAAGCAGTCAGTAAGCAACCACCATGCAATTTAATCTCCTATTATGTTATGCAGCAGAGACAGTTTAAAAATAGGCTTCTTGGTTCCAGCCCAAGCTCCCCATCCCCCTGCCATATGTGTCTGAGCCTGGCTGCAATGGACACGCAGGCAAGAGCTTTTCCCAGCAGAACATGAACTGAGCAATTGTTTCTAAACTAGTTTCTGCAGGCATTTTGAAGGGTGCCAGTGAAGGTGCTGCTGTGGGTTTCTTTCACTTGTATTCTGGAATTGAAATTTACCTCTTACAGCTGGATACAGGGAAGAAGAAACACAGGGACCTGCACTGGTGCAAGCTTGTTGGCAAAGTGCATTTGGATACAAAGCAGATGTGCCACGGTCTGGACCACAGGATACACAAATGAGTTGTGTGACACCGATGAGCAGAGAAAGCCACAGCAGCAACAACCCTCCTCCAGCAGTCCTCAGATGAGGTGTACAGGAAGAATCAGGTATGGCCACCCTGAGGTGAGGGTATTTCCTTCCCCCCCTCCACCAAAACATTTTTACCATTTATAAGTTCTCAGGCTGTGCTGCTCAGCTTTTGCAGAAACTGAGTAACTGTCCCATAGCTCAAGGACTTCTTACTGTTACCTGGTAGGCTAAGAGTGTTAAGATCATTCTTACAATGCATGTCCTCACAGGAAGCTTATTGCTGAGTATTTGTTTTCACTATACAAGTGTGAGATTACCTCATGACCCCTAGCATACACCAAAACCAGTATACAGTTTGGAAAAACTGAGAGTTTACATCAGATGTTGACTGGAATCAGACAGTTTAACAAGAACAACTCACAGGCACCACCTGTTCTGTGTAGTTTCCATATAACATAAAGGTTTGAACATGGTTTATGAGATGTTACAGTCCATGCCCCGACAGCTGCAAGATGTTCAGGTTGTTTACAGAGACTAGAAGAGAACAAGTTCAGCCCTGGCCCCTTCCCCACCTACATGTGAAGCTGTGTGTGGAACAAAGCATCTAATGTTTGCACTGAACCTTGTCAACCTCACTTCCACTTGCAGAGCTGAAGACAGGAGAAAACAAGAACAGAAGACTGCAGGACCTGAATACAAATGCAGACAGAAGTTCACTTGAGGCTTCTTCCAACACCCCACTCTGCAATACAGCTTTAACCTTTTCACTGTTACTCTGATCAATACTTCCTTCTAATACAATCTTACTGGGGAGAAAAGGTGCTTCCTGAGAAGACCTGTAGGTGTGCACCCAGAACAGAAACACTGAAATATTTATAACCCCAACTCAACAAGAAAAAACTTTGCCCTGCCAACGCCAACCCTTCTTGGGCTTGTCATCACTTGGCAGTTTTTGGTGTTCAGACACACTGCTGACAGCACTGTGTGAGCTGCTTGAATAGGAGAATCTGTGCTCTGGATAATGCCAGTGAATAGTAATAAAAATTTTCTGGGAAAAGGTGTTCACCAAGGTCAAACAACAGAACTGTAAAGTCACCTACCTCAGAGAAAAATGTCACGTATCAAAGCAGCAGAGGGGAAAGTTTTGGCTAAGGGAAGGAAAGGCTTAAGAATTGGCATTACCCTCTGAGGGAAGGTATAACCACCATGTGGGCTTTCATTTACTATTATAAAATTAGATGAAGCAAACAATAAATATAATTTACAGAGAATTCTGCCTGGTCCTGCAACAGCTATGAAACCCAAGACTACCAGAGAAGCAAAATCTGGAGCTTCTGCTCAGTGTGTGTCGAAGGGACTGCTCCAAGCTGCTGTCTCTGATGGGTCAGCCTTTCCCTGCCTCAAGGTGTGATGAAAGCTGACACTGCATTGTGAAAGTTGGTGTGGTTGAGAAGCTTCATCTACAGCCTAGAAGATGACCTAGCTGACTGAAATAAGAGCAGTGACATCTGAAGGGTCTGCCCAGGAAAGGCTCTTGGGGGATCGTGAGCCTGACAACAGGCTGTGTTGACCTGAAGAAGGTCCCTCACCACCACGCATTGTGACAGGCAGAAAGCCTGGGGAGAATTCTCTTCCTTGGATCAAAGGAAAACATGTAATTTCCCCAATTTCCAGGAATTAATGGTGAATACTAGAATCAGCTATGTTGATTTGTGTGAATGTTATGTTAATACCAATATCTGGGAAGGGCAATATGTGAATGAAGACCCATCAATAGAGTGGTTTGCTCAGGATTTTGTAAGGGGTGCAGCTTCTCTAGGGACGCTGAGAACAAAATAGAGATCGGATGTAACAAACCAAGACCCCAGCTGACTCCAGAACAACTGAAAAATCCACATGGATTTTTCGAACCACAGAGGTCAGAGAATGATTTCAGGACACTTCATGGCTGAAGTCCACATGAAGATGTGTTAGAATTTAGAGACTGCAAAACACAATGCCACTATCCAAGTTAGTGATCATGCTGCAGAGATCAGAAATGGCATAACAGGCAATGAGCTAAGGTATAAAGTTTTGCCTTAGTGGGTTTTTAACTCAAAAAAAGTGCAAGCCCTGGATTCTGGGAAGAGGAGAGGAGAGGACAGGACAGGATAGGACAGGAGAGGAGGAGAGAGGGACAGGAGGGGAGAGGGACAGAAGGGGAGAGGAGAGGGATAGGAGGGGAGGGGAGGAGAGGAGAGCTAACTCATGGAAATCCTGTGTACTTGTAAGTTAAAAGGATAAGAAGAAGGATGTAGTCACTAGAAGCAAAAGATCAGTGCATTAATCTTGATGTTATTTGACTGGGTAGACCCAAAACTTCAATTGCACAAGGCTCCTGTTTTTGTGTCATTGTGGCTACGGCTATGAACCATGAATATTTTGTTCACTTTGGCACTGAACAGATGACAAGAAACTGGAAGAGTTTCAAACAACAGTAGACATGATTTAAAAGACACTGGAAGAACTGGCTTGAGAAACAAGGAAGCAAATGTAAAACAGGATGAGAAATGTGCTAGAGCTCTTTAGAGAGTATAACACCACTGAGAGGGGTACTATTTAGTTTTATGGAATATAAACACAATGAATGTTCCATGAGTAACCAAGAGCTCTGGAAAATCAATACTATCTGGTCTCACTGCACTGATTTAAGTTATCAGTCCTTTTTCTTGCACCTCAGCTACAACGGGGACAAGTAGCAAGACAGGCAGTGCAACCTCCCCTCCACTGGCAGCCCACTGCACCGTGGATTTAAATCCTCACTTCTCCCAGGCTAGAAGTGCACACCAAACTCGGGTGAGCTCGGCTGACCGGTGCAGGTCTGCTGCCACAGATCCTGTCCCAGTATCTATAGCAATGCAGGGACAAAAGGGAAACAATCGGTAGCAATTTCCACCGCTACCCCAGCAAGAGCTTCTTGTAGCTATGAGTAACCCCCAGCAGCAGCTTCTCCGTAGGGGTCCTCAGTAAATCTGTATGGAGGTGAGAGCAAACACCTTGATCAAGTGGATGCCCCACACAGAACCCCTCTTTTCAGTACAGTCAGCTCCAGTATGTACTGTACATGACTTAATTGCTTCTTAGAGCTGCCTGGCTGGAGCTGCTGGACATTGCTTCCCTCTGCAGTCGTAATATTTGCAGTGAGTCAACAGACCAGCTGAGCCCCAGGAACTTCAGCTGGTCTTTCCCACTTCTTCACAAGCACAGCAGGAGAGACGACCAGCAGGAGAAGCTGACTTCCTCTTCAGAGAGGTCCTCTCCTTGAATTGGTGGGTGCTGGCTTTTACTTTATCACCTTCATGATTTCCACATGCACAGAGAGCTGGCAGCCTGTGGAGCATCCTTGCAGCTCCACCCCCTCCGTTTCAAACACTCATCCCCATTTCCCAAGCAGGCATAAAGCTGCAAATATCTGTACTGAGCCCCCATGCAAAATATTTCAGGCCATTCACATCAGTGTTTCTCTGCGATGCACAGCTTGCTCATGGCTGGTGGCTGTTTGTGGGGTGTTCATGCCTGCAAGTGAGCCAAGAGGTGCTGGCCCCCCCCGTGGGATGTCTGACCATTCACCCATGTACCCGTGCACTCCCACCCCTATGCACTTTATGCACCTGTGCTCCCACCTACCCATGCACCATGAATCCGTGTGGCCGGGAAGCCGCAGCAGCTCCTGCCAGCGCTGCAGCAGCGCTGTTTCCTGCCTCCTCTTTAGTGGCCATGGCAACTGTTGTTGTGTAATGAAGTGTTGCCAAGATCCAGGCCAGGAGCAGAGTTTCGTAAAGGAAATTAAAAATTAAAAAAAAAATCAAACCAGGGAAAGGCATGATGTCAAGCCATTGAAATCCAAGTAGCCCTCCTGTCTGGCATCACACGCATTTTTCCACACTGGCCCCCTGAAATCCAACCTTGCCATGGCTGACCCAAGTCCCAACCGCTGCGGAGTCACCACTTG
The DNA here is from genome assembly GCF_003031625.1 of Empidonax traillii. Taxonomy (NCBI): domain Eukaryota; kingdom Metazoa; phylum Chordata; class Aves; order Passeriformes; family Tyrannidae; genus Empidonax; species Empidonax traillii. The sequence goes on from NW_020955253.1 coordinate 538,946, forward strand.
GAGCAGCACTTGTGGTTGTTTGTGCTGCTATTCTCTTTCTCCCCGTGGTAATCAAGAACAAATTGTTTCCACCACTCATCTAGTTGTTCTTTAAGGAAGTGGTTCAGAAAATGAAACACGTATCACTGAGCAGCTAAGCCAACAGAACAGGCTACCTATTGCAGGATACCAGGCTGGAGCAGCTGAAATACTTGTTCTTTTGACTCAGAGTTGCTCGCATTTGCTTTGCTGAAAATCCCTTTGCTGACAGACAGAGGTATATTTAAAAGTGCCAGAGCCTGAAGCTCTCTTTAGGTTTGTCTCTCTAAGGGGCAAATTCACTGAGGAAGCAGGAAGCCTGGATGCAGGAATGCCTGGGCTGTTTCTGCACTAGCCAGTTCAGATGCAGGAACCTTATCTCAGCCATGGTGAGCCCTTGCCAGGCCAGGGGTGTGCCAGGCAAGGGTGCTGGAAATGCACTGCACCCTGTGGAGCTGGAACTCATCTGGGTTTTGCCTGGGTGATTTCTACATGCCTCTCTTGCATAAAATGACACAAGAAAAGGCAGGAGCTGGACAGGGAAATTCATATATACATTAAGAAAAAAACCCCACACCAGAAGGCAGAAAAGCAGGAACACAGATGTAGGAGTAAGTGTTCACTGCCAACCTTTGATCTCTGGATTCCACAAGGGTATGTCACCTCTGCAGCCTGGAGCCCTTGTCAGACTGGCCTGCCACAGTGGGAGTTTGGGAGAATAAAGGGGAAATGGGGAAGGAGGGCTGTTTTCTAAACAGGGGAAAGGGAAAATGCTTCTATCTCCAGCAAGAGTGGGAATAAGAGGAAATGCTATTTTTTTCATTAGGCAATTTCTGTTCTCTCAGAGTTTTTGGTCAACACTAGCATTGGTAACTGGTGTCTGTGAGCTAAACACTCTGGGACAACAATGCTGGGAGGAGAAAAACACTAATGGAGCTTTAAAATACTTGCAAAAAGCACCCTGGTAAGTCCTGTTTCCTTGCCACTAGTTTCACTTTACTGTAAAACTGAAAGCACCTGCTCTGCCACATTGTCTGAGCTCAGGAGAGCCCACAGCTCATAGCTCCTTCAAGGTTGCATTCATAGCTGCTTTCTCTTTTAGTAAAACCCTGCAGCTGTCAGTCTTCCCTGGCAGGGTCCTCCAGGACAGCCTCAGCCTGCCCAAAAAGCTGTCTGTGGGGAGCAGGGAAGATGCTGCCAACGTTAACCCCCTTCCAGCACTTCTGAGACGAGGGCAGGAACTTTGGGTGAGAGTTTTCATCCCACAAAATGTCTCCTTTTGGCTTGTATAAATGCACGTTTATTATAAAAGAGGCTTTATGCAAAGATGCAAAGCCCACCTTTTCTTTTCCCCCTCGCCGTTGCAAAGCAACAACTCCCCTCCCTGCAGGGGTGGAGATTGCCAGCGTAGCCCAAGTCTCACCCAGGCAGCTCCTCCACGGGTTTGCATGAAGCAGAGCAGACGCACTCGCGTGTTTGGGCTGACATCTAGTGTCGACATGGACGGGAAAAACCAGCTGACTCATTTCTCCCAGCGTGTCAACGGTGACCTGAAAGGAAGCAGGAAGAGAACATTTCTTTGTCTTAGTTCTTCTAATTTGATTAGAGAGATCAGATCAGAGAGATCTGATCCGTAAGTCCACAAATATCTTTGCTCCGTTAACTGGCAAGGAAAATAATAATAGAACACTCAAAGAGAGAATTAAATAATCCTAAAGAAATTTCTCTTCCCTTCTTGCAGCAAAGTGTCAGACATCTGATTTCAGGACAACAAAATTAAATAATTGAGTAGTACAGCTCAACCTGGGTGGCTCCAGGGAGGGACTCCAGACAAAGGAATCTTTGGGTAGTGTAGCAGCATCTCCAAGCAGCAGTGTAGCAGTCTATGTACCTGTTCCAATGGTTATTTTGAGGTCTGGGGTCTTCTGATTGTTCACTGGCTGAACAATTGTCACCCGTGTCACCTTTTATCTATGTTTTTCTGGTTTTAACTTAGGTCTGATCTGACCCTTCCACATGGCATAGGCGGAAAAAAGTTGTAACAGACATTTTATGCAAAGTTGCAGAAACAGACTTCAGGTTTATAAATATGTGAAGGAAGAGGAAAATATATTTGTGCTATAATTTTCCCAAAAAACTGAGAGGGACTCTTGTGCAAGTGGGTTCCTTAGGTGCTGTTGGTCAAAGTCTGTGGTGTTTGTGCAGGAGCTGGCTTAGCTAAAAGGGCCAGATGGAGTGAGGGAACAGATCTTACCATCCTGACAAAGCAGATATCCTGCCGTTGAAGTTTCCTCAGCAAGTTTCCTGTTGCTGTTTAACCTTTAAATATGTGATCTTTCTTTTCAGATTTCCCATCAGATGTTTTTTTCAGACAACCAGGGAATTCATGCTTCAGCTCAGATCATGCAGGCTTCTTGTCCAACCAGAAACTATTTGTTCTGTACACACACTTGAATTCCAGAAAGTACATGGAGATACTTTACATTAAACTTTGAATAATTTGAGGATAAAGTATTCTTTCATTTTGTTTTAGTTATAGTATATTTTACTTCATACAGAGTTCAAATATATACATATATGCAATTATGGCCACTGTTTATGTACAATACAGACCCTCTCTTTTAATTCATGGCCACATTGCTGCCATCGCACCACATGAAATCTCCCTCCCCAGCATAAACCCAAAACAGCAAAGAGTTGATCTTGGCATGTAGAAACAGACTGCAAACAAACCGCTGGAGAGTAACAAACCCATCACCAACCCCTGCAACTACTGAAAGCCTCCAGAAGTGACAGACCTCCTCCTGGCTCAGCCCCAGTGCTAAGGGGTATGTTCCTATGACGATTGATCCTCTAGGGACAAAAGGGTCTGACACAGCACAAACAGTACACATCAAGGTTAATAGCAAGGGGTTGGGGTTTCATAACCCACTTCCATTATACCAAGGCCATCATAGCACTTGAAGAATTAGAGTCTTCCTCCAAAAGCATTATTCCTAATGCAGCTGCTGCTGCTGGAGGTGCTCACTTGGGCAAACAATGCCTCTGCCGTGGCAAACCACAGCAGAAGAGGCTGTTCTGAGAGCACACCTCAACTATAAAATCTGATGCCTTGGCTCAAAAGAAGGTGACAAAACCCAATTCTCTGTTACAATGTATGCTTTTGAAGTGATTGCTGCAAAATATTAGTGGTTTCATATTTCGTAAAACCGTATAATGCTTTTTGTTTTGTGGAAAAGCGTAATAGCAGCTGCATAAAAGCCACATAAAACACAACAGCTTTGGATGAGCAATCGTGAGTTTCTGCCTAATGGCTACCCAGAATGAAACTTAGTTTAGTAACTAATGCCTCTCTCTGTCAGAAGAGCTTTTCCAGGATCCTCTGATTGGTATCCCATGAATGAAGTTATTCAGTGTTTTGGCTGCTTGGAGGTGCTGACTTGGCTCCAGGGCACTTTTGAGTCTTGCCTTTTGGCTGATGGCAGCAATGCTGTTGTGGGAGGAACCCACCCACAGACAGTTTTCTAAGGAAATGGTCTACTCTGGGGTGTGAGCAGCCTTTATCTTTCAGTTTCTCATCTTTCGCTTCAGGTGTGCCCAAAGGGCCACCACTAGGAAAACATCTAATGCCTCATGCAATGTATATTTAATTGCTATTCATATAGTATCTTCCTGACAGATGCTCATGTCATAGAATTTAAAATAAAATGCTCGTAAGTCATCTTTAGAAAGTATTGGTTTAATCTGCCACTTGTAGGTTACTCCTGTGGCATATTCCACCATGGCAGCAATGCTATTGTGGACAAGGGCTGGCTGAGCAGGGAGAGATACCCAACCCAACAGCACGCCCAAGGGATGTGCCTGATCCGTGTGCAACACTAGTTCCAGGAAGAGAACAGATATTGGAAATCACCTTCCCAACCTGCCATGAAGGCAGAGTCATGAAGGATGCTGGAGATGCTGGACACCAGAAACCACCTGGGGAATGGCACAGTGACTAGCAAGGGGCAGTGTGAGCTGCTGGCGTGTCAGATGAGGGGAAAGCACATCATGGAGAACCAAGCTGGAGTTGGCCACAGTGACACTGACTCCTTTCTCCAGGGAAGGGAGTGGATAGTTCCAGGGCTGTGCATGGAGAGTGTGTGGGCACAAGCAATGCTTCCACAGTAGAAGATCACCTCCTGGATTTGGGCCTCACCCCCAGGTGTAAGGACCTTGACACTTCTCCAGTCCAGCTGGGGTGGAGGCAGTAACATTTTGACTCAGTTTGAGATTCCCCCATAAAGCACCTTGTAAATCCCTGCCTGCAGGACTGGAAATATCTGTTTGCCCTGAGACTCTGTGCAACTACTTCCAGCATGCGGAGGAAACTGCAGCTGTGGCGAAGTACAACAAAATAAGCCAAACTCCAAACAAGCAGAGCAAACAAACTCTTAACCTTACTTCTTGGAATGGGAAAAAAAAAAAAAAAAAAAAAAAAAAAAAAAAAAAAAAAAAAAAAAAAAAGAAAAAAAGAGATAATCATTTTCAAATGTTTCTTGCACCTGCTAAATCCATTAGGAGAGGTGTTGTATCCTGAACAAGCAGTCATGACGAAAGAAAAATAAATTCTTTGGAGTGATCTGTTGTGCTTGTGACAGCCATTCAGGAGATGATTTACAGCTCTGTGCTGGAAGCTGGACAACTACACTCAGTGCTCACATGGTATAAGGTTGTTCTCCATCATTTCCTAACTTCCTTGAAAGAGATCAGTACTTTTCTCTTTCAAAAAACCATCTGAACAAGGTTTTGCATGTGTTGGCCATGCTAAGGAAAATAAGTCCTTACTGGGAAATGGAGGCAGTAGGCCACTGGCCCTGGAGGTTATTACAGGGTGTCCAGTTACAGCAGCTGACAGCACTGCAGGAAATCTCAGAGGTTTTTTGCTGCCATGGAGTGGATTAGCACATCAGCATAATGTCAGGAGGGAAAACATAGAAAATATGAGCCACGTGCTATTAAAACAGATTCAGTGGGGAGCTTTGTTGGTGTCAGGCTGCCCCAGGGACTGGGCTGGGGGAATAGCCCATGCTTTCCACTTCGGGGCCACCAGCTGCCTCTGCTCTACTAATGAGGCCTTGGCCACACTTTTCCGCTCCTCTTCATGGGGGATAGCCAGGGACATGCCAAACAGGATGCAGCCCAGGGCCCAGTACTGCAGTCCTGGTCAGCCCTGACCTGTGACAAACAAGAAGCCATTTTTTCCAATAGATTTGCACTCAAAAAAAGTGTTGGGGACCCATGACTACTTGTGACAAGAGTTTCAAAAAAACCCAGAAAACTACCTACACCTTCAACTTCTCAGAAGTCATTCTACTTAAAGGGGACACTCAGGAGCAGCACAGTGCAATGGCCACTGAGTTGAAAGGGGCATCAGCATACGAGTATGGACGAGCTTTACACACGCTCCTACTTTGCTTGTTTGCCAGCATCCAGATGGGCTGATCTGGGCTAGAGGAAAAGCTGTTTGCCAGCGTCCAGATGGGCTGATCTGGGCTAGAGGAAAAGCTGTGCCATCAGATGTGCAAACAGCAGCATAAGCAGGATCCCCTCAGCTGGAGGCAGTGAGGTCTCTCTGCAGACAGGAGATGGCCCCTCAAGCCCAGAGCCATTCACAGAACAAGGGGAAAAGGAGAGTGTGGGCTCTCAAGGTTTCCAGCTTCTCCTTTTAGCACAAAGTTAGCTTTCTAGGAAAGGCGAGATTGGTTGAAAACATTGATTTCAGATGTCTCTACAAAGGGAAGAGCATTTTTACCTAGAACTAAAGAGGAACCTCCATATTGGGGATGTATTTCAGGGAAAAGAAAGGTATGATTTCACTCAAGTGTACAATAAGCTGCTTGAACAGAGAGAAGCGGGATATGAAATGACAGGCTGTCTCCACTACTGGAACTGGAAGATATGATTATAAATCTCAGTACTGTGGAGAAGAGCAGTAATCTAAAGCCTTGAAGTCAAGGTAATTTAGAAATAGGATGCATACGTGGCATAGGGAATCGAGAGGAGACCAAAACCACTGAAGTCCTGCTGAAGTCAGCTTTGGGTTACAGTAACAGATAAGGAGGACAGAAATTGAGGTGGTTTGTCTCAGAGAGAGACCTGTGAAATACCCAGATGGAAACATCAGATCAGGTCCCTCAAGGCTGAAGGCTGACCTGCCTCCTGTCCTCAGACAAAAGACTCCTGCCGCCAGTGAGACCAGCTCCAACCATAAGCAGTGTGCTTGGATTTCCCAACCTGAGCATGCAGCTACTGCAAAAAAGTAATGCAGACGCTGATATGACCCCGCCCTCCTGCAGGGAAGGACATCACCAACGGTATTTAGACAGGGATGGGACTTTACCTATAAGAAAATCTCATGCAGACACCGCTTTGCTTGAGAAGTTGTAGCTTGCTGATGGAGAGACACCCAAAGCTGGTAAATAGGTATCATGTGAATATTTCTCTACCCGAAGCAGGGGTTGGGTTGTAAAACATCTGTCTCTTTCCTGTGGGAGCAAATTCTCCAGAAGTGACTCAGTAGCCAGTGAGATGGGAACCAGACAGTCATCATTTCTGAATGATGGGCAAAGTTGAGACTTTATTCTGTGTCCTCCAGGTGAGGATTTCAACATCCAGCATGGCCTTACTGATGAACAAGATACAGTAACGAAAATCCAGGACTGCTGAGATAAAACATATGAAAGCCAAGATGAACAATGTGCAGTGGCACATGAAAAAAAAGCAAGGGCAATAGTAAGCAGCAACTAGGAAACTCTGCAGCACAGGGCATGCTCGCTGCAGGCAGCCTGTCAGAGACCATCTTTTGGCACCTAATTATAAGTATTCTCAGGTTAGCTTAAATAACTACTGTCAGAATAAAGACCTTTTTCTTTTTTAGGTCATGATGCAAGCCCAACTCCCACAGTTCTTAAGCACTGATGTCAGAAGTTAAAGCTGAACTCTGTATAACCTCTAGGCTATAAAGAATGCCAAATGCCAAATATTTTGGAGTTTTAAAATGACATTTTATGCTAGCCCTGAATAGTTTACTTTGGATGTTTACTAAGTTCAAGCTAACATTTCAAGTCTCTTTTGTGCTCTGTGTAGAAGTCTAGCAGAAAGATCAAACATAGAATATTATTTTATTCTTGAAAAGTAGGCCCATGAGCACTGATTTGCCAGATATTTTAGCCTCTCAAATTACTCCTTAGTTAATGGGTCTTAGCTTAAATAGGTCTGCATTTGGCTAGCTGTAAGATGTAAGATTGTGTGAGACTGTCAGATTTTAAGCTCCTACTTTCATCTTGTAAGGCTTCTGCTCAAGCAAGGTCATAAACTGGCAGGAACTGCTGTACAAGGCAGCTGTGGACATGCAGAATACCCTATTATTTTCTTGGAGGAGTCACTGCCTTATGAATTGATGTTTTGAGTTCAAGTCCTGAGGAACATGTTAGTGTCACAGCACAGCAGGATTAGTAACACCTACTTTATTTGCCTGATTATAGTTTTATTTTTTATACCAAATAAATAATCTAATCTTGATCAACCTACTTAGCTTGTCAAGTTTCCATCCCCACCCACATCACTGCGCTTTGACCCCTCTTTATAGAATAGCAATAAAACCCTTCACCACAGTCCCCCACCATACAGGGAAATGACCGTACAGCATGGGTGAAGCAGAAAATGCAGTATCCAGATACTTAAGACTATCTGGGTTAGCTATCTAGCAGCTTTGACTTGGTGGTTTTGATGGAGAAATGCATTGCCCAAGGTTTCCTCAATGAGGTAAAAACTCCTCCATTACATGACACCAGCATTTAGGAAAGCAAGATCTAGTGCTAGTTAAGTAATGATGTTCCAGGGACATGAGTGAGTTAGAAATGTTGGGGAAGTACTGATGGTGGCAATGGGTTAACATCCAAGCAAAACTCAAATCCTTTGGAAGGGGTGAAGCCTGGTTTCAATCCAAGACAATGGCACTCTTGAGTCATACTGTCCCGTGTTCAGGCTGGCACACCACAGGGTGAGGGAGGAGGTGGCCTTGTGCAGCTTGAAGGCATCAGCTGGTGCAGGCTTCCCAGTGTTTCTCAGTGACCTGAGTTCCTACATATCTTTCAGTGGCAGAGGTTCCTGTCGTAGTGAGTCTAGGCCCACTGGTGATCTGTTTATTTTTTAATTGCCTTCGTGACAAGTAGAAAGTAATTCAGAAACCTCAAAGGCTCTACAGGTTTTGGCTTAAAATTGTTATTCCAACACACACTATAGGTATATGAAACATGCTTCTCCTTGGGGGTCTCTTTTGACCTCAGCTCTGCAGATGTGCAGCCTCTCCTACTGAGCAGCAGCAGCTGGCTGATATAGGGCAGCACTGACTGTTCAGTCCTGCTGGAGACATGTCCCCCCTGCTGCTCAACCCTTCACTTCTTTGCTATGAATGTCCACTGCAGCAGTTCAGATATCTGTGTGAAGTAAGGGGGAATGAGCTGCAGAAGTGCTCAAGAAAAACCATTAAGAGAAAATGCTCTTGGAGCTAAGTTAAGAGAAGTACTAAGTGAAACACTTAAAAGGTTCTCCTACTGAATAAATATTCCTGTTCACCCTCTATAAGAACGAAAAGTTCTAGGATGGATGGAGCCAGTGCTCTTTGTGTTTACCAGCCCTGGGTGTACTTTTTTCCCTGTGAATTTGTCCCACTTATGCTTTTTACAGTCAGGGTCTCCAGGGACAAAACCTTGCACACCTGAATGGTGCTATGGTGTGAAGAGCCACCTTCTTTGTTCATTCTAGTTTCATTTAATGAAAGCACAGCCTGTTCCCAAGTGTGGACGTTGTCAGGGAGCATTCACAGGCCAGTGCTGACAATGATACACCAAGCCCATGAAGCTTCTTGCAAGGAAACAGGGAGCCATTTAGGGGTCTCCACTGGTTCAAGTTTCTTCATCTCCAGTAGATATTCCTCAACTAGAAAAGTTTTAATATGACTCATGACTGTTGCAGTGAAAGATGCAGTAAGAGATTTGGACAGCTGCTCTCTAAACAACACAATTACTTGAACTGAGACACTTCAAAGAACATTAACCAGCCTCTGGCTCTCAATCAGCGTGGTCGCTGTCCCACTTTGATGTACTGATTATCCAGCGTGTGAATGTTTACAGTAAGGCAAGTCTCATACCAGCTGAGTAGGGTAGAGGTAAACTGTGCCTCCAGAAACAGTGAAAGATCACCACTTTTCTCCAAGAAAACTGCAGTTTCTACCTTTGAAATGCTTGAAATTCTCTGTAGCTAACAAGCGTGTGACTTTATCATATACATCTGTTCATGACTGACAGCAAGAGCAACCTATTTCTTTGGCTTGAATTCTTCATGACTGAACTACTGCACACCACAGAAATAACTGATTTGGCATAAAATATCATCCAAGAAGATCTGAAGGAGCAGCAGATGCCTTGCCTAGTGGCAGACCTCCATGCAGAAGCACCAGTGAGAATGCACAGTGCAGGAGCAATGAAACTGATACTAAACGCCTGCAGCCAACGACTTCTACCAAGGTAAGACATTCTGTCCGCTCAGAAAGTGGATACCCATGATCCATATCACCAGAACTTTTCTGTGGAAGTCACCAGAGGGGTTGGTTCCACCCGTGCCTTTTTCATCTTGGATCTGGTGGGGAGAAGAGGAAGAAGGACCTTAGTCCATCCAGCAGAATTAAAAATTTACACTGGCAGAAATCCTCTTCCTCCTCTTCAGAGAAATGCAAGCAACTCAAGACTTTTATGTCTGGAGGTGATCTGCTGCTTTCTCTAATGAGAAGTCAGGTTGCGTTGGCCAAAGTGTCCAGCTACTATTGCATGTGAAGGAGAATAAGAATTGAAAAGGAATTACCAACTGACAATGAGTCATGCTATGACTTCTTATCTTTCTCTCATGAGAGAAAGAAGGACAAGTTTCCCTTTTAGCTTTTCTAGTTCACTGCGGTAAAGGGAAACCATGTTTTACTTTTAGCAGCTCTTGTTCTTCCATGTGCTTCTGGACCTAAGGGCACAGATAGAGTTGTGCTGCTGGGAAGGCTGGTACATCTGACAAGCCAAACTGAACTGTCAGTGTGAGCCCAGAGAATTTTCTTTCATTTCTCTTGCTGTGCTTGTGAATTCTGTAGGACCAGGAAAAAAAAAAAAAAAGATTCAAGGACACTGGAGACAGTTTTTACTAAGAAGATTTCTTGAGCAATCTAAGTGGTTGAGGATCTTTTCTCAAACAAATTTTGGAAAAATGGGGTGTCTTCTCATGTACAAATTGAACTGAAGGATTTTCTTTCCTTTATGCATGCTTCTTTCTAAAGCCAGTCTAACAGCTAACTAGTGAGGACTATTGTCCCTGGACACCAGCTCAAGCTCTGATAGCTTTTGTAAGAGCATTTGTATCAAAATATTGTTGTGCTGGATTCCCCACGGCCATCTGGGGCTTTGTGCAGACAGGGTGCTTACAAATGAATGTGAACCAAAGCAAATCAACATTGCTTGGCAGGGATGAAATATATTGCTAGGGTCTGTCTCTGCCAAGCTAGACTATTTGGCTCCAGTCCCACTCTTCAGGGGGATTGTCTGTCAAAACACAAGTTGGTATTATACAGCGTCATGGTTACTTGGCTCTCTGGTCCTTTAACCCCTCTCAGGCCTTATCCTTCTGTTATTGTTGAGTGGAAACCTGTGAACCTCCAATTCTTAAAGCAGATCTTGAGCTCTGGTACTTTGCACCAATTGTCCCTCATGTCACCGTGTCATTTCAGGTAGAGCTTTCTCTTAGAAGAGAGCTAGAAGATTGCAAACCTTTTGAAAGGAAGGCATTGTTTCTTAATGCCATGAAATGTTAAGAAGACATATATTTTGTACCATCTCATGATGGAAGCCTGAATTCTTGGTCTAACCACCTCAAACAGCTGGTCGTCCTTTCAAGGTGGAAGTCCATTTTGTACACTTTGTTATCTCTCCTTTTTTATCCCGTTCCTTCATGGGCAGCACCGGTTGTTTCTGCTGAGTCCTGCTGATTAGCCCAGAAGCCACCCATTAGAGGACAAGACAAGCCATCAGTGTGAACGTCCTCATGGGTTTGCCAAGAGTTCTACCATAAATGCATTTCTGGACATGTTTCTGAATTCATTCAACATATGTATGGACATAATAAATTACCACAGTAGCTTGACCAAGACATGACATTACAGGTGGCTCCAAGCCCATAGCATACATTTTTTGCTTTAGTGAAAATCCACTGTAAGCACTGGTAGAAGTGCTGTCTCTGAGCACGGGTTCTGCAGGGCCTTGTCCCATTCTGCAAGTCCAGAGAGGGACAGCAGGAGGAGGACGTGCATATTCCCTCCTGGAGGCGGATGAAGTGGCAGATCCTCAGCTGAGACCCCGTTGAATCTGGAGATAACTGAGCAGAGTGGTGATTCTGCATAGGTGTGACACACAGCACGTGCTGTCCCTCAGGCAGGCAGCTGCCCACACCACTGCCCAGGCTGTCACGTCGCCCAGCAGCCTGGCGTGCAGCTGCAGCCTCATCCCCTGCGGGCAGGGCAGTAGCAGCCTTGCACAGACTGGGACGCCCTGGGAACACAGACCGGCTGCCCGGGTCACGCAGCCTTGTGGCTTTCCCTCTCACGGCAGGATTTGTGTGTTTTCCTTCAAAGTTCAGGCTAGAGCATGGCAGTACCGCCTGGCTCTCCCAGGCAATATCTGCTCAAGGGACGGGGACCTGTTATCATCCCAGCAGACTGGGGACCACAGTCCAGATGTCCTTCTGGGCATGGAACTTTACAGATGGTCCCAAGGCTCAGCTGTCTCTGACACGAGGTGCAGCACGGCTGTGTGACCCTCAGTTGGTTTTGCTGGGAAAATTGCTGCTGCACTGTGAGAAAACACGTGAACTAAAGCCAAGCAAGATAAGAAAAGTCAAAACATAGAATTAAAGTTGTCAAGTTGATGATAGCTAGCAATGCAAGGCTTCAAAAATAAATGCTATGTGAAGAGGGATAAAGCCCTGAGGGGCTAGTTCCCTGTGTTGCTCTAAAGATCCTTGGACCAGAGCTTAGAAATGCTCCCAGTCCTCTTCTCAGGTGTAACTCTTATGTGAGGGTATGTCCCAAGTGCTGGGCTCCAAGATGGGAGTAGGAAAAAAACAAAAGGGAAGAAAAAGCATGGCTGAGTGAGTCACAGAGAGGGAGATGTCCACGCAGAATGAATTTAGTTCACTGGTAGAGAGGAAGTGTGAGGAATTTTACTGAGGAGATTAACACAAGCACAGGCATCTGAAGGGCCTGAGCAGTTCTGCTCCACTGCAGGCTCACACTCCATCCTCTTCCACATGCCTGCAATGACTCCCTCCTACAGAAAATCCCAGCACCCCTTCCCTTGGTGGGGTATCTTGTTTTTGGAGCTGGAAGCCTCATAGGAGAAAGGCAGGGACAGCACCTCTCCAGCCATACCCTGGGAGCAGTGACCTGCAGGCAGCAGCTCTGGCTTATGGGCACCAGCACACAGTACAGTACTGTGCAAAAGGCAAGCCAGGACATGAGGGGGTTTGCACTGGGGTGAGTAAGTGTTTGGGGCAAAGGGGGCTGAAAGCCATCTTGCTGAGATTGCATCAGCCTGGTGTTTGCTAAGAGGCAACTGGACATGCTGGATGTGCAACTGGGAGCTTTGGAAGAAGCAAACAGAAGTCCAGACATCCACAGTGGGCTGGTGCCCAGCTATCGCAACCTTCCCCAGGTGTAAACATCTGCAAAGGGCATTTCCCACAGTGTGAGACAACATTATAAATACTATGAAATTCTTCAATTTGGGAAAAACAAAACGCTTAGTGAGATATGCAATTGTGGTGTGCAGCAGGTGCTGGCATTGCATTAGAGGTATAGTTAGGTTCCTGTGAAGGAGAAGAACCTCACAGTGACTTGTGACTTAAATGTGAACGTTTTTTTCATTTTTAATATGAAATTGGGCATCATCCAGCATTTAATATCTAATATCTAATATTAATATAGAGAACTGGATTAGTCCCAGTGCAGCACAGAGGAAGCAGAGAGGACAGGGTCCTTTGCAGGGACTCGTGTCCTTGTGTAGGTGAGCTTGCTCAGCTGGTGTTCTGCGGCACGGCGGTGCCATTGAAACACTGGACCTCAACTCACAAACGACACTTCCCAACTGGAGAGACTCTTTGCCTTAATCTCAGCCTGAGTTTCTACTGCAAGCCACTGCCGGAGACAGGAGAAGAAAGCGCACCTTCACGTGGCTGGAGATGTAATGCTCTCTCTTAAAGCAAGCAGCCCCTCTCTGTGAGACCTCTGCCAGCCGCAGCCCCGAAGCGGAGCTGTGTGTCGGCGGAGCGGGCTCCGCTCTGTGCAGGCAGCGCTGGGAGCGTGGCCGGGCGCCGGGCCCCTCCTCACCGGGGCCACGGGCAGTGTGCCCTCGCTCGCCTTCCTCGGGTGTGTCAGCCCAGTGTCCCTAGAGCCTCTAGTTACTTTTGTGTCTGTGTTTTCCCCATCCTTGCGAAGCTTTTTTTTTTTTTTTTTTTTTTTTCCTGCAGCTGGGAAATATCGAGCTCTTCGCTCAGCTCGAGGTTAATCATCTGCTTGTAATTAACCTGTGACCTCCCACGCCCGCGGCGCGGGGCAGCGCTGTAGCTTTAACGCGGGCGCTGGAAGCGGGACAGGGACAGCAGTGCCAGGTCCGGCCCCGGAGCTGCCGCAGATCCCTCTCTGCTGCCTGCCATGGGGAACCACAGCCTCCTCGCCGCCCTCCTGGCCGCTGCCCTCGCCGCCCTCCTGCCTCTTCCCGCCGCCCCCTCGGCCCACCGCAAGCTCCTGGTATTCCTGCTCGACGGCTTTCGCTTCGACTACATCGATGACAGCGAGCTGGAGGGTCTGCCGGGCTTTCGGGACATTGTGAACATGGGGGTGAAGGTGGATTACATGACCCCAGACTTCCCCAGCCTCTCCTACCCAAATTACTACACGCTGATGACAGGTGAGTACTTGCATTTCTGTGCTGTGATGCTCCTCGGAGCTGCTGGCTCCCTGTGCCGACGTGGAGGGCAGCTCCCTTTGACTTTTTCCTCCAAAGAAGATACAAAAATGACAAAAGTCATGCTTTTGGTTGGGAGATTTAAAGCACTGTGGCATTACAGCCCAGTATTGCTTTTCTGAAACCTGCCCCAAACTTGGAAATGCCTCCTGGACCTTATTTTTGAAGTTCCACTCTGCTAATCCACTGTGTTGCTGGGTCCCTACCTGCTGCCACTGCATTTATATATAGGCACATAAAAATAAGTGGGAAATGCATAGAAATGAATACAGAGCCAGCTCAAGGACTTTCCACTTAATAAAAATGTAAAAACTCGGTGTGCCTACAATAAGAACTGAGTTTCAGCCAGCAGGTCTGTTTTGGGAAGTTCAGCATTACATTTCTGTTTAAACTTAGCCAACTTTGTTTTCACAGGTCCCTGTCTTAACTTTGCCCTAAGTCATCATATCTGTAATAATCTGAAATACCCAAATAGAAAAACATTAAGAATTTTTGCTTTTGCTCCCCTGCAGTTTTTTTGATTACATGATTACAGTGACACAAGGAAGCTGCACAGAGTACAGCTGGGCCAATTCCATCAGAGACAGACACCCAGGAAACAACACTTAAGTGAAAAAAAATAAAACCATTTTTTTTCCTGGAGTTTCTGATTGGGTTCCACTCTGAAGTTATTTAACAAACCAGAGCTTCTACCTAATAAGGAGGAGCGAGAAAATCTATCCTCTCCTAAGATATGTGGCATCTTCTGCTATCCTTGAAACAATGCAGTGCCCAGTGATCCATATACTGCTTGCTGGGAAAGCAAATAGATGTCATTGTAAGACAGATATCTGACATCAGTTGTGCCCAGCTAGTTTCAAAGATGCTTAACTCCTTCCTCCCCTTCTCTCAAGAGGAACACCTTTCTCTTGCTCATCTCTGAAGAGAAAAGAGTGCAAAACCACCACAAGGGTTTTTTTTGTGGTGTTTTGTTTTGTTTTTTTTTTAAATTATTTGTTTGTTTTTTTAATGACTTGGTGCAAACGTATGAATGCAGAATTAATATTGTAACTGAAAATAGAGATGTTGTTCCAATCCAGACCGTATTCTTTAGGTGTACATAGGCAAACCAGCCTAACACTTCATGGGTGCAAAAAGTCTTTGGATGGAGTTGTCAAAGAGGGAAAGTGAGCGACACATTTCACTCCTTACCACATTTGGTGATCTCTCCTATTAAGGGTGTACGAATAGAGTGAAGTCTCTAATCAGCCTTTTGAGGAGCTTTGAAAACATCCTGCTTTAAGCTCATAAAGGAGTTTTGTTTTAGGTGATGAAGTACCACTAGCAGACTTCACATTTTTAAGGTTCCATAGTTCTACACCCCAGCCTGAAGCAATGAGATAATCTGTGAGACCAGCTTTAACTCTTCTTGCAAGTCTTCCAGACTTTATGATGAGGATATCAATGCAAATATAACTTAATTGCAGATAGCAATTCACCCTCCTAGCGTGTGAGCCACAGTAGTGTTAAATAGGTCAGGAACCAACAGAGGACAAAGTTCAGGTAATAAACATGCCAAAAGGAAGGCCCAAGAGTGCCTTTGAGCCCTCAGGGTGCTAGTGGACCCCATGGTTCTGTCCTGGCATGACAGCAGGGTAAGTCCCATGGCTGCACTGTTCTTACCCTTCAGGGCCGTGGTGCTGTCTCCACAGAAAGGAGAGGTTGTGTCGGGAGTCTGGGACACGCAGCAGATGTAGCATTAAGCTGTGTCCAGTCTGTGCACNGTGGACTCTGCTCCTCAAATACCATCACTCTTGGGACAGGTCAGTCTCCTCAAACATGAACTCACCTCTTCCTCCTGCCCAGACCTGCAAGCAGAGGTTATGGATGACAGCAGAGTCAGCAGCATCAGCCCCAATGCCTCTGAGTGCAGATGCCAAACTCTGCACTTCAGCCCTGCCAGAGCACAGCTTTCCTCTGGAATGGGCAGCTAGCAAGCAATGGCACGCAGCACAGCTGCCCAGTTATCAGCAGGATCTTCCAGTCTTTATGTTTTACTTTACCAGTGATTTCAAGAGGGCAGCCTTACTGAATTTAATATTCATGGGAAGTGGCAAGTGTACTGAGATTTTCAAAGCTATAACCAAATAGATACAGCTGTAGCTGTTGACTAAGAGCCTCGTTTCTAAAAGCAAATACCTAATGGATGCTAATGAGAAGCACACCCTGTTTTGCTGAGACAAAGTGCTTGGTGAAGCATCGATGCAGATGGATGAACAACACCTAACCTGGGTAAACAACTAGGATAAATTTTGGAAGGGAAGCACGGGAGGGAGGTGACTTGCCTGTGATAATGCAGTGCTGCAGGGCAATGGCAGAGCTCTTCATGGGTCCCCCTCCTACTTATGACTGCTGCTGCTGTTAACCTATGAGAAGATACTTGCTGGAGCTTCCCCAGGTGACACAGAAGACCTCAGCGCAAAACTGAGGGCCTGTGTCTGAGGTCTTTTCTTTTTCTCCACACCTACAACAACTATGAGAAGGAAAACCAGAGCCTAGAATTAAATGCTAACGGTTTGCCTTCTTCATGTAAAGTCGCTCAGTGGTTCTGAGCTTGAGACGAAGCTCCAGTCTTCCTGCAAGTCAGGTAATTGGCATCATAACCTGCTATCTGCTTGAAGAAGCACCAAACAAAAGCTAAGTTAGTGCTGGTGCAAAGGGATCTCACTGACATTCAACTGGAGAAGTTGTTTTGTTACAATAATCTAGTGCAGAGTAAGGTAGCCCAAGGATGTGCTGGCTCAAAATCTGACTCTTTGAAAAGCAGTCTTCTCTAGCAACTTCATTCACGCCTTGTTTCTCATTCTTGGCTTCCACAATGGCATAAAAATCCTACCTGGTGACCTAGCTCTACACGGTGCAGTTATGATACTGGAGTTGTTGACCTGCAAGACATAAAATGGAGAATTAGGTAAAACGTGTTGCTGATGACATACAAGAGAGCTTTTGCAGGGCTCTTCATGGGCTTGGCAAGGGAGGGAAGAAAGAGTCCAAATACGTGTATCCCAGAAAGCTCCCTTAATCACACCATGTACTGTTTGTTTTGCAAAGGAAGGAATTAAGACCACAAGCCACCAGGGTTGTTACCCTGTGGAGAGATTTTAATTTTTCTCTTTCCCTGCTGTGGCCTGGCGCTGCAGGGAGCTCTCACGCCAAGCTCAGTGGAAAGTCTGAGGTCTCCCCTGCAGCAGCTGCAAGCATGAGTTATTGCTTAAGAGCCCTTCGTGCCATATCTGTAGAGCAAAAGTGCTCTCAAACTGAGGGTTTGGGTCTCCCTCACCTGCCAACCCGCAGGTGTTGGAAGGGTGCTGGAGGACTGCCTGTACTCCAGCTCTCCTGCAGTCCCCTCCAGCTCGGGGCACACAGGGAGGGCCCCCTCACATTTCCAGCCAGCATAAACACAGGCAGACAGTATCATATCTGAGACGGAAACCCAGAGGGGATTTATTTTCCAAGATCCTAACAAGAAATGAAGTTTTTCTGGCAGGTCCTTCATGGGGATGTGCCAGCTGCCTGGTCAGCTGTGTGGTCCCACGTCCAAGAGCTGTATTTCACTTGGCCTCCATGAAAAGCAGAGGGAGTCCCTGACTGCAGAGGTGGGTGGGGAATTGCTTTGGAAGAGGAGCAAGGAAGGGGCCTCCATATCCCTTTGGACAGAACCCGATCTTAAATAAGTGGCAAGAGGGGCTGAAAGGTCCCATGAAGCTTGTGGGGTGGGGGAGGAGGTTGAACAGAGGATGTTTCAGTCTCCTGCACAAAAGTGAGGGCTGTGGCCTTTGCAGGGCTTGCTGTAAAACAGTGATGGCATGTTTGGGGCTTCTCTAAAATACAGGGGTGATTGGTGATGCTTTCTCAGTCACTGCCACTCATTCCTGCATCTGCCATCACCTCCTTCTCTGGGTGGCAGGAGGGAAAGGGTCAACATGGAACAGATCCCAGGGATGCATGACATCAAGGTCTGCTCTGCTAGACTGAAGGTTTCACCTATCTTCCATGTTTCAGGTGTCCTCCCTCCACTCCTCACTCTTGATGTTGGCACACTTCACTGCTAAGGGGCTTGGTGGATGAGGCTGAAGGCTAATAAATAACCAGTCTACTTCTGTTTTCCCCTGAGCACAGCAAATCAACATGCACTGCCCTCCATTTATTCTATGTTTTCTGGTAGCGAATATCCTTTGGGCTCCTACCCCTGGAATCCTCTGGAGTCTGGCTGGTTCTAGTGGATGCCCCTTTTCTGCTGCCCAGTTAATGGTATCCAGATTCCAGCTTGGTTCAGATAAGGATGCTGACAGTTTCTATTGAACAGTTAATCAAGTTCTTAACTACAGGTAAGCAATACCTGTACGTTGTCTGGGGCACAAAAAATGAAAGGATAGGAGTACCAGAGAGAAGTTTATTATTGCTACATATGAACTGAAACTATGTCTACTTCACTATCCAAGCTTAGAAAAAAGCCAGAAGGACACAAAGTGGGTAATAAGTGTCAAGGGAATAGGATTTTTTTTCCTTTTGCTCCTCTTCAAACAACTACAGATGCCAGCAGCAGCAAGGATTTAGAAGGTTCAGTTCATGACATACAGTTTTGAAATCAAGTGTCTTCTTTTTCTTGGATTCATTAGCTTTCCATTTCAAAAACTGTGTGTTGGGAAGAAAAAGAGCTGAAGAAGTCTGTGGTAATACTATTAATTGGCAGGGAAGGGGTAGGGCAAGGCAGGCAAGGGCAGGCTGGAGAAGACAGTGGGAACCATGGAGATTTTAATTTTCACATTCTTCCTCTCACTTTGTTTACTCAACACCTGCAGAAAGGCTGCAATGCCAAGCACCAAGATTTTTCTCTTTCACCTATAGAAAAAATATTGTAAAAATCTATGGTTTCTTTCTACCAATTAGAAAAATGGAAACACTTCCAAAGTGGAGAACAGAACAGTTTTCTCTAACACAAGTTCACATGCTAGGAATTGAAATACGGAGTTTTTTCCTTCTTACTAATTACAGCCTCACATCTCACAGCTAGTGTGCCTACTACCACCTACTAGAGGCAGTGACTGGACATTGACATATCAAGGTATTTCTTTGCCCAGAGCAAAGTTACAGCTGACTGACAGAAAACTGCCAGAGGCTCATATTCTCTCTGATGGTGCAGGCAAGAGCTTTGCCCGTTGTTTTGTTCTGGCCTTCTGTAGACTTGGAGCTGTGGTGCCCTCCAGCTGTACCCAGCTGTGTGTGGTCAGGGGTCCCAGAGTGGTCCCTCAGCCCACCACTGTCAGCGCAGGGTTCAGGAGAGGAACTGATGGTTTGGAGTCCCTGCTCTCCAGGGACACAAGACCTGACTTCTCGCACAAGAGGGCATCTGCAATACCTCAGCTGAACACTTTATCAGCAATTTTTGTGCACCCCAGCCCTGGCCCCTTGATGAAAGCACTGAATCAAGAGTTTCGTGCTCTTACTAAGTTAATCCCCTTCAGGGAAAAAAAAAATTAATGCTGTGTATAGCAGAGATTTTTCTGTGCCTTTTGATGTGATCCTACTTGGATTGCAAAGTCTTGCCTGGTGCAGGCTAAGGTGTTTGTGCTTTGGCTCTTTCTGGTATTGGAGGTCATAAAGCATTGGAAAGTCTTTGCCAGCGAGCTCTTTTAGGAACATGAATTGCCTGTGCTCATCTTGCAAGTACTGTTTTTACTTGGGGGTCCGCAGATGGCAGAGCTGCTTTGCCTGGACCAGCGCTGCCCCTGAATTTCTCATGAGCCCTGGTCTTCTCCAGGCCACATAAGGTTTCACATGTGGATTTTGTTTTTTTCCACGTGGTTTTTCTTTTCAAATCAGAGCAGATGAGACCCACCAGGGGAACAGCAGAGTAGGGCATATATCAAACCTCAGTCCTTGGGGGCAGCAATACCATGCTATCTGCTCCAGAACAGGAATATGGTGCTGGTGACTTTAAAGTCATGTTCTCTTCATCCTTATGGCAGGCAGTGATATGAGCAGAGCATTTCATAGGGCAAGTCATCCACTGTTTGCATGGAGGAACTTAATTCTTCCCCAACCTGTATAGCCTCATGCTATATATGTCTATGCTTGCATCTGCCCTCCTGGCTTTTGTCACTGCTCACAGAGCAAGGACATGAGAGGAAAGGTCTCACCATAGTAGCAAGGTATGTATATAATATCAGAGAGTACATTTAGCTACATTTAGCGCTGATGTCATCATCAGATTGCAGTACCTTTTCTGTGTTGGCTAATACACACACCCTGAGTTCTCTGATAAAACTCATTTGCTCAGTGCAGAGGTAATTTACCTCTATTTTGTTGCCTTATGCACCTTAGCATTGCACATCTGTCACACACTGCCTCTCTTGTAAAGAAAAGATTGAGTGTCTCAGAAGTACATTTTCTCTTGTAGATTTACACACAGGTGGTCCCTTTATGATGTATTGTGCCTACTTGTAATCCTGACATGCAGTCAGTGAAAGATCATCAAAGAATGAAGAGGTCATTCCTGTAGCAAATGCTGCAGGAGCACACGCTCTGGTTTCCAGATGTCACATACAGCCAGTGTAGGGTGCACAGCGCTCAGGGTTACTGTGCTGCTATTTTGGGTGGCCAAATGGCTGTGTGTTTTGTTGGTTTGTTTTTTTTTTTTTATTTCATCTTTGTTTTGCAGAGATCCATTTGAATGCTGACAAAAGTGCCTGGAGACATGGGAATGTACTTAAGACAAATGCTATAAGAAGTGTAGTGTTCAAGTAAGCTGTAGCATGCAGACTTGCAAATGCTTTTGCTGGCTCTCTTCCAGAAGGATACAGCAGTTATCATATTCCTGGGAACTATACCCTCTTTGTTTTCCTATGTTGCTTGAGGAAGGAGTAATTTTTACTACAATTGCAGTGTGTTTTAATAATGACATCTGTATGCTGAAACTGCTTTTTGCCCTGCTTCTGTTTGGAACTCTTAAGATAACGTTTGATTACAGAGGAAAGCTGCTGTAATGGAAGAAATGAAAAATTCAGCATTTTATGTGACTCTCAAACACTACGTTGCTATTTTGATAATAATCCAAAAGAAGCTCACCAAAGGTAATTTTCTTAGGCTGGAGAAAACAATCTAAAACAGGGCGTATAAAGAACTGGGATTGTACAGGTGACCCAAAAGAAACTTGAGAAGCGATCTTAATTCTATGTACAGTTATCTTGTCCTCTGTATTAGTGCAAATAGTTAATTAAAATTCCCAACAATATTATGAAGAACAACCTCCAATTTCTTCCTTAAAGACGTGGGCAAACAGAAAGGAGACCGTAAGTCCTACAGCATCAGTCGCAGCTAGAGTTCACTGATTCTAAATGAAGACTACACTGTAGTCATACAGATACCTAATCTGCAGGTGTCATACAGATACAGCTTCAGTACTGAACTACAAGTTTCCCAGGCTGGCACAAGTTGCCTGCCTGCAATTTATCAGGTTGATAGAGGCTTACGAATACATTGACTTTAAGAAGCTGAGGTTGCCCTCTAAGTGTAAGGCTGCGTTTTTGATGAACTATAGAGACTTCCTTCTATCTCTTTTGGGACTTATAGCAAAGAGAGCACTTGGCAGCCTAAAGAGGACAGATTACTGCCCATCCAATCTACAAGTTCTCCTATATTAAACCTGTTTGATTTAATATCATAAATAGTGACTGCCACAAATTGTGACTGCTTTTCTCCTGTGGGAAGGAGGAAATGTTTTGCATAATTGAAATACTTTGTAGTAGAGAAGGAGAGTTCAAAATTCATTTCAAGGTCACATGTACCCAAAGTATACAGAGTCCTCTGCTTGAAATGACGCCTTTTCAAAACAAGCATAGCAAGGTTATTTCAGTTCTGACCACCATGCTCAGACTCACAATAATCAAAGCCTGTTATCTGGATCCCTGCAATAACATGACTCACCAGCTAATGATGACAGTGTCTAACACATGCTTCAGTTGTTGCTTTTTAAGATATGGAAATCAGGAACTTCCAGTACAACCTAATCTTCAACATTTCTTTTCCCATTTCTGTTAATACATCTGCAAAATAATTCTTAAAATATAGTCTCTTCTGACAATGACAAGAAGTGGGAGACATCTCTCGGTTATTATATACTAGTTTCTTGTAACACAAAGTTGCCCAAGGGCCCCTAAGATACAGCAAGAGGGCTGAACATGCCTGACGAAATGATTGCTGTGCCCACAACCAAGAACAAAGCATGATCACTTAAAAAAAAAAAAAAAAAAAAAAAAAAAAAAAAAAAAAAAAAAAAAAAAAAAAGGAAAAATAAAAGTAACATATAAAGGGTTTTGCCTAGTTTTTGCTTGTTTGCAGAAAAACAATGTTCCCTATGGATAAAGGAAAGAGAAATGTGAGTTTCCTGAATTTTGTTCAGTGTTTTCAGATTGTGTTCTTGTCCTCTCCTGTTCATAGCCTGCTTCCCACAGCCCTCTGGTTCTGAGTGCTGGTGGGTTCCTTAAAACGGCCTCAGACTTGGTAGGTGCTGCGTGTGTCAGAGGAGCCAGCTGGCCCCCAGGCAGGTTGCTGCTGATGTGGTTTGTGTGTCTGGGCTGGGTGCTGGACGGTGAGCAGGCCATGGGGTGCGGGGTTTGTTTCTTCTGGCCTCAGCTGTCTAAAATTTGGTTGCCTGAAACTAAGAAAATGCTGTGATCTTTCTCTACCGTTAACAGAGAGCAGTATGCGCCCCCAGATATCTGAGATGACTGTCTTGGGGTGGCATGATTTGCTTTCTGGACATGCCTCTTCTTGTCCACTGACTGTGAAGGGAACATGGGGGGCTGACAAGTTTTAGCAACTAACTTTTAGGTGGCTGAACTGTGGAATATAGCGAGCTAACTAGAACACCTCAAGAAAAGATAATAGTCAAGAAAATTGTATGAGCAGTTGCAAGGTAAGAGATCCCTGAGTTCATGTCAGGGCTTTTCAGCTGGTTTGCTGGATGATCCAGTAGTAGCAGTGGTGGTGCTGGTGGCATCCTTCTGCTGGAGAACACCAATCTGATTGTGCTGGTTTTTTTTTTTCTCCACCCCTAAAGGTCGCCACTGTGAGGTCCATCAGATGACTGGAAACTACATGTGGGACCAGAAAGCAAATGTATCTTTTGATATTGGTGTGAATAAAGAAAGCCTGATGCCTCTCTGGTGGAATGGATCTGAGCCTTTGTGGGTCACAATGATGAAAGCGAAAAAGAACGTTTCCATGTACTATTGGCCAGGTAAGCATGTGAAAAATTGCTACCACCTTAACAGTACATCTTTACATCTGAGCACTCCATATTCTGTAGGAATGGCTCTCTAACACAGTCCTGGAATACAGACAAGAATGTTGAGTGCTTTGCTAACCACTCATAGAAATGAATTATCTTTCCTTAGGTCATGATAATTTGCATATGCTTGCAAAGGAAAAGACTGAGGTGTCACTGGAGGCAGCTTTCCACCAAATGTTACCTTCAGGAGGGCACTGGCTTGCAGAGCATCCCCTTCTCCACCAGCTGCTTATTCCTCTTGCCCACCTGTGGTATCTGCTGTGCTGAATGGTTGCTCCATGAATGGTTCATGGTCCAATCAAAGTTAAACAGTAACCAGTGTCCCACAATGCTTGTTTGGTTTTAATCTGGAAATTAGTTGCTGAGAGCTGAAGATGATCTGCTCTATGGGGACAACAAAGTCCAGCTGAAAGCAAAGCATCCTTGTCTTCTTGTCCTCCTTCACTGTTGATTGAGGTCCTAGCAGCTCTGAGTCTGAGCCATTCTTTTGGAGGGACTTAGCCTTTCTGTTCCTCATTTGTTAGATACTGAAAATACTAGAGATGTATAAAAATTAGTCCTTTTTAACAAAAAGAAGTATCTCCTTAGACTATCCATTTAGGGACTCACATGGAAATAAATGTTCCAGCTTTGCAACCAGACCAAATGCTTTGCAAAGTACCGAGATTCTCAACTTTTTTACCTTTTAACTCTACTACTTACACTAATCAGTATGCAGATATCCTCATTATAAGTGCAGGCTAGAGCTGTTAGAAGAGCTGTCCTGGATACAACCAGTGCCAGTAGGGCAGAGGCAGCTGACCCACACCGTGGGCTCCCAGACTGCTCCTCTCTGCATCCCAGTGCAGATGTGCCTGGCCACAGTTTTTCCGTGCTATGTGGCTAATGGTGTGCCAGAATAAAAAAGTCCACAGTTCTAAGGAACGAGAAGAAAGAGCAAACCAAGACAGAAAACACTGAAAAGCCATCCAGAGTGTTTCTATAGTAGTGAAGAGCAAAAAGACCTGAGGGTGACAATACTGCCTTATGGACTCAGAGGCAGTCAAGGTGACTGACATATATGTAATGGTTTGGATAAGCCCTGAAAACAATGCTGATTCTAATTGAAGATCGCCCAAGTGACCTAACAGCAATGTAAATAATAGTTATACAAGAATGTAGGAATTCCTCTAAAAATTTACAAAAGGCCTCTTTCTATAGACTATTCATTTTTACCCACTAATATAATTGCTCTCAATAGGTATAATTATGTACAGAATAGATGTAACAGCCTACAGAGAGCTGCTGAAATAAAAATCCCAACAGTATCGCTTCCCATTAAATGCCTTTGGACTTTACCTAGCTCCTACATGCTGCCCTTTGAGCAGTGTCTCCCCGGGGAGAAGACGTATGAGGTGTATATGTGTGTATCCTTGTACACACATGTATACACTTCACTCTGCCTGCTATTTCCAGTCAAAAATTGCAATGAACAATAGAGCCTCCCTTTTCCCAGTGCTTACGCTGACAAGTGTGTGCATTGACTCTAATGACACAGAGGGAGAATTTTTTGTGGATATGGTATTTTAGCTGTGGACCGTGACATGTACATCTGTCCCTCCTTAATTATTTATCTGTGATGACTGACGTTTGGCAAAGCCATCAGTGCCTCAGTTCAGCAAACACTTAAGCACTTGCTTATTTTGAGGGTATCCATGGTCTCAAAGGACACATATGCCATACAGGATCAGGCATGGGACAGGAAGTGGGGTGAAATGTAGAACTATTGAACTAAAACACAGGGCTGTTGGGCTGCAGTAGGACTCCAGGTGTATCTAGGGTAAACAGAAGTCACTCCAAATGCAGTAGTATTTATTACGGTTTCCCTATACAATTTTTTAAACTGTTTTCTAGTTCCATAGCGAGGACAAAATCCTTTATAAAAATTCTAGATCTGTCATTTTAAAACCTTAATTCTTAACAAGACATTTGACTTGGAAGCAATACCAAACAAAATGAAAATAATAAAACAAAAAAAAAAAGATTTAATAACCAAGGTTTGTAGAGGTCCCACAGACTTTTGCACTGCATATAATCTGCTGTTCGTGGCTAGCTTTCCAGCCTGAGGATATACTTCTGCTTAGTAATGAACCTTACAAATATGATAAAGATCCAAACAGGAAAAGTTTCTGAAACTCTTCATATGAACAGCAGTAGAGAGTCAGAACTTTGTTCTGGAAGATGCTGTCTTCTCTTCAGCCAGCATTGAAGACAAATGAGATCAATCAGCCATAGCAGAAACGCACTGGAAATACCAGAGAGCTGATTCCCAGGATAGACTTACACCACTGCCATTTCCTCCTCAGGGCCAGTTCCAAGCTTTGGAAAGTCTGAATGCAAGAACTGCTGCTTCATATTCTTCCCTACATTCCTCTCTCATGCATAGTCAGTGCTTACAGAAGTAAAATCCAGATCCCAGCAAACAGGAACACAGATCAGGAGGGCTGTTGGATGCACATGACCATCCGTCATGGTTTTATCTGTGAGCCCAACATAAACCCAGCAAAGACAACTCATGGGCAGAATTCATCTGGGATCTCCTGACGCTAGAAGCAGATGAGGCAAAATATCACCATGCCAGGGGTCCCAACCACCAATTCTGACAAAATATAAAACCTTGGCGTGTAGGGACATTTTTCTCCTTTCTTGGCAACCTTCATGGGGTGAAGTTCTCAGCCTCATGCCCAGGTTGCCCATCTGAAGCACTGCTGCTCCAGCGGATGGAGAATGCCCAGAGGAGTGCAGGAGCATCCAGGCAGTACTGGCAAAGTCAAAGCTTCGAAGTGGTCCTCAGCCCAGTGGATTGTGTCACCATAGGTGCTCAAACTCCTTCATTTTCCAGCAGCCTATGCTAACTGAGTATGCAGCTGCTTCAGCTGAAATGCAGTGACATCTTTTCTAAACACTGAAATGAAAGAAAGAGGGGGAAAAAGGCTCTGGACTCAACTTTTGCCATTTAAACACGACATTTACCAGACCATACAGCTCATCTGGAAAGTTTTCAAAACCTGTTATGACATGAAGTGTCCAACTCTTAAATAAATGTTTAGAAATGCAATTTAAAGCTGGCAGAAGTTCAGGTCTCCATGTCAGATAGATAAAGAGGAGCCTATATATCACTCTGAAAGAAGTCCTTATTCCTGCTCCAGTAGTTCAGGTTTTTAAGTAAAGGTTTTGTGTCATACAAAACTGTGAAAAAAGGTATCTAACATCTTCATAAATATAGCTTAACTATTTGTAGTTTAAACAAGAAAAAATTCAACATTTTCTTTGTCTGGCTCCAAATCTGTTTTAATTTCCTTTCCCATAATATTTAAATGAGAAAATTTACCATCTGTCCTGGCCTCTACCAAAATGAGATCTAAATATTAAAGGGTCTTCATGGCCAGTGTTTTGGAATTGTAATAACCCTTAACATCAAAAATCCAAATTTAAGTTCTGTTCATCACAGAGGCTAAAAGCAAAAAGGAAGCTCTTGATATCTAAGCAGCCTGAATTTTCAGTGGTACTGCCAATGAACTGCACACTTGAAGATCAATATTTAGTGGCCAAAATTATTTCTAATTGTTGCTACGTCTACAGCCTTTTTTGTCATGCTCATCACTTGACAATCTAGAAATAGCAAAGATATCTCAACAGCTAAAATATCCCAGATCCCCAAGAGGGTAATGCTTCCAGTTAAAATTATCTTATGAGTAGTTCTGAGGGATGTTATGTGAGAAAATTACCGTCTGATGTCAGTATCTGAAGAAGCAAAAAGAGGCAAAGTGGTAGTGTTAGTCACTGGCTATGAGCAGTCATACACCTGAACGAAAATACTACGTGTTCCCAACATCTTTCCAAGTGCATCCTTAACTTCTTGCCTGGCTTTAGAGCCAATCTTTTCCCAGACTCAAGTGTCAGACAAGAAACTGGCTCCAAAGTTCCAGTTCAGTCCTGAAATACTAGCAAAGCCCACGGAGGACTACTGCATCGCTTTTAGCATCTGATTTAGCTGTAAGCCCATGTTTTGCTGCTGGAAGCACCCAAGACATCCTGCAAAAGACCGAAGCTGCATGTCCTCAGGGCAGGGGCCTTCCTGGATAGGACTTCAGGAAATTCATGGAATACATTTTTTTATGATTTGGGTAGGTAGCAGGTGGGACCTGTCTCTGCTGCACAACATAATTTCTTGAGGGTGCTGTGTGCAGATGTATAGAAGTTTTACTGTGGGATGGTCTAGAGAGTCAGTTCTTGTCAGGTAATTTGCAGGCTCTTCAACCAGGTTGCAGATTACTTTCATGGTGGATTGTGATGGAGAGATAAACAATACAGTATCTACATGTAGAAAGTGGAGGATTAAATCACGTATGTTTGGGGCAACAGGAGAAGAACGAAAAGTGAGTGTCATCACACAGTCCCACAATTTTAATAGGAATAAAATTTAGATAGAGGTTCAAGATCATGAAGATGTGTTTTTACAGGAAAATAAATTATTTGACTACATTTCATGTTTATTTTTGCAAATAATTAATCATAACAGATGGAGTCCCTTAAAACACACAGACTATGTGGAGACATGGAAGTTGTTGCCACAGGTGAAGAGACTGAATCTCCCATGTATGCTAGGTCTCTACCTTCTAGAAAGGCTAATTTCCATCTGACTTGTCTGGCTTTCTGCAAATCAGTGAAGATTTTTAAAAAAACTTCCTAAGCTTAAGTATTTAATTTTTTCTAATCTTCCATGGTACTCCTAAGCAGTCACAATCAGAAGTCTCTTAGCCAGCTTAGCCTGCAAGTGTTGTGCCTTTTCCTTGTGTCCCAGTACTGGACCTTGGTGATGTAAACACATGTGGGCTGAAATGCAAGACACTGCAAAATTCTTTTTGTTGAGCATCCCAGTAAGCAAACCGCTGTAAATCATCTCTCATAGTAGTTCTGCTTACTCTAGTGCCCTTTCTGTGCTTAAACCTCCTGTGCAACCTTCTCTGACCCCAAGCAATGAGTCAACTTATGATAATCCTTAATGCCTATTCCTTTCATCCCAAATAGAAGCAGAGGAACCCAGATGTAGACACATTTGGGCTTTGGTTTAGAGTTGCATTTTTGCCCTGACTGTGTTGCTGTATACAGAGGCCATATTGCAAAAGATCTCTTTTTTTATTTTCTTCCTTGTGCCCAAGGAATACACCAGAAAATGCCTAACAGTGATTGGAGGACTCGGGAGCTCTGGAATAATAATTTACCTGAACCCAGCGTTTCTGAAAGCACACTTCTTTTAAATATTAATGTTATTCTGCAGCATAGTAACTGGAGAGCAAAAGGGCAAAGAAACCTCACAAAAACCCATGTTTTTCCATGTTCAAGGCCATGTTCTCCGGTAGGATTTGTTGCTGTAAATTTTTAGGCCTCAAAACAGACTGTATTTTGCAAGGAAGGCTGCAAGTTACCAAGAGAGTTAATTGGTTTATGCTGTTTTAATAAGACCTCCTGGGAAACAGATTTAATAGTGGAGTGCCAGTATCACATAATAAAATACGGTTTATAAAGGATATTACAACATAAGATACAGCGTGTCTAACTGGAAAGTATTTGCTGAATTTTCAGGGAACAATGTCTAAATCTATTATGTTGGAAGCCTGGAAATGAGGCTATGTGACCACAGTAGTTAAAATGAAAACAAGCTAGCAATTTAGATGGAAACAGTCTGCCACAAGGGAATCAAGAGTTTTATTGTGGGAAGGTCACACAGAGACCTTCCTTTTACAGAGGGAAATTAAAGGATCCAATGTACAGTTTGCTACAAGCACTCATCAGACCAGCCTCTCTCCCCTTTTCCCTTCCCAACCGCGCAGTTTCCTGCAGGGAGGGTGTAAGGTAAGTAATCTCAGAGGGAATTTACAAACCTGAATTGGAACCCCTTGGTATGGTGATCAAGGTGAAACAGCAGAGCTTACCACATTTTTTGCTCATAGGTTGTGAGGTCGAAATCCTTGGAGTCAGACCAAGTTACTGCCGCGAATACTTCAGTGTCCCAACAGACAAAAACTTTGCAGATGCCATCATCGATGCCCTCGAGTCCCTGTGGTATGTCACTAGGTTTTTGCAGCGTGGGGTTTCCTCTCTCAAGGACGAGTATTTGGGCTTACTATCTTGGAAATTTTCAGGATTGGCTCCCAGGTAGGGAGATGGTGCTGAGGCTACTTTACAGTACTGTCACAGAAACACCACCATCACCACAGAAATAGGTCCTTACATTAAGATTGGAGGGAAAGATGTGCCCTTTTCCTGTTCAGGTTACAGCAAAGAGGGGACATCCTGACTTACTACTTTTAGTTTGTTGTTTCAAACAGTTTCAGGCTGAGTCCCTTCACTGACCTGCAGGAGCAGACTGCAAGGCTTGGATTTAGAGAGGAAATTTGGAAATCCTTAAATTTGGCTTCGGTCGCTTGTTTACAAGACTGATGCTTTGGCTTCTTCTGCATTTTAGAACATCGCAGGCACAATATTTTTGGAGTGGGCATTCATTTTGTGCAAATATGAGGATAGAACAGAGTGGAATAGAATAGTTCCTTTGGATAGTGCCTACAACAACCATCTAGCCCAGCTGATGGGCATATATATCTCAGACAACTCCTAGGAAAAATGTATGCTCCACACCCAGCTTTCAAGTTCCACCATCTCTCATCCAAACATTAACAAGGGGCAATCCCACATAGGCTGTAAAGTTGCACCACCACATGCTTTACCTTAGCTATAACTAGGCTTCCTCTTTGAAAACCTTGTTGGTTCCATAATTTATCCAATCCTAAGAAACATTTCTATTTTCCTGCTTGTGAACTGCCATAGCAATTTGAATCTGAAAAGTTTTGTATTCAGATGCTGAGTGTTGATTGGCTTTGAATTAAAGTCTTCAAAATTATGAGAGTGCTGCTGGAGATGCTGCACACTGAATCCTGCTGCTCGGGAATCACGGTGTCATTTGCATCATGGGGCTTAGACAGAAACTGTCTGAGACCACATGAGATGTTTTATCATGAAATTATTTGGCTTAAATTTACAGAAAGTTATCTGCATGTGGTATGAGGAGGTCATATGTGACATAGGAGGCTTTCTGGAGCTTCTACAACGCTTTTAATTTAGCGAATAAAAAAAAGGATCAGAAAACTGAATACAGGTATCAGCTCTGATTTACCCAAAATTACTGTAGAAAGCGCTTTGACCTGGTATCATTTGGGGATGGGTCAAGATAGACTTGACTCTCTGCCTGATTTCTGTGCAGCACAGTGCATAAGGCTGCTCAGGGTGGTTTGCAGCTCTGTAATTGTGAACATGGTTAAAACAAGGCACAAACTGCTAAATGATCCAGCCCTTCAAGGTGTTCTTTTGGGTAGCTGGTTCTCATTGAAAATGTCTCAATAGCTAATTTACCCTAAGCTACAAGGCTGCCCACTGCTATCTTTGGTGGAAAAG
Source organism: Empidonax traillii (assembly GCF_003031625.1). Classification (NCBI taxonomy): domain Eukaryota; kingdom Metazoa; phylum Chordata; class Aves; order Passeriformes; family Tyrannidae; genus Empidonax; species Empidonax traillii. Next base: position 569,882 of record NW_020955253.1, read on the forward strand.
AAGAAAAGGGCAGGAACACAGCATTGTCAGTGGGACAACTCGCAAGAGATGAAAACTCTTCAAGAAAAGAGCAAATCCCTGCCATGATGCCTACCAGAAATACCAGTTAAAGCCTGCTGAAGTGCCCAAAACCTACAGATCATCCCAGAGCTGCAGGAGGTCCTGTCTCTGGTGTCCATTTACACACCATCCCTCTTGAATTTCTGCCCAAGTTCATTTTCTTTAAACTATGTACCTTGTCTCCAGCAAGGCAGGAAAGAGCAAAAACTGATAATCAGATCTGGGTATAAATACTGCAGGGACTTAAAATAAGAAGGGAGAATAGAGAATGAACAGATCAAAAATGGGGTAGGTTTCCTTATTCTTTCTTTCATTCATCCTCTTTGTTTATTCCTTTAAGATTTAGGGAAAAAAGTTCTGTGCTGCTGCGTCAGCCCATAAGAAGTGAAGCCTCTGAAATGCCTTTACCATAGCTAGATTCATTTAGCAGGAATTAGCATGTCTGATAGTAGAGTCTTGAGCTTGTCATTTACATCTTTTGCAAGTGCTTTTGACTCTTGAAGCTGTTCAAAGGCTGGCAAATCCAGTGTGTTTCCTTTCCACACACCAGCTAATTGGAAAAGTCCATTAGGCTGAGACTGGCATTAGCAGTATGTGGGAAAACAGCCTGTGGCAAGGGCAGTGTGTTGCCTATAGCAGTGCCTTGCTCAGTTGCCCCTGGTGGGGCAGGTATTAGTAGTTAATGAACTGTATTTCATTAGCAAACCTTACAGAAACTCCAGGGTAGAGAGAGTAAGCCCTTTAATGTGACTTGGCAACCTAGGGGTTACCTTGGGTTTGAGCACAGGAGTTCTGACCCATCTTCACTTCACAGTTTTATCAATCCCCTCTGTGGGGACAGAAATACCTAATTCATCAGGAGCCACTACGCTCCTCTTGCAACCAAAGGAAACTATCCTTCAGGAATATTCTCTAGTCTCTTCAAACAGGTGCTTTAAGACCACTATTCAGACTAAAAATATTCAAAACAAGCCAAGCATTTGTTTTTGGCAAGTGAAACTAAAACCTTCCCTGTGTCTTTTCCACAGCTATAACTTAAGGGCTGTTGTAATCTACCTACCTTCCTGGACAGGTGTCATGAAGTTTGCACAGTACTGGCAAAGCTTGCTGGTAAAATACAAACCTCTTTTTGGTATTGCCGTCGATGCCATCCAGCTTTCTTCAGCAAGCTTTCCTTAGTCGATTACTTGGAAAGATACTGGTGACAGAAGAAGAGAGGATGAGCACACAGTTAGATTATTTCTCCAGTGCAAGCCATGATCAGAGATGCCTAGTTTTCTTAGAAGAACATACAAACACGGAAACAAAGCCAAACTCGATCTTAGAAGCTCTGGATGTGCTGTACCAAGTCCTGCAAACTCCTAAGCATGCTGCTTAACTGGAGCTTGTCCCATTGAAGTGGTTGAATATTCTTCCTTACAGCACTGAGCCCTCACTGAGAAACCTCACCACAGCCTGAATGAGATCACTTGTTTTATGCAATAAATCTCCTTCTTGGCTTCTATCTGGATCAAAATGATCATTACAGATGAGAAGACATAAAGTAGTCTAAGCAGCTCATTAATATAGGCACTGCAGCAGAAGAAAACTATTTCAGTAGGTTCAGTGAGTGTGTGTGCAAAAGAGAAATTACAGGGTTACATTTTAGAAATAATTTATGCCTAATACAGAGGGAAAGTAAGCTTAAAATCAAAGTGAGGAGAGGAAGGGTTGCTTCATTTGAATTATTTTAAAATCTGTAAGGATAAGAAACAATACTATTCTGCAGGGCCAGTAGTGCACAGTAGAGACCTTCGGCTTCTTACAGGACTGCTCCTCTGAGGCCTTCCTCAAACTGAAAAATGCAAATTACAGACCCTAATTCAGTCAGTCAGTCCCTCACCTCTGATCTTTCCTCTTCTCTCTCGCTCATTACACCAGACTACCCAGCTGTCTTTAATCAGAGAAGCTGGACCTGTCAGGACATCACACAAAGTCTTTTTGTAGGGATCTTGGTCTGGATGAGAGCACGTATTATGGATGGCACACTCTGTCATATATCAGGTACAGGAGAAAAAGACTGGGTTTGAACTTCATGAGCATAGGTTTGTGATTTTATCCACACAACTGTTCTCAGGTAGGTTTATAGTGAACTGTGAAGTGGTCATGAAAAATGTAATTAAGCACTGATATATGTGCCATCCCCACTAATTAGGCTGAGGGCATTCAGTGCAGAAATCTGTGATCAGCTAAACATGTGCAACGCTGAGATTACCTCTGAGATTACCTCTGAGATTACCTTCGCTTCCCTTTGGTCATATTCCTGAATAAAACCTCCATCTAAAATTTAATCCCAATTCATAGTACTCAGTATTTTGCAAGAAAGAGCACACCCTGAGTTGACCTCCGTGGTTTGGAAGACCTCACACAGGAGAAAGCCAGAAGTGCCAAACTTTAATTAAAGTACGTTCGTCTGGTAATTCCCACAGTCCTTTTAATAAGGGCACTGAGCACACAAATCAGTATTTCTTTGTCATTAAAGGGAAAGCTGCCTTCTTAATTCAAAGAGGTTAGTGGAGGGTTGCCAGGCCAGCCTGTGCTTGCTGCCACCTCTGAGAGGAGTCTCAGGCAAACTCAGGAGAATCTGGGTGTGAATAATGAGCCCAGCAGTGCTGCAGTGGGTAGGACAGCACAGGCTGGAAGAAGAAAATGGGGTTTTGTGGTTCTACGTGCTGGTGAAGACAATAATGTCAGCAGCCAGGAGGTCTCCATGTGTGCCAGCCTCTCACTCCTTGCCCTCCCTCCCACCTCCAGCAACGGCAGTGCTGAGATGGCCGCGGTGTACTACGAGCGCATTGATGTGGAAGGCCACCACTACGGCCCTTCGTCCCAGCAGAGGAAGGACGCTTTGAAGGAGGTGGACAAAGCCTTGAGCAACATGATCTCACTCATCAAGGTGAGTGGCATCCAAAACCCCAGATCCTGGGTGCCCTTTGGAAAGGTTTTAAAAACTGCTTGTTGTGGCACTGCCAAGAGCCTACTTAACCCCTCTGAGTGAATGCATTGGCTGTAAACTTTTACTTCCTGAAAAACAGGTTGCTGAAATCATGTGGAAGTCAAGGCACCATTCCCCTAATTATTATTTTCATTGATGGCATTATAACCCACCTAGTGGATTTACACCAATAGCCAGAGCAAGCCACAAACCGATACACACTTTATGACTGGTGCTGCCAGCTGAACTTTATTGCAGGAGAACAAACCAAAACCTTGTGCTTCCTAAGGTTTGTGGAATCAGACAATTAACTTCTATAGCAATTTTTATGGCACTATTCAGAACTCTTTACTTTAAACTCAGTTTTAAAAAAACATCATCTAAATGATTTTTCAGCGAGAAAAGGAGGATGCCAGGCTTTTGGGTAAATGGCGATTCTGTGAATATTTCTGACAATGATAAATGCATGTTGGAGGGTTTTTAAGTGTTTCAGTGAGGAAAGGAATATGGATCTCCAGTTTCACTAAATTATAAAAGCTGTAATGCTAAGTGCTTACGCTTTTGAGGGGAAGAGAGAAACACCCCTACCACAGGTAGTATCGTGGCAAAGTTATTCTTCCCCATCTGTTTTGGCCAATAGATTAAGAACAGCTCAGTAAAATCCTGTCTAAGACCAATTGGGACAACTGGTTTGGCAGTCTAGGATGTAGCATCCGGTTATTTAGCGTGGGGGTGGATTTATTTTGGAAAAACTGTCTTTGGTGCTAACCTCTCAGACTCCTCCAGAGCAGCAAGTGAGAGTGGGTGTCCACCATTATAGGTGGTGGCAAAGCACACTGCAGGGCATTTGAGGATGTGCTCCTTCTGGCCAACTTCCACTAAATCAGTGGAGGCCAGATGGGAATTTAAATTTTCCAGCGGAGAGTGCAGAGCTCCTACCAGCCATAACTGCTGTCATGCACTTGCTTTACAGAGAAAAGGCCTTCAGAATGAAGTCAATGTCCTCCTCTTCTCTGACCATGGAATGACAGACATCTCCTGGGCAGACAAAGTGATTGAGCTGAACAAATATATCAATATGAGCGATACCATACAAATGAAGGACCGAGGTCCTGTTGTGAGCCTCTGGCCGGTTCCGGAGAAGCACGCAGAGGTAAGTACAGCTTGGTCGTACTAGGCTCTGTGTTTCCTCATTTTTTTTTGCCACTTGTGACTTCTGTCTTCTCATAACATCCAAATCTGGCTCTTGGAGATGTGTGTAAAAGTCGGCCTGAGGCTCTTATCAGGAATCAGACTTGGATCCTGTGACACTTTTGTGCTGCTGGTTTCCGAATGAAGGTCACACCAGGAAAATTAAAAAGCGTGAACCTTCATCATTGTGTGGCAAGGACACGTGCTTTTAAACACCACCACTATGTGCTTTTGATAAACAGCTAAAAGATTTTAGCTCAAAAGCCATTTTTAGGACTTCATATATACGTTAGTCAATGTATTGGCACCCTAGTTATGATTTTCAAATGATCTGACATTCATACCCCAGTAAACTCCCATAGAGTTTGAGTAATTAACTCCATTAAACCAGAATTGCAAAAAAATTTTTTTTTACAATATTTTCCTTAGAAGAATTTTTGGTGAAGCATGTTGGGTTGAATTAACCATAGAAGTCTAAGGTTAGAACTGCAGGATTTTGAGGGATGAATTAAAACAATAGAGAAAAAAATTGGAAATTATTTGAAAAGACTGAAAATACAGTATATGTAACTAACAGACCAGTACATTATAGTCTAACCAGAAACCAATGCATGAGAAGTCATCACTGCTGTCCTCAGAGTAAAGGAGAATAAAGTACAATGCCTCTACACTGTGGTTTTGTTTTCTTCCTTCCTTTCTAGGACTTCTTACTGGACTACTGCTTTTTAAGTGAGATCAAGTTGGTTTCCACTTTCCCAATAGCTAAATTCATCTGTTCTTAATTCACTTCAAAGAGCTATGTTCAGGAATTAAGAGTGTATCATAACATACTGATTATCATCTTTAAGAATTATCCCATTTTGAAGAAGTACTGGTGAAACACCAGGACCACCCTAGTCCTGGCCATGGGAGGGTCTGGCTGGATTGTGCCATCACACCCTGGTGCTGTCCTTATGGTCACTGCATATCAATACACATTTCTGGCACACACAGGCACACAAGGGTGACTTAGCTAAAAGGCTAGTGAAGAACCTTTCATTCTCTGCAGAACTGAGCTAGTTATTCATGAAAATTATTTATATTTAAGCAAAAGAACAATACAGAGTCTGAGGACTCCAATAATGGCCTTTTTTATGGCATACGAATATCTCCTTCAGACATTTAAAGTACTTTTTCTGAACAATTTGGGGTTTAACAACACTTGTGTGATTATATTCAAGACAGTATGATTAATATTAATAAACCACTTGTATGACATTGTGCAGATTCAAAGCTGCAGGCATTGGCTAATTAATCTCACGGCATCCTTATGAAGCAGATAACTAAACACTATCAATCCCTTTGTTAGGGATTGACTGGTTAAGTGCAAGAAGCACAGGTGAGGTGATATTAATTCTTTACTCAAGGGAACAAAGAGAGAATGAGTGGCAGAGGATAAAGAAAATATTCCTTTTCCACACCTTTACTCAATCCACATGGTGCCTTTGAGCATCTTTCACCACTTTGCTTTCACCACTATCTCCTGTGAAGGTGTGGCTTCTCCTGGTCTGTTTCTGTAGGCTGGTATACTTACATGCACACACATCTGTGTGTGTATCACAAATATAAATAATACCTGACTTCGTGCAGTCCTATGTGTTTCTGATCCAAGCTTTCAGAATCTCCTAAACCACATAAGCAGGTTTTTTCCAGCCATCACCTTTGGACGGGCAGAGTCCTAATTTCAATATGCTGATGGTTAGCCATTAAAGGGGATTAGCCCCTTTGCAAATTCAGGTGTTTCAATGTACCCATTGGTGCATATATGTGCTTTACAGGCATATGATGTCCTAACATTTGTTTTCTTTGCAGATATATCAAAAATTAAAAGCTGTGGAACACATGGATGTTTATAACATACAGGATATTCCAAACAGGTTTTTCTACAAAAAGGGAAGATTTGTGTCTCCACTAACTCTCGTGGCTGAGGAAGGATGGTTCATAGCAGAGGTAAAGTATAGAAGCAAAGTACTTTGATATGAATGTGAAAAGGTGCAAGATATGAAAACAGTCAGAAAATTGTACAATTCTGTGCTGATAATGAAGTTAAAGTCAATGGGCTGACTGCAGAACTACTGCTTAAAAGGGCTTAAAGGTATTGCAGCTATCCTGAAGGTAGACAGTTAAATAGTCAAGATAGTTTTTTTTCTCTGTTGTCATAACACAGGAGTAGTTCTTGTATTTCACATTCCGGTTCTGTTGCTTTATTCTTCTTCCTCCTGCCGTCTACCTTAATTTCAGACACAAAAAGAGTGTTTCCGTTTCAAGTCCTTACTGTCCCTCCATGCAGCACTACCTGTAGCAACTTTTCATTCTGCCTGGCTTCCCACCCACCAGACTAAAAAAACCCCATTTCTCCCAAGCCCTCCAGTCTCAAAAGGGTCAGATGACTGAGGGTTTCCTCCTCAGAGAAGCCCTGTCCACACACTGAAGATCTGAGAACTTCTTAAGCAGGGAATCCACACGTGAGGAGATTTTTCATAGTAACTTATTTTCATAGTAACTTATAATTAAATGTTGTTGTTGTTTTGTACTTGTATCACTACTGGGCATCTCCACATTACAAATACTAAGTGCAGCTCAGCACTGCCCACAGGGCGAGGCAAATATAGATATCTTATCTCAGATACAGATATATTCTAAGTAGGGAAAGCGAGGAGTGGTTCTAAGTGATTTGCCCAAAGCCATACACAAGCTCAGTAAGTCGGCAACAGAACCAAGGAGTCCTGGGTTTTTTTAATGTCCCAGCACAGTCATTGCCCGTTGTTGCCTTGCAGATTACTGGAACTGAGCTAAGCATCTTCTTTCATGACCTTCAGAGCTACTGCTCACCAAGCTTTGCTCAGGACATTTCACACCACCACGTTATCACTAGTCAACCTGAATTTAGGATAATAATTTCTACAGCTGAATAAAAACGCACCTCTGAAAAAACCCAATGGCATTTGAGTACAGATGGGTGAGCAACACATTTCTGGTTAAAAAAAATAAAAATATAAAAAGCCAGAGTTAAGATTTAGACATGTAAAGTAGGACTCTGAAACAATTTTGCCAAAATGATTTAAAAAAAATTACAACTAAACTCTTTTGTACAAAAGTTCAAAACAGAACATTTTTATATATTCTGTAGAAAATAAAAAAAGCACTTAAAAAAATCATTGAAACTCTGACAAACCTTAATAACAGTGCAGAAAACACTGCTGCTATGGTAATTATTTCTGTCTCTCTGCCCATTCCTTCCCATTGTTTCTGATTTTCAAGGATGTCCTCTCATTATTACAGTCAGATTTGCCTTCTCTTCAGTACATTTTCATTATCTGTGAATGGGATATGAAAATGAAAGTTTCCTGTCATATTTTTAAAGCAATAATTGAGCCTTCTGTTATACTTCCTGCCCAAACCACTGAAGAGAAGATGTTCAGCTCTTCCCTGTCATGCTCAAGGGGTGTTTTAACTCTCTGCTGGTTTGTGGATAGCTATAAGCTGTTTGAAAAGGAGATTGTTTTGTTGTTGTTGTTTTTTGAAAGAGATAAAGAGGATGTATTGGAAAAATTGCTGTTTCCCCTAGCAAGGAGCTGGGGATCCATATCTTCTTGTACCTTCTAGTAGGTAAACCAGAACTAAAGCCCATCCACGTTTCAGTTAAAGCAGGATGAGGAGGGATTTCACACACCTCTGGCTGTATCGAAGCCTTGTTCCCTCCACGTGAGTGAGCGGTCCCCATTCTTTGAGCAGAATTTCCCCCAGCTACTCTTCTGTGTGCAACACTGGTGTTAGCCCTCAGGCCTGTGTGCTCACTCTTCTACCCATCCCAGCCTACTTTCCCAAGATTCAGGCAGCAATTGCAGTACATTTTCTAAACATGCACATGCAGGGAAAAGTCCATTGTCAGCAGTCCCAGACATGCCTGTTTCATCTTTGAGGAGCAGCACTAGCCCAGGCTTAGGCTTAGCATGAAAAATTATGTCTCAGCTGAGTCCGCCATCCCATTTGGATTTGTCAAGCAGGCACTTCAGGGTGCTGCCGGTGCCCTGGCCCCAAAGAAGCCCCAGGTTTTTTCTGAGGTTTGCTGTAAGGCAGAGCCTGATGCTCTAGAAGGGCAGCGCTGGGGTGCTTGCACAGCCCTGTTTCTCAAGCTGCTGCTGTTAGTGGCTCCATTTCATGAGCTCTCACTTCAGCAGCAGCTGTGAAAGCAAGTAGCATGTTTTCTGGCTCAAGTAGCAGCAAAAATGATGGAAATGACTGTGCCTTTGACTGCAGAGTTGTGAGTAGGTATCTCTTGCTACCTGGGTGTGTAATGGAAAGGCACACATACCTCCTGGATTTAACATTCCTGGGGAAGCAACTGAGTCCAGGACATCTGAGAGGACCATGGAGGGCTGTAGCTTCATTGATGTCATTATACTGCCACAGAACCACTGAAAATTGGATGTGGCTTGACTTGTTTGAAGCTGATGCTAGCAAATACTGTACTGGTCACCTGATGGTGAGCAGCACAGGCAGTCCCCAGGAATCACAGTAAACAGAGCCACAGCATAAGGAGATGCTATGGTAGGAAAAGGGGAAGAAGTCCGTTTTTTCCTTGGCTTGCTCTGAGCTCTGTCAGGGAAATAAATGGCAGAAATAGATACAAGAAAAGAAATTTGTCATGTGAAATAGTTTAATTTAGTCTGTAACAGATTACCCAGAGAGGTTGTGGAATCTCCCTCATTGGAGATATTCAAGAACTATCTGCAGACAATTCTGTGCAATGTGCTCTAGGATGACCCTGCTTGAGCAGGGAGATTGGACCACATGATCCACTGTGGTCCCTTCCAACCTGACCCATTCTGTAGTATTCTGGAAGTATCTGATACATCTGCTGAATACTGCATGTGAAGAAACACAAGGGATGCTCTGGGGGTTCCCCTAGAAAGTAGCTGACCTCTTAGTCGTAACTACTGCTGTCCTCACTGCACAGTCAGTTTTCTTTCTGGAGGAGGAAGATGAAACTCGGACAAAATAAATGTTTGTAAAAGGAAAGACATCCCTGGGCAATCTGCTTCATCATCTGCAGGGGCTGAGGCACCACTTGCCCAGGGTGGTAACGTGGGAAACTCTTTTGGGGCATCCTCTGTGCTTCTGTGCCTGTGTGTGAAGCCCAGACCTGGCCACTTTAGGGAACTGTGTAACTCCTTCTCTGTAACAATCAGAGGAATTAATGTCAAGGGTCTGATGAACATCTAAGTAAAATTCCTGCCATAGTTTGTTGCTATCTGGAATGCCACATCTGCTGCCATCCCTAAGAAGCACGGGACAGGAGAAACAGGGTTGGTCCAGCATTTTAATCAGCCCCTAGGGACTGCTCCTCTGACAGGTATGACACCATTGTAGGTAGTCTGGTAAGAGCTGTTAATATGACGCAGGAGAAAGTAAGGAAGGAATTTATAAATACTACTTAAGTGCAATAAGGGCAAGGAAGAACAAGATTTATAATGACAAATTAATAAAGCATAGATCCACTGAGCAAGATAAAAAAACAGAGTGGTCTAGGCCAAGGAGAGAGGGACTGTCTTAGATCAGAGCCAGTGTTCCCTGAAACAAACCTGATTTCTTCAATACTAAAACAAGTGGGAGAAGAAACAACAATTAGAAAATATATAGTGGGGATGATACTTGTATTGTTTAGGCTGACTAGTCAAGTGGAGCAAAAATGTCTTATTTTTCTAAGGTGCCAATGGCATATGGGGCAGAACAACACACCAACAAATCCACAGCATGGTGCTGGGTGGGAGAGTGGCACTGCTAACACAAGTGGGGAGAGGGACACCTTACTTACACGTGTCACATACAGCTGTGGTACTTTGGGCTCATGGCAGAAATTTACACGAGTTGTCCTCCCCTCTCAGCACGGAGATGGCTACTCATGTCGACAGCTACTCACTGAGGCAGCTAAGCCTCCCTCCTGGGGATGGGCTCCTGTGCAGCCAACAGGACGAGGGGGGTCCTGATGGGGTGGTTCAGCACATGAAGACACAGCATGGCACCCCCCAGCACCCCGACACAGCCTGGTAAGCAGGCACTAACCATGCGCTGCTGTTGTCACCCAGAGCAGGGACAAGCTGCCCTTCTGGGAAAATGGGACAGGGAAGAAGGAGGCCTGGCAGAATGGCTGGCACGGCTACGACAACGAGCTCATGGACATGAGAGGCTTCTTCCTTGCATATGGACCAGGTACAATGCCACCATCCCTGGTGTTCCACTTCCCCTGCAGCCCCACGGTCCCCGCCCCTGCAGCCCTGCAGTCCCTGGCACGTCAGGACCCTGATGTGGCACTCTGCGACGCCTAAAAATTACAAATAGATGGCAGGATTTCCTCACTACAGAAGGTTTCTAGCTCTGCGTTATAGCTGGAGAAACAGGGCAGAGAAACATGAAGGGATTTGATCAGCCTCTCTCTGATGTCCCAGCACAGTAACTCTATCCCTTTGCTCCTTTTTCCTAAATTTTGGCCTAAATTTTTAATTCCACTTGAAACACACGAATTCTTCTTTTGTTGGTGGATTTAGACTCAATAATGCAGAGCACTTTATTTGGGAAGGCTGCAGCATACTTTACCCACCTGTCTGATGAGCAGACGCAAACCCCCTGGTTTCCACTTCATCTGGACCTTCAAATACTGCAAAGCACCAGGGTGCAATCACAGACAGGAGTGTAAACAAAGCAAAATGTGCAATATGTCAGGTTATTTAATCTACCAAGCACACCCAGTAAAGTAACTCCTGTACTTAAAAATTTGGCTTTTTTTTTTTTTTGGTTTTGGGAATAAAATTGGACTACAAGTAAAAATAATGAACAAAAATGTTTAAGATGTTTTTGCTGAGCTATGTTACTGTAGAGCTATAAATTGTATAGTATGCCACATCCCAGTCAGTCGGGGAAGTCCCAGGAAAGGCACAGGAGCCCTTGCCCTGCAGTGTCCCATATTTCAAGCGCTGAGCCATAAGCTGTATGATGTCAGCTCCTCTCTTTTGCCTGCAGATTTCCGATCCAACTACCGAGCACCTCCCATCAGATCCGTGGATGTTTACAACATCATGTGCAGCCTGGCAGGAATACAGCCACTGCCCAACAATGGCTCCTGGTCCAGGGTGGAGTGCATGCTCCGAAACACAGCCCCCTTGGCACCACTCCCCCCGTGCAGCAGCTGTGCCCTGGCACTAGCTGTGCTCTCCCTGTTCGCCAAGCAGATCTCCTTACTGTGATCCCTGAACAATGTCGGTCAGTGTCACCAGCAACTCCATCTTTTCCTGTTTTTTTTTTTTTTTTTTTTTTTTAAAAAGTTCTTCATTTGAATAATAGCCTCATTAATAGAGTGTTGTCCCACACTCCTCCATTGTGCTCCACCAGGCATGAATCTGACCCATCCTGCATTTACAGTGGTTGTAACATGAACATGTTCCAAACACAGCCAGGGAAGTTGGTGTTGTTTTCTAGATTTACAGCTCTGGCAATGAGAGCAGAATCCTGGCTGGCTATCCACAATATTTTCTGGTGGGTGCTTGTGGGGATCTCTGAGCATCAAGCACATCTCACACAGTGTCCTTCTCTGAGGCACTCACCCTGGCTCCTGGTACTGAGAAGCTCAGGAGTGGAGACAGACCTCTCTGCATTTTACTGCGTTCTTCCTGCCTTACTTCTTCATCTCCAGCTGCATCATCAGCAGAGCCCCATGTCCTTAAAGTGCCAGCCAAGCCCTGTCTATACTGACCCATTCTTCAAAGAGCCAAGAACTTTGCTGAGTTACCATAATGCTAAGAGAGGTGGGTCGGCACAAGAGCAGTGAGATCCTACTTCTCTCAGCCTTTCCTTCTTCATTATCCCCAGCATGAGTCCTGGCCCTGCATGTTTCCAGGGCCTGGCTTTCCTCATGGACCACAGCAGTGGGGAGGGCTGAGAAAGGGGAGAGCAAGTGAAATCCTCCACTTCAAAACCAGTGGGAAAATGAAGACGCATCTGGACACAAAGGGTCAGGAGAAAGTAGGATGAAGAAGCCTTGAATTTAACAGCTTCTTTGCTTTTCCTGGTGAAGATATATCATCTGCTCAGCTTTTGATGTTTTGTACTCAATTGTGTCTCTGAAGGTTTTTTGAAACTTACTGTTTTTCTACCAGCTCTTGCTCTCTACACCTCTGCCAGGTGGCCAGCACATTCCTCTTTATTCTGATGCAGGGAAAGAGGCCTACACTGATAGATCTCCCACCCTCCCAGTTAATCCTAGTGATTAATTCCACCACATACTATCAAGCACAAACGAAGTTGTAACAGTAAAGTTAGATTAAGTAGCAGGGGAGGATAGACCTGTTGCCAGAGGTGCCTTTGTAAGCGCCCAGTGCTTTATCTGATATACCTCTGGATCGGGAACTTTCAGCAACAAACTGCCTTTGGAAGGATTTAAGTCCCTCCCCATTCGAAACAAACCTCTTACGGATCCAGAGTCAGGCATGATCCAGGTATGTGTGGTACAGCACATTTAAGGGTGAATGATTACACCATAGGAAAAAAAAAAAAACAAACACCAAATTAAACTTCACAAAGACTTCTGTAATAGCTGTAAAGATTTATGTAATGTGTTTTTAAAGCTCAAGTGAACCATCAAATCAATTGGGGAAAAAAAAGGGAGAAAACCAGTCTTTGTTATTAGACTGTTGAGTATAAAAGACAGTTTAGTGCTTTCAAAACATTTGCAGTAGCTGTAAAACAAGCACCTATTGTTCAGAGTTCCCTGTTGCTCTTTAATGGACCATGCTCAATGAAATCACTGGAGCACATTTTTAACGCAAAAAAAAAAAAAAAAAATCTATACCAGCATGCAAGATAACCAAATTACCAAGTTTTGTTTGAAAATCAACAGGACAGATGCCATCAGTGCCTAATCCCTCCACAGCCTGTCATTTTAACTCTTCACAGCGAACAGAGCCCAAGATCTTCTTACAGAGAAGGAAAGTTTCTAAAGGTATAAGGGTAGATTCAGCTTCTCAGTTATTCAAGCAGAAATTGGAAATAACAGACTGGGTTCATGGAGTTGTTCCACAGATGGGCCCTGACACATGAAACCAACATTGATCCTTGTGAGTATTTTGTGTAACTCATTTTGGTCAGTGTCCACATGCAAGTACTGAAGAGTAAATCTTCTAATTGCAATATGATTTGTTTGACCTTAATGCAAGCACTGTGTGTACGGTAAAAGATACTTCGTCTGCAAAAGGGAAATTGATAGGAGACCTTCAAGAGACTCATTAGCTTCAGGAGAACCACAGCTCATTACTTTTTGAAAAGTGCATCTTTCTTCCTCAGAAATGTTGTACCTCTGAATCAGTTCACATTCTCATTCAAAAATCAAGTGTCTTATCTCTCACCTATTTTTCTGTATACTATGCAATGGAAGTGGGTGTATTTTAAAACATATTTCTGAATGATGTTTTTATACAGTGACTGATTGTGAATGAGTGAATAATCCTAAGAATGGTGTTTGGAAAAAAATGCATCTTTTTGTAAATATTGTAAGATTTTTGAAAAAAAACCAACAACCAACCCAAAACCTGCCCCATAACATCTTGCCTTTCTTGTCTTTGCTGCATCAAAGTGTGATAAACAGTGTTTGAAACTTGTGCTGATTAATTATCAGAAAGATGAATGTAAACATTGTTTAGAAATGGCACAGTTGTCAGCATGTAAATTAGGGACATTAAATACATCACGTAAGATACTGTATCTTGTATACGCAGTCCTTTTTTCCAGATCTACTTCAGTGTTTCATCTTTTGAACATCCCTCCGGGGACATGTAATTCACACTAGCCCATGGACATGACAAAACATTTTGCTCTGCTAAGAAGAGGGGTCAGCCTTGGATGCTCTCTCCAGGCCCACTTCTCCAAGCCCACTGTGTTACCATCACATCAGCTGCTTGCACAGAAATCAAGTGCACTGTCACTGGTTCAGGTTTTCCAGAGCCCCTAGTTCCCAGGAGGAGATGGTGCAAATGGCAATAAGACCTCAAAAACCAACACTATGGATCTCAAGAACAAGGGGACCTACTCACCCTTTAAGCTTCACAAACCAACAATGTTCAGTAAAGAGACTAGTAAGTCTCCAGACCTACTCAGTGGAACTTACCTTGTTTTCCTTATGCTAACTGACCACAGGAGCAGGGAGTAGATGCTGAGGAGAATCAGTTCAGGTATGCCAATGAATCATTTAATTCACAGCAGGACTCCCTTCCAACCAGCAGCAAAGTCTACCAGAGATGCTCCCCTCGTGTTCCATGAGCGTGGGTCCTGTGAGCTGGAGGGTGCTGAGGGATTGCCTGCGTGGAGACAGCATGGGAATCAGCCTCAGTCAGCTCCCTGTAACAGTGTCAAAAATGGCAATTTCACACCTAAATAAGCTAAGCCTTTTTATCAGTGAGCTTGGTGGCCATGTAAATGGCATAGCTGGCCAGGGCTCAGCAGATGAGCCCTCCAGCATCCCTCAGGATGCAGCCCACATTGTCTGCACAGACTGCAGCCTTATGGAGACTTTCCTGTTGGTCTAGACACTGGCCTGAGCCCTCCATAATTATGGGGACTTCACAAGTAAGGGGTGAATGAAAAGATTTTGTGGTGCTGGTTACCTTCTCCTAACAGGTAAGTCAAAACATCTGTCAGATGTTAAAGCCCACACCTCAGGGGGAGATGCAGACCAAATGAGCTCTGGGCACTAGGAATTGAAAGGCTTTGGAAAAGCCCCTTTTGTAACATTTCCCTGCCTCCTTTTCCCTGTGGGGCTGTGGAGAGAGGGCAGGCGGCAGCAAATCCAACAGGAATTTTAAAAGAAAACATAGCTTAATGAAGGGAAAAATTTTAAACCCTCCATTTTAGCATAAGGAGGCTTTAATGGCTGTTTTGAAAGCCAACTTTCACCTACATGGAAAAACATTTTTTCTTCAGGTATTAAAACACATTTAAGTTAAGGGAAGGTTATTGGGGAGTGCCCAAAAATAAGAACATTTCAGAGTTACAGTTGACGGGGCAGTGTAATTCTCAATCTTTATAGAGATGTTTACAGCAGATCTATGGATTATTCCGATAACGTTTCTAATACACGGAAGTTGCTGTGGACTTGCAAACCAGTATGATGGTATCCCAAATCTGGCAGATCTGTATCAATGACACCAGTTCCACTCTGCCAGGCCAATTTCATCTGGAAACCACCATGAGCTGCCAGCAGGCCTGTCCTGGTTTCTCCCTACCCCAGCCAGGCATCTGCCCAAAGGCTGCCCAGGATGCAGGGAATTCTTTGCTGCAGCCGCACCACCACACCAAGGCCACTGCTGCTGCCCTGGCTGGCCAGAACTTGCTACCTGTGGGGTCTGAAGATACGCTCCAGGGTGGAAGACACCCACCAGCAGCAGCCCTGGAACACCCATACGTGCTCCATCAACTCAGTAGGCTGGGGACAGGTGGAGGTGGGCAGGGGGAAAGGCCTGACAGGCTCTGGGAGTGGACGTCATGGAGCCACAGAGTGGGTCAGGTTGGAAGGGACCACAGTGGGTCATGTGGTCAAACCTCCCCGCTCAGGCAGGGTCACCCGAAAGCACATGGCACAGGATCGTGTCCAGATAGTTCTTGAATATTTCCAGTGAGGGAGACTCCACAACCTCTCTGGGCAGCCTGTTGCAGTGCTTGGTCCCCTGCACAGTAAAGAAGTTCCTCCTCATGTTCAGGTGGAACTTCCTATCCATCGGTTTCTGCCCACTGCCCCTTGACCTATTACTTGGCACCACCAAGAAGAGCCTGAATCCATCCTCTTGACATCTTCCCTTCAGATACTTACAGACATTAATGAGGTCTCCTCTTAGTCATCTCTTCTCGAGGCTGAACAGGCTCAGCTCCCTCAGCCTTTCCGTGTAGAGAGATGCTCCAGTCCCTTGACCGACTTTGTTGCCCTCCACTGGACCTGCTCCTGGAGCTCCATGTCTCTCTCGTGCTGAGGATCCCAGAACTGGACACAGATCTCCTCACACCCTGCTTTTACGGCCTCTCTCGCCCTCTGCAGGGCGAAGGCTGCGAGGGTGCAGCCCGGTGAGGGCGGTGGGCAGTGCCCGGGCAGGGCGGAGCAGCCCCGGGCCGCCCCTCCCGGCAAACAGCGGCTTTGGGATAAAAGGAATCCTTATTTTTAACAAGGAGAGGAAGGATCGGGACTTTTCCTTCATTCTGTGTGTCTCATCGCAGCTTTTCCTCTTTCACCCCTTTGACTCTCTCTGTTGCCCTTTGCTCTATGGCCGATTCCACCTCCTGCAGTGCCCCAAACCCACTGCCTCCACGCAGCAACCTGAGCGAACCTCCCGCCTGCTCCTGCCCCGGTTTCCACTGGAGGATGAGCAGGCTCAGCAAGACCCACCTATACACGTGGCCCTTAATGACCCGTGAGAGGAACCACCTGGATCTACTCCCCACTGTCAGGACTTGGGCTGCACCTCGAGCTGCCGATGTTGTCATTAAAGCCTGATCTCACCAATGGGAAGCAAAATATGTACAAAAAAGCAGGGAGTAGAGGGCAGCAAGGGTGAGTGATGTAGCTCTTGCTTTGTTACTCGTGATCACTTGCAGCTTGAAGCACGAGGTTGAATGCAGCATCCTCGGGTCAGGTGTCCCAGCAGCGCCTCAATGAGGACTCTGAGCCTTTGTCAGCACAGGGGAACTGAATAAAGCAGTCACAGGCAGCAAAGAAAAGGTGAGGAGGGATGGGGAGAGTGGATTGAGATGGGGAAGATGCAGTGCCCACCTTCCACACCAGTACAGATCAGGGCTTAGCTAGGCTTTGGAGAGCTCATTTTGTTCCTCCCTTAGTCGCAGCAAATGAGGCATTTTAATATCAGGATTGTAGCAGTCTTCAGGAGCAAGGGGCACCAATGCATGCACAGGAGTTGTTCCCGTGTCCCTCACCAAGAAGTTGCAGGCAGCCAGCCCCAGACTGTCAGCATCCTTTGCTGGAACCATGTGAGCATCACCAATGACATGACCAATTTTCTGTGGCTGCAGGAGTGGGCACTGACAGCTCTTGAGCAGCCTTCTGTTCTCAAGAAATTAATAGTACGCTAAAACATTACTCAGCACTTAGATATTGTTTGGTGAATATTAATTAAGCCTCAAAATTGGCTGGAGACACTGGAATTGCTTCCTTGTCAGATAGAAAAAGGGAGGCTGAGGTGGCACCAGTGATTGCAAAGGCTGCAAAGTGCAGGTAGTGCTCACAGGGGATCATCCACATTCCCTGTAAACACCAAGCCAACCTGCTGCTCACACCAGGCTCCCTCCATGGGAGTGCTCCTGGCCATGTAAATGTACACAACTGAGCCACGTGTCCTTAACAGGCAGTTTTAGCCTTTCATCAGTGGTCCCACGTGCTGCTCATCCTACATCACTGGAACAACCAGTACATTTGCCTTCACTGTTATGTGCTCCCCTATTCAGGTCAGTTTTACCCCTGCAGGCCAGAACTCAGGGGGACCTGTTTCTGATTTCTGAGAGGTGCCTCCCACCCTCTACATGATCCCTGGGCAGAAGGAAGCTCTGACAAATTCAAAATGAATTTTTTGAAAATGCTTATGTGCCTGACTATGTAACCATCCATCCATCCATCCATCCATCCATCCATCCATCCATCCATCCATCCATCCATCCATCCATCCATCCATCCGTCTGTAAATCTCACTCTCCCTTTAGTACTCTTTCCATGTCCTCCATACTGGTGGAGCTTTGGGGTGCAAGATTTTGTTTCTGTGTTTGCCAGAGGAGGCAGCAAGGTGGTTTTCAGCTCATTAATTGTCCGTGAGCATCCAGCGGGTGGCAGCAGGGTAACCCATGTGGGGTAGGACAGGCATAACCCCGTTGAACACATCCCACACCTCGCACATGTCCCAGCTGAGAAACTGCTGTAAAAGTGAGGAAAAGCACCCCTTGCTCAGCCATGGAGGGCTTCTCCAAGCACGGCTAGAACATGGAAACAATTCTAGGCTTAAAACTAAGAGTTAAAAGCAGCATTCCCATAGCAGTTGTGAAAGGGAACAAAAAAAACCCCCAAAATCAAACCCTTAATGTTTTTTAAGGTGGAGTTCAAGCAGTTTAAGGGCTGGACTGTACAACCTGCTTGCTTACACTACTGCAGGGACTGGGTGGGATGACCTGGAAAAACATCCTCTCCGGGCCTAATCTCAATTGTTTCCTTACATGAACAGTTTTGGGAAGGAAAAATAACTCTTTTCCCCCCTCTAAACAGAATAAACTTGAGAGAGCCCTGAGCTTTCTTTTTGTTTCTTACCTTTTTCTGCAAGAACAAATGGGGTGAACAAACCCAAGTCCCACTGACAAGACGATATTTAATACCCATGATGTGGGGAGCTTTCCAGCAAAAGACAGACTATGTTTTATACAGAAATAGCTGAATGCAGCCTGAAAAGGCCTAGCAATTAATCACGCATTTGAAGAAATACAACACACTCATAGAGGCTGAATTTTAGATGCTCGCTGCTCCAGTTTGGACAGTGACAAATTAAGACACACACAAAAGCAGGTGTGGCTCTTGAAGAAGCCCTCTGAGGGCAATTAAAAATGGGAAACCAGCTGGTAAGTGTGCAGATGTGACACCTAGAGCAGCTTAGGAAATGAATACAAAGTAGGAGGATGGAGGAATTAGTGGTGTAAGAGCTGAGGCGACTGAAACACAACCTGCTCTCTGAAGGGCGTTGCTCCATGACAGGTGAAGTGCCTTGTCATGTGGGATGGGCTAAGCAGTGACAGCCATGTGCCTCCACTGCCCTCAAGAGCTGTCCCATGCCTGCTGCAGACAGGCTCCAAATGAACCACTCACTGAAGGACCCCAAAAGCTGCAGAAGCTGCTGCTCCGTGTATCACACGGCTTCCCATAGTGCCAAGGGGACAGCTGCATTCGGGGATGTCTGGAGCAGATGGCCTGGGCCCCTCTGAAAATGTCTGCAATGCCCTGTGATAGAAAATGCAAGGAGCTGAGATCAAGGGTGGATTTTCCCAAATCAGCTCCAGCGACAGCCAGGTCTGCTCCAATCCAGCAGGCAATATCCACTCAGGTGTCACATACAGGGCTTCATTGTCCCTGAGCAGTCCACTATCTCCAGTGTTCACAGCTCTGAATAAGTTAAGAAAATGGTTATTTTTCCCACTGAAAATATTTCAAACACATGGCAAATTATGAGGGATTTGTAATTTGCCATTAGGGTTACCATTTAGGAACCGTGAGCAGATTTAAATAGTGCCATGCAAACAAACTATGAATCAGTATAAGCCAGAGCTCCTCAACCCATTTGGAAAAGGATGCCCCCATGATTGTCATCACAGTTTCTCAGTGCTGTTCCTCCCACATTTACTCCTACCCTGCCTCTCTCCACACATCCAATGGGTGTGAGGTATCACCGGGACAGCCTTTTGTAGAAACTACCCTCTACCACAGTGCAGACTGGGGGACTGGTCCCATTTGCCTTTTCAAAGTCTGTTCTTCCAAAGTTAATTTGCTTATACAAGTCTCTTTCTTATTGTGAACTGTATGGACTACTTCTCAGAAAAAGCTGTCAGCACAGATTGATCTAGATTACTCTTTTGGGCGTTTTTCCCCCTTGTCCCCAAGGAAAGGATTGTTCCCACTGATGTTAAGCTTTGGCACACTTCCAGGAAGCTGAGCAAAACAGCTTTTCATTTGAGGCTGCTGGTAACATGGCAGAGTGGGCAACGTCTTTACCAGTTTCAACCTCTAACTAAGAAGTTCTCTAGTGAAGAGCCGCTCAGCTACTTGCCTGTCTCCGTGAAGCTGAGTATTTCAGCCACTTCTTGGAAAAAAAAAAAATCTTATTTTCAGCATAGTGTTGATGAAGCACAGGAAATTTTCTGTGTAAAAGGAGCTCTTTTCTGTGTTCACCCCCCCCCCCACTAGCCTTGCTGCTTGTCACCAGCATGGGTTGTGACAGTGCCATCCTAGCCAGAATGTCAATTAATAAGGCAGACAAGCAGTTTCACTGTGGAAAATAGGACTTCTGTACCTGAGCACTGGTAGTCATTGCAGCACAAGACCCTCTGTGGCCTAAGAGCTTTCATATAAAAAACGCATCCTAAGACTGAATAAATTATATTATAATGAGCTCAGCATCCAGGGTCTCAGCCAGGGAGGAGGGCCCCAGCTGGCCGGTAACAAACCCAGCCTCAAAACACAGTCCTTGCCAAAAATCCTGCAAGGGTGGGAGAAAGGAGGCAACCAGAGAGAGCCACTAACACTGCCGGAGGTTACACTGAGCACACAAACAGCAGTCACAGGGCCGAGGCGGTCTCTGCCAGTGCTTTTCTTCTGTTTGAATGGACAGGAACAGGCTAATTTGTAACTGCCAGTAGGTAAAAAAAGACAAGACATAAGATGAATCTTACATAATAATCTGAAGCTGTTCTGTGTCCCCCCTCCAGTTCTCCATGACAATCACAGCTAGAAATGGAGATGCCTACAAGTGATGTTTAAATGGTTTCATATACTAGTATGGCAAACAGAGCCAGTACCAAAACTTCCCTGCCTCTGAGAAGTGGCAAGAGAAGCAATTGTTGGTTGACCACCCATCTTCCGTCTGTAATCTGTTCTCTGGAGACTGTTGCCAGTGCAAATATCTGGGATGCATTAGAGACCTTCTCCTGCTAGAGAGAGAAGATGTTTTTTAGGATGCAAAATAAACTTGGAAGTGCTCTGCAGCCTTCACAAGGGAACAAACTGCAAACTATTGCATGAAATGGAGGGGAAAAAAGTGAGAAGGTTTTATTCCAAGACAAATACATATGTCCTGAGGATGACCAAAACCTTCAGGAGCAGAAACCTCCTGTGCACACAGAGAGGGGGAAGGCTGATATGTTGAGACAAGCAATTACAACTTGTGTTTTAGGGGGCTGCCTTAGTAAAGGGAAATACCTCCAGGAGTGCCAAGTATCTCACTGGTTTTGCAAGATGTGCCTAGTTCCTATCTAGTGGGTGGAACATAGCAAGCTGTTCTTCAGACCAGGAGTTAACCAGGAGTAAGGAGGGCCATTGCACTTGGGCAGCAGAGATGAGTATTCCCGTGGCAGCACTGCCAGGTGGCCCTGCTGGGATCTCTCTCCACCCCTTTTTCCATGACCCCACTCTGCCTGTGAATGGGGCACCTCCAGGGAACCCAGCCCCTGCAGTGGCGGCACTGCCTCCTGTCTCCCGCCTCCTGGCTGGACATTGCTCACATGGGACACCACATCCTGAGATGAATGATGCTCTGAGATGCTCTGAGACTGAAGATGGTGGTCTCAGCTGACTGGACCTGATGACCCACTACTAACCCACACTAACAGTGACAAAAAAGGCAACTTTGTCCTCAGCAACAACCCAAGAAACTAATTTTAAGAAAGACAAACAGTTCAGAAATCTGCAGTGGTCTAAATATTTCAAGGCAATAGTCTATTACTAGTTTCTGGATCAAGGAAAGTCTACTCATCTCCAGGTGAATGTTTTAAACTCAGTGAAAGTTTTTCAAAGCTGTTTGTCGTTCTGTAAGGCTTTAATTTTCTGTGATTTTATTTTCTTATGTCTGTCTGCAAAAACAAGTGAATTTCTCACTTTCTTTTCTCTTTTCCAAACTGTGATTTGGTAAAACTGTTATCTGCTGTCTAACAGCAAAGCATGACAGATACTGTCTCTCCATACTGGGTTATAGATAATAATAAAACCATAAAGGTAAAGGGTCTGTCTTTAAGGAGGAACAATAAATATATTGCCTGCCTTAGGTCTGGGGACTCTTGAGTTTCTTCATCATGAATTAATAATAAATCTCTAGGGTCCGCTGGTGAGTACTTACAAATAAAACACTATGGTTAGAAGATAAAATTACTTTCTTCACCAGCGTGTGTCCCACAGAATCATATTAAATTGCTGCAGCTGGATGCTAAATAGGACTTCTCTGGCAGGTTCATTTTGGGCCCCAGCCAGAGGCACACACTAAACTGGACAAAGAGCCTCTCCCCCACCATGACCTCCCCATGCTGGGGGTGAGCAGCAGCAAGGGGCTGGGGCCCCCACAGCTCATCATGAAGCTGAGACTCAGGGTTTGGTTCAAGGCTACTGGGCTACGAGGAACAGCGGTGCCTAAGGCAGAGGGGATCTTGCTGTGGAGGCAGGGGCAGCATTCACCTGCCATAACCAGAAAGGCAAGTCTGCGGTCCTTGTCCCAGTCACTGCCCACAATCCTGAGGCTCATCTGGCCTGGAGGTTTGCACTCCTGAGTCCTCAAGTTTGCAAGCTCGATGGCAGCTCCTGGCAGTCAGTGCCCGGTGGTACATGTGTAGTGATGTGCATGGTGGAGACATAGTGAGGGCAGGTTCCACGTACATGGGTCAAGGGATGGGACTTGCCTTCAATTTTTGTGAAGTTAATTACCTAGGTCCTCACTTTCCAAAAGCCAAGGTAATAAGACCCAAAAGAGCTGCAGTGTAAGACCCAAAAGGCTGTGCTCCTGATGTGCGTCTTCTGGCACGGAAGTTTCATCAGCAAGTGGTGCGGCCCATCTGAGCCAAGACTGACTGACTGACTGACTGCACTTGGAACTGCAGCACAGTCAGCACAGGCAACTAGGACAGCCCTTGCTGGAGCACAGTCCTGCTTGGAGCTGAAGTGCCAGTGCTGGTGTACCCTTTAACTGCTGCATGAGAAAAGCCTACATCCATGGGCGAGGCTGGGAAGCTGGCTCCTGCTTGTCTTCTCGGTACCGGCGCACCACTGAACGCACTGGAAGCCGCTACTTTTGCAGCTTCCTGCCAGATAGACCCTCTTTAGCACTTACTACCTAATTTTAGCAGCATCTAGCAGAGGGACAAGAGGAGAAAAATGGGGAGAACTCAAAACAAAAGGGTTCAAGTTTCCCTAGGCAAGCAAGCAGTCAAGCAGAGTACATAACTATTCCAGTGTATGCACAAACATGGTGGTAGATTCATTTACTGTTTGCTTACTTTCACATAGCTGGCAGAACATGGTGAGGTTTTATGTGCTTATTAGGATGAACGATTAAAAAAAAAAGGATACTAAACCAAAAATACTTGGGATTTCCCGTTCCCAGTTCCTATTCATCACTTCTGTGACAGCTGGGCTAAAAATACTTTGCTAAACATGAGGACCTAGAGGCATAGCAGGAAGTTGCTTATAAATGCAAGCTCAGCCATCTCCACACAAAAACACAGGCAGCTATTGAAGTCCCAGCATCTTGTACTGCTACAAAACCCTTCTCCCTTCAAATACCAGGAGAATAAATGTCAAAAAGGACCAGAAGACGAGGGGATTCATTGGAAGAAGGACATCATAGAAAATAAGTTGTGAGGAAAACAACAGACAAGAAACAGTTGAGAGGCTGATGAAAAGAAGATCTTCCAAAAATGTTATCTTATAGAGCAGATACAGAGGGATGAAAATTTACTCAGTGCTATCAGCAGAAAGGCATGATCTAAAATCAAGAGTACTACTTCTGCCAAGCAACAGCCCTAGACATTTGAAAAATGCTATAGGTCATGTTTCACCAAAAAGATGTCACTTGTTGAAGATCTTCAGTTTACCTGTCAGCAGAGTAAGTATAAAGAGAATTCAAGCCAGCCTTCCACGAAAGTTTTAAAGTGCAAAGCGAGATGACTTTGGACAACAGTACTTTCTGATCAGCCTAATACAAGCACAGTGTGAGAACAGAAACAGAAACAAAGCTCTCTGTGAGGGGAAACAGTGCTTGCAAACTTCTCCAGCAATACTGAAAAAGCTGTAAAAGTCTAATTCTGACCAACAGGCAAAACTGACTTTGCCTGTGCAAGGCACTAGGACACTGCTACCATAAAGCCCTACCCAAACCCTGCCTGGCTTTGGCTTTTTTCCCCTTTGTAATTCAAAATGCACAGTTTCATGGAGATGGATTACAAAGTAGTATGTGCCATTAGCAGGTGACAAGATAAGGTGCTTATGACAGCACCTTCCTACAATAGATGTGCCTTTGTTTTTTATCTTGTAAATGTTGTAAATACTCACAGCTGACCTTGGGAAATAGCAATTCTTATGGCACAACTCTGGCAAATCTCCTGAACCCTAAACCTCCTCAAAACCTTCTTTCAGGTGGTGATAGAGAGTGGAAAAATGACACCTGCATGTTACATTGTCCACTTGGGCCTTTCCCATCAGCTTTTTTTGAAAAATAAGAAAAAACCTCCTTGCTAGAGCCCTTTCTCTTGGCTGTGTGCACCAGGTCCTCCTTTGGCTCATGAGGATGGAGAAGAGAGGAAAAGAGAGACTTGACACCTGTTGCTCTTGGTAACAATGGATTTCTCATTTCCCGGAGCTCGGGTGCATCTCAGCTGTGCACTCACGCATTCAGTGGAGACCACACTCCCCCTGCTCCTGTCACCTTCATGTCCAGTCCAAACCAGCGTGTTTCAAATTGGTGAATTTTCTCCCTTACCCTCTTACTTAATGGCCCAGAGTGCTTTTATAAAGTGTAGGGGAACACAGCAAGTTGTTATGACCCTTGGTTTTCTTTCTGGTTTGCTGTGCAAGGTTTCTATGTGAAGGAGCGAAACAGCATATTAAATGGAGATGTAAGTATATTCTCAAAAATGAAATGTAAGTATATCCTCTAGAAACACCGATGAGTGCAAAGAATCCACTTAGAACATATAACCAAATGTTATTTAATATCTTAAAAAGTAACACAATCCAAAATGGATATTTCACACAACACTACATAAACAACATGAACACAATATTACCATATGGAGGGACTTTCAAATATAGACTTACAAAAATCCCTGTCCTTTTTTTCCTTTAAATTATTATACTAAGCATGACAAGTAATCATCATTTACAATATGGTACACTGACACAATAAAAACCATGTTACAAATGTGCTGTTATAAATCAGTAACGTTAGGGAAGACATTTCATGAACTGCAATTATTTCATATGAAATACTATACAATATAAACAGAACATCCATCTTGGATGACCTTTACAGCAACCAGAGACCAAGTAATTTTTTAATTTTTTTTTTCAGTGCAAACACATTTATACAAGGCAGTCTTGGCTGCAAAACTCCCTTCTAACATACAGTAAGTCCCACTTGCATTTATTAACTCATTTAAACCTAATGCAACAGCCACATTCAGTCACTCACAGAAAATTACCTGCAGAATTATGATCCCTTTAAACTTAAATCTCCTCCACATATAAAAGTAACATCTGTGCCAATTACTCCAAGGGCCCTTTCATACTTCTGGGTGGGTATCCTTCGGGTGGCTCTAACCGCTATACAACTGGAGGGCAGTGCACCACATGGGAGATCACCCTTCCGAGGTGGGGAACACGTGGCGGCTGTCACGGCATCCCGGCTGGGTGGCTGTGCGTTTCAGCAGGGATTCAGCCCAGGCTGCCTTTCCAGAGCCAGGCGTGTGCGCGTGGCCTTCTGCTCCTTCTCTGCATTTAGTGTCTTGGGGCGGGGGGAGGAACACGGAAACCCTCAGCTCAGAACTGAGCGTCAATGGAGTTAACGACCCATTCGCATATCTCTCAGATCCGCGGGAGATCGGGGGAGTTAAGCCAGATTTACACTCACGTATCTGAAACCGACGTTTAGAGTGCCGCTATAAAAGAAGTGTGATAGTCCCGTTTTCTTCTAGCACCAGCTTGGCTTTCCGTGGGTCCACTGCATGCCTCTCATGCAGGAACGATGCACTTTACTTATGCTGGGGGGAACATTTTAGATATATACCTTTTTTTCCTCTAAAGAATTTTGTAAAAAATAGAACTTTTCTCTCTAATACTGTACAGTTTTCTTCAGAAGAGTAAAGAGAATTGTAAACTGCGGGTAGGACGACGAATTAGGAGTGCTATTTGCTTTCTCAGCACAACAATTTGAACAACTGTGTTGGGAAAAGCACTGCAAAATGTATTTGAAAAACAAATTTTTAATTAACATAACTGTTTCTAAAACCAGTGCTGGCAGTACTCGTATGACTGAAAACTTGGTTTTGGCACTGCTAATCCAAGAGTGTCTGCAGGGCTGTAAAGCAGTTTCTCTCTTACTTTAGCAAAGTGAAAGCATCAAAAGAATAATTTCGGAGTATAAACATGGAACACTTTGGAACACTTTGGTTAACTATTAAACTTACTCCAGTAACTTTAAGAAAGTAACTGGTTAACGAATTAGTCTGCAGACTCTTAGCCTTAGCTTTTTTCCAACGGGCCTGGACAAAAAGCAGGGTCAGTGAACTCTGCCTAACTCGCAGGCTCACAAGGGTTAGCTAGTACCATATCAAGTGCTTCGAGACCCTCAGGCAAAAAGGTGTGATTTAAGTGCAAAGTATTATCTGTGTTTATGACGGCCTCTGAATACTGGTTTGCTTGTTCTCTTTTCTTAAAATGACTACTGCTGGCAAACACTTAGGCCATGGTTTTCATTAAAATGTTTGTTTTCCAATACATTTTTACTTTTTAAAGTTGAGTGAACATTGTTTCGCATATAACAGTCATTTTTCAGTGGTGCAGGTAGCCAAATGGCTAATGGTTTCTTCTAATTTTTAACTGAAATACAATGGCAAAATTAGCTCACCTGATGATTGTACGTTAATATGCACCAAGATAATGGTACTAGGTTTGCTGAAAGGTGTTCATAAATTGGGATTTGTATATAAATGTGATCTGCTTAGGTTCAACTGCCACTTTCTTCCTTTGGTTTTTGGAAAAATCTTTCTTCCCTCTTGAAAGGTGGCTTGTTGCAGCTGGCTACTTTTCAAAAGTCAGCTTAATTTTTCTTGGAAATTCGCCCATGTTCTTTGAACAACAGGCTCATACCTTGAGTAAGGGACCCTAATACTGCTCCCAGCAAAGTCAATTAAAGGCTCTTGGTAATTTCTATAGGAGCAAATGTTTTAGATGCACGCAATCTAGAGACCAGAGCGTGTACCATTAAAGGAAGAGCTGATTTAACATCCTTGCCAGTTCAGAAAAACCATGACATCTAATGTTGACAAAGATGGAGGCAGAGTAGGGTCCAAAGTATCTGAAGGCTGCCAAGAAAATACCCACAGTGTCTTCTGTTAAACCCCAAACTGTCAATCATATTTCACAGACTGTAGATTTTTCTAGTTTTCTAAATTACAGATACATTTTCAAGTTCTACCAGGCAGAAATTTAGCAGTAACTGGGGAGAGCATGGAAGGTTTCAGCCTCCCTTTCACTTTTATCCCAATTATGCAGCCTTGTCAAAGTCTTTAAGTGACTCATCTGAAAGCCATCTTTTTAACACTGTAGAAGGAAATTGTGGCAATGGAAACATGATGACTTCATATGCAAGCATTGACACACAAGAGAACGCCATGACCTAATGCTTCGAAGTTTTTAACCTTGCTCTGTACAATACACTTTTCATGTTGCTGCATCTCATCAAATTCATGGAGGTAGTTATATGTGTAAAAAAAATTACCACAAAAGTAACATGTTGTATTATAATAATACATATTAAGTGTGCAAAATGCCGACAGATTTGTGTTGACCCTTTACAGTTGAACACAATACAGATTCAACCTAATCTAACTCTGTAAACCTTTAAATTGATACATTAGAAGAATGACAGATAAGCAACCACGTAATACAAGGCTATGATTTCATCAAAGGATTAGGGTGACATAAAGCACTCAAGCTCCACTCTCGTGGTTTTGTTACAAGAACCTCAAGATGGAATTTCCTCATATTCCATTGTTGATTTTAAAAGGAAAAAAAAATAAATCAAGATTAGAACGTTTCTATTTGAAACTTCTGTTTACATTCCATATTCCAAGAGTCACATTAATATTGGTACAATGCCATGTCAACATTAATATGACATTTATGTTGTCTGCTGGTCTCTGGGAACTTCAGGAAATAACATACTATACAGTTCATAGGTATGTACTATCGCATTTTGTTGGAATGATGTCTTCTGTACAACCAGCTGCCTGCATAAAATTCTGATCAGCTTATGACAAACAATTACTTCCCCAAAGATGAAATCTGTTTTTGCTCTTCACATTTTAATACTGCTGTTAGTACTTCAGATCATCACTGTAAATTTTATCGTTTCGACATTTTTATTTACTGAATTGATACATACTACTGATGTCAGAGCTCATCTCAGAAACAAAATCACAGTCAGCCACTGCATAGTATATGACAATTCCCCACAGAAACTCTGACTCTACAGTTTGCATGGAATAAGTACGGCTGGAGTTACACACTGAATAATAAGAGGCGTCATGCAAAGCATTATATGGTAATTAGAGCATATCTTGGAAGGTATGATAAGGCAGAAGGCTAAAGGCCAAGTGACTTTGATAACCAACCAAAAGCACAATAATTTCCTTTATGTGCACTGAAAGGTCTTATTGCTCCTATGAAATGGAAATTATACACTGAAATAAATGAAAACAGACCTGTGCATTGACTGGGTGTCCTTGACAGAACTGGAAACTGATTGTGTCCAGAGTTAGAAAGCCGTTTTATAAGTAAATGAACTATATCCAATGGTGTAACATAAGGCTGAATCTTCAGTAAAGACTTCTGATGACAATAGAGAACATAAGTGAAGCTCAAATGACTTTGTATACAGAGTAATACATGTCACCAGAATCTGATGAAAATAGTGGATTTCAATATGTACAGTTGGGTTTCACACTTGTGTTCTACAAGAGCTAGATAGGGTAAACGTCCCTTTTATATGAAACAATTTGGGCTGTTGCACATTTTAGTATCTTTGTTATTCTTTCACCAGTTTATCTGTTCTGATAAAAAAGTCAGTTCGTTGCACTACCAGGTTGCATGAGTAACAGAGCAGAATGTGACCCTATACCTAAAAATTACTCTTGGAGTTTAACTATCTGCAGAATTTACTCTGCAGTAATTAGAACAGTACTAATTACGTTGGAGTAACAGTTTAGGGAGAGCAATTAGGATGTACTGTGCCTACAGGACTTAGATTTCTACTGCAAACCAAGTGGACACATTTAATTTCTAGAAACCAGACATGTCCACAAAATGCTAAATTGCAAATAACATCCACTGAATAAAAAGGCCAGAAGTTTATAATTCTCTAAATTTTGTTCTCTGATAATCACTACACTGTATGCTATTTTTAATAGCCTAATTTAGGCACTCTATTTAATAAGCTACATAAAATAGATTTATGTCCTTCCACTAGAAAGAAATCAATTCTTCAGGCCATACTTGTCATTTATATCATAAAGGATATTTTTTGTTCCAAGAAATTAGTTATCCTGATTCTTATATTAATGGCAAGTTGCAATACCAGAAGTGACACAAGAATTAGATTATCTTTTGAAAATATGTGAATTATTCTGAAGACATTTGATATATTTCGTGTCACTCCACATTGTGGCTCCATGACAGTTATATCTTTCCCTTCCCTCCCCACTCCCCCCTCTATGCAAAGGCCCACCTCCTCACTGGTGACTATGGAAGGTCAAGTAGCAAGTCTCACTAAGTAAACATCTCTCATACTTTTGAAACAAAAGAAGAAGCCACCTCCCTTCCCACCCTCAGTACTTAGCAAAAAGCAAATCAAAACAAAACCCAAACCTCCTTTTACTCGCTTAAACAGGTATTTGTAAAATTGTGTCACAAAAATGCACAGTGAAAATGACTGATTAGTATTAATAATTCACAGATAGAGCTGAGGTCATCACTTGTCATGTTTGGCATTGTTTTTCCTCATGGTGATCCTGGCTGGTTACTTTCAGCAGTGGCTCAGTTTTTGAAGTAAAAAATTATCAACTCTGCAGCAGAGTTTAGCTTCTGACCAGGGGCATCACACATCTGTGGCATTTTTTTAAATGAAGTTGGCAACTGCATGGACATTGAAAATGCAGATTACATTTACAGTGTCTAGACTTTCATATATGTGCTCAGTTACAATTAAGTGAAGCAAAAAGTGTACATATTATCCCTACTGCTATTCTGTTGCTACGGAGCCGCAAATGTGAAAAGCAATACCTCGAAATAAAGACTTCTTTGTTGCCCCTAGTCTACATAGCAGCACAGTTTAAGTAAACACTAAAACTGTGTTTGAGATGTTTGTTTTATTTTTCCCCAAAGATGTAAACATCAGTCCCAGTGTCGTAAACTTTGCTGTATAGGACGAGACAGACGATCTGAGGCAGGATGACTATCAGACACTAGTGACAGAAGCTTGCAGGCAGTTAGCAGGTTTCTGCAGTTTCTCAGCTTCACTTGTGGGTGGGTCTGCAGTGGCTCGGAAGTTGAAGGTTGGGCCTGCGCCTCCATGAGCAGGGCTCAGAGCGGGGTTCTGACGTCTGTTGCTTTCAACAATACTTGAAGTGTTGGATGCCAGGCTCTCACGAGTACTGGAATGGAAAAGAAATATATATACACACTCATATATGACATGCCTATATATCTATTGACCAGACAGGAAAGGAGAATAGAGTGTTTTGTAATAGGTTTCCTGTGTTTGCATGTAATGTCACATCAATGAGCCACCTCGTTTTGACGGTACACATGCGTTCCTCCAAAATGCATTCCAGAGGTGCTCAGCAGTCATCATATTGTAACACACAGGTACAGCATTAAGCACAGCTGAAGCTGTCATACAAAGCGTAAGCTGAACCAGTATCAAGCATCTGGATTTTTCACCCAAGGAAAGAGCTTCCATCTTGCACTTGAACATACTAATTTTCTTTCCTGACTGATGCACTTTTGCACAAAGTAGCTTCATCAAATCAGCTCTGTGACTGAGCAGAGCTAGGACAGCAATCGTAACACAGCATTCTCTGTTGTCTCCTCTTCCACCTCTGTTTTTATAAAAAAAAATACTAACTAAAAGTCCTACTTTGCATTAAACCCACAATGCTTCTAAACGTAACACTTTGATTTTGCTTTGCAGCTGAGACAATTGCAACTTACCAAGATACTGAGAAATCTTAACTGCCTGGTCTGTGATCATGCCTTGAACAACCAGTGCTGCTATTTCATCAGAAAATGGACAATGTCCCTTTCGTTCTAACATGTCGTTTATCCACAGGAATGACACGACACTTAGCACTTTTAAATATTAAGCCTTTTAATACATCTAATTATGAATGCAGAGGAGCCTGTATTTTAGTCTACACTTTTAGAAAACTAAGCCATGGAATGCTAAGGCTAGTTTTATCACTACTACTCTTTTTGTTCTCTTTACACTCTTTATTAATAAATTTTTGATCTTCAAATAATGGATTCCTGTGCAGAGAGAGATTTGCTTTCGAATGGCCACTTACGTTCTCTTCGCCTGTATCCCTATTTCTTTGTAAAATGACATTACCACTTGCTATGGAGATGTTTACTGAATATATAAGAGGATTGAATGCAGTTGTTAAATAAGCACTAGAATCAAAGACACTAATGACAAGAGTTTCGTAGTCAGTTTAAAGTCAACCTAAATTTACCTGCTACTGAAAAGGGCAGTTCTTGCCTGCTTTGTGTGGACCTGACCCTGCCACATGTTTCTGCTGCTTTCCTGATACTAAGCCTTGCAACCAATCAGATCAGGGACTGCTCTCAGTTAAATACCAGCCCTCAGGAAAATTAAAAATAAAAATTAGTGCTAGCATCAGGGGAAGAGTAGGAATGCACAGCTTCAGATGTGGCAGGTGAGAAACGTGTCAGTGCATGGCAGAGAGGAAGGAACACCTTGCCTAGATGCAGGGGCATATTTAAATAATCTTAAACTAACTGAATCTGGAAAATCGATGATGTTTTTAGGAAAACTCCCACAGATATTTTAAACTGATCAAAATGGTACTGATAATCTTCTGCCAATGAGTGCCTTACTGTCCAAGTTCCAAACAGCTGTGATGGGTGATGTATATAGTACATGATTTCTATGAGCTGCAATGACATATGGTGCACTTCTGTTGCTCATTTTTTGATTCCTCTCCCTCTGCTTTTTAATGAAAATAGATGCAAACCTTGGTTTTCAGAGAT
Organism: Empidonax traillii; assembly: GCF_003031625.1. NCBI lineage: Eukaryota > Metazoa > Chordata > Aves > Passeriformes > Tyrannidae > Empidonax > Empidonax traillii. The sequence continues at coordinate 602,248 of NW_020955253.1, forward strand.
GATTCAGTATTGTATCATTCCTTATGGGACCACTAATTCCAGATCATCTTCAATTCTGATATTGCAAAATGACCATTACAACACGTATACACAAAGACCGCAGTGAGAATTTTGCATGCAGAGTAATGCCAAAATTATGACCACCTCTTTCTTTAGATGACAAAGGAGCAACAGTATTATATAAGCTCTAAGAATAAAGAAATAAAATTAATCTTGACAGCTAACATGTACTATATACAACTTGCATAAAAGCAATACACAAAATATTGTGAGGCTTTCTTCCCAGTGGTGATCAGTATGTTCACAAACTTTGAAACAAAATACTTTGGAAGTCAAATGACCAGTGCAAATCTCTTTACATCTGGCTTGTTTGGTTTTGGTGGCGGTTTGTTTGTTTGTTTGTTTTGTTTGTGTTTTTGTTAGTTTTTTGTTTGTTTTGTTTGGGTTTTGTTTGGTTTTTTTTTGTTTTACTGTCCTTTTTTCACTTTGTAACACTTCAAAAATATACTTTTTCTTTCATTGTCTGGAATTGGTAATTCTGATTCCCTAGCAATGCTGCACACTTCAGTTTGAATGAAAAGATACCACCCCACCTCAGGAAGCAGAGTCACATCATCAGTGGAGGCAGGAAGTCAAATGTTATATCATCACTGAACACCAGAAGAGTATACCTGAGAAACATCACTACGTGCATGTCCTCTTCTTATACTCTTCCCTAGGCATCTGCTAAAGGATGCTGTCAGATCTAGTTGGATTTTACCAGATGGATGCTGGATGGCTATTTTGTATTTCCTGGAAAAGGGCCTTGGTGTACATTTTTTGTTCTAAGGTAGGAAAGTAATAACAGCATGGTAATTATAGCCAAAGGGCTGAATTCACCCTCAGCTCAATTTATTTTTATAGACTTACACCAAGGAGTGACCAAAACTCAGCAAAATCATCAAATTTAATAATTTTGATGCAAAGCTCATGAAAAAGCCTTTGAAATATCCAGCCTATATGCTCACACATTCTGTTCTCTAGCTAGCTATGTTTACGTTAAACAGAAATTTTAGCTTTTGGGTAAATAATTAGGGGAGAAAATGTCTACCTTTGCATTAACCAGAAACACAAGTTTGATATTCAGCTGGCATACAAAAGTAGTCCAAGAACTGATTTTAATCCAGTTGATAACCTATCCTGGAGGTGACTCATACTCTGTGGAGTAAGGCAGGTTGATCAAGAAGCAAACACCATGACATACTCCACCACAAAACCCAACTGCAAGTATAGCACTTCAACTAAAGGAAGGGCTTAAATTTAAAAAAGAACAGTGTAAACAGCTTCATACAACAGTTGTATGTGAGAAAGATGAGAAGCATCTGCAGAACAACCAATAAACACAAACAAATTCAAAACCTTCTTAAGTTTTTTTTTTAGGATGAACTCATAAGTGGTACAATTAACTCAAATTATTTTTCATTATTTTACTCAGAAAAATTATACATTTGCTAAAAGCCTGCTCTAGTTTGATAATCACTGCATGCTGCATGAGGTTCACTAATTGCTGCCTTATCATTGACATCAAATGGGAGTAGCCATCAAATCCAAAGGAATTTATTTCACAATGACAGAACTTCAGCTGAAAATGAAATTTGGTCCTGTGTAGAAACATAAAATTTTTCACGTGCCTTTCTGGAAGCCTTTGCTATAGATGTAAAAACCCACATATTTCTGTGGAATAAGAACACCATTTACAGATAAAAAAAAAAAAAGGCAAAACCCCAACCCAACCCAAAAAAAAAAAAAAAAAAAAAGAAAACAACCTTTTTTCACCTAATACAAACCCACTCTTAAAGGTTTTATTTTTAAACATAGGCAATAAATAATTTAAGCTTAAGTAACACACTATAAGAAAACTACTATAGTAAATTATTTCTGTGTTCTTAGAGTCATTCTTCTGAACTCTGATGGGTTGATATCCAGGCCAAACAAAACTAGTCAAGCTCCATTCCATCAAGGAACTAGGACTGCCAAAGGTCAGAGAGACAAGGAAAAAGGCTGCAGTAAAGGATTCTGAACCTGGAAATAAGTTTGTGAAATCTCCAGGGCAGGGAACATACCAGTAACTCTCTCCTCCCTACACCTGTAAGACTTCTAGCACACTGAGACTCCCATGATGTCTGAAATCCCTGGA